>NC_000069.6:43315617-43623117 GCF_000001635.26 Mus musculus | reverse complement strand
ATATGTCTTGTAGAGTTTAACCTAGGTATAACCTTCCCTAGGAAGCTTATGTACACACTAGTTTTGTTGTAAATTAATAAGGCATAAACAGAACCACAACTGATTCCTTTAATATCATCAGCTAATCTTCCCTAATCATGATTATAATTTGTATGGAACTGTGTCCAAGTTTATACATTAAACTATATATTGAAATTTTTAGATTCATGGACAAACTGCCCTCAATTTAGAACACAGGAATGTAATGGACTTTATTTCCCTTGAAAATATGACTTTCCTAACATCCTGTTATGAGTATAATGCTCTCTATATATGTATTTTAAGTTCACAGTGTCATGGATTCTTCATACTCAGGGTATTTCTATGAATTACTGTATTTCACAATCACAATTCTGATTTATGTCTTTATTTATAGTCTGTAACTATTTTGTAAACCTAGTCTGGAGCATTATAAAGTCATTTTCAATGTGTTATATCCCATGAGATAATTATACTCTCTGGACTCAAAATATGTGGTTTTAATCAGTGGAAAAAATAGGTACAGAAGTATCCAGTATACTATATAATATTTCATGAATCAACCAACCAGGAGACTGAAGGATTATAAATCAAATTTCAATATATATTTCTGTTTTAAAAAAAACTGTGCTGTTGTGTTTATATTTTCTAACCTTGGAAGGAAAATGGAAATTTGCTTCATGAATCAAAATGAAAAAGTAAACCATTGCTTTAAATTGTTTCAATGTTCTATATTTGAAACAAAAAATCATTTGAGGTTGTTTTCTACTAAAAGTAATTGTAATTCTTTTCTTTTATTGATAATTGTGTACTGGAATGAATATACTTGACTAGCACTAACTAATGAGTTTCTAAATAACTGAATGCTTTTCAGTTCTTTAGGAATGTGCAGTTAGTCAACTGAACTGTTTCTCTGTTATGAATTACATGATACACTTAAGACAATAAGGAATGAATGCACATGAATACTTTAAAAATATTTTATAATTCTGTCACAGGAAAAATACATTCAGTGTCACCTTTTTATGAAATGGGTCAGTATTTTTTTCTGAAATTAATTATACTAGAATAAGAATAAAATATTACATGTACAACTTAAAGCTGTAGTCATGATTAGTAGTCATAATTATAGTAAGAACATTGATTTGGTTGTCTTTTAGTTCAATGAAAAATATTAATAAGAAAACTTGACCTCCTCTAAACTTGACCATCTTCTACTACAAATTCAAATTAATGATTTTGGTATATTAATTTATAAATATACAAATACCAATTGTTTCAGAGAACTGGAGAAAGAAAAGCATATCTTCACCTTGTCTTTTGTGTCTGAATTGCTTACCAATTACTAAGCTACCAACTATGACAGACAATAGCATTTGTGAAAACTAGGCACTAAAATATGATTATCTGATTAAGTAACTGAAGTAGAAAGGCCATACACTTGTAAATAAAGAACATATTAGTATAACCATAATTTCTAAATAAGGAATGACAGGAAAAATTTTAAATTATTAAGCTAAATAAAGCCAATTAATAATACAAGTTTGATGGACTCAGGGAAAGTTGTAAATATAAAACACATATTAAATATTGTATTAAAATAAAAGAAGATCATAAGATTAAGATCATAATCCTGGATTACTAATATAAGGACCAAAAAATCCAATATATCATATTTTGCTCACTTATAAGTAAGTACCATTATATAAAGAATATCAGTTATGTTTTGGCAGCTATAGCAATTCTATCTATCATCTATCAGTCTATCTATCTATCTATCTATCTATCTATCTATCTATCTATCTATCTATCTATTATCTATTTCCTCATTTAATACATGTTGACCATTGTCTATCCTCCATCCACTACTACTAGTTCCCTGGACCCATCTCACATTTGCCCCAGATCTATTAACCCTGTGTTTACTCTCTGAAAAGAACTAGCTTCCTAGAGCTCTCAACCAAACATGGCATAACATGATGCAAAAAATTTTGTCATAAATCCTTATATCAAGGCTAGAAAGGTATCCCAACAGGACTAAAAGTGTTCCGAGTACAGGCAAAGGAGTCACACACACACACACACACACACACACACACACACACACACTTATGAGTTCTACACAAACACGAAACGATTTACAGCATGTATGCAGAAAACTTAGTTCAGACCCAAGCATGTTCCATGTTTGTTGCTTCAATCTCTGTGAGGCTCAATGAGCCCCACCTACTTGATTCTGTGGGCCATGTTCTCATGGTGTCCTTCACTCATACTTTACTTTCTACAATCCTTCCTTACTCTTTTTCATTGATTCTGAAGCTCTACTTAATATTTGAGTGTGGTCTCTTCATCTGTTCCCATTTGCTTCATGAGGAAGTCATTCTGATTATGACTGGATGGGGCACTGATCTATGTGTATAGAAGTATGTCATTAGGAATTGTTCCATTGACTTCTGTTTCTTAAGTTGTCTATCCTTTTGATTCTACCTTGGGTCTCTGAGGCATCCAGTTTTGGTTTCTGAACATCTAAGGAGTTTTAGGCATGGGTATCTCTTTTGACTCAGGCCTCATGTTAAACTAGTCATTGATTGGCAACTTTCAAAAGGTTTTAGTCACAATTGCACCAGCACATTATACACCAGGACAGGTATGGATCAATGGTTTTTTGATTGGGTTGTTGTCCTAGTACCCACACTAGGAGTCTTGCCGGATTACAGAAGATGATGAGTTCAGCCTCCATATCCTTAATTACTAGAAGTCCTCACTAGTGTCAATATTATAGACTCCAGAAAGTTTCCTCAGCACATGGTTCCCTCATTACCCCCTCAATATCTCATGTCAGTTGTCTCTGTCTTTACCCTTTCCTTCTATCTCTACCTGATCCTTCCTTTTTTTTTTTTTGTCCACCCACCCATATTCCACTCACAAAATAATGTTTCCCATTCCTAAAATGATCTATGCATATGGTCCTAGAGTTCTCTCTGGAATAATCTCTGGGTCTATGGATTTTAAAACAATTATTCTTTATATAACAGCTAATATCCACTTATAAGTGAGTACATATCATATTTTTCTACCTGGTTCTGAATTTACTTACTTAGGATGACCTTTTTCTATTACCATCCACTTTCCTGCAAATTTCAGATTGTCATTTTTTTTTCAAACAACTTTTTATTATGCCACCATGTAAATAAACATTTTCTTTTTTTGTAGTTTTTTTCATTATTAATTATTTTATTTATTTATATTCCAAATGTTGCCCCCCTCTTGGTGCTCCTGCCCAGATTTTTCATCCCATTCCTTGACCTCTTTGATTCTGAGAGGTTGACCACTCCTGAACATCCTCTTCCCTAGGATATCAAGTCTTTACAGGATTAGGCACATCCTATTCAGCTAAGGCCAGACAAGGCAGCCCTCCGCTACATATATGCATGGGCCTCAGACTAACCTGTGTATGCATTTTGGTTGGTGGCTTTGTTTCTCCCAGGGCTCCCAGGGCTCTGGGTTTCTTGATACAGCTAGTTTTCCTATGGGGTTGCCAACCCTTTCAGCTCCTTCAGTCCTTCCTCTAACTTTTCCATAGGGGTCCCCAAATTCAGTTCTGTGGTTGCCTGTAAGTATCTGTATTTGTCTCAATCAGATGCTGGTAGACTCTCCCAGAGGACAGCCATGTTAGGCTCCCGTTCTTATAGGTGGGCTTGAAGCATCCTCCTTTGGGCTTTCCATCTTGATAAACTTCTAACAGTCTGTGGGTTGATTCATCGGTATTCTGTACATTTTGGAAAATATCCACTTATCAGTTGAGTATACAACATGCATGTCCTTTTGGGTCTGGGTAACCTCACTCAGGATGATATTTTCTAGTTCCATCAATTTGTCAGTAGAACTCGTGATGTCCTGGTTTTGAATAGCTGATAATATTCCATTGTGTAAATGAATTGTATTTTCTACACATATTATTTGGTTGAGGAACATCTGGATTATTTCTACATTCATGCTTTTACAGTAAAACTAATTCCTATTTTCAGAAGAGCCCTGAATATACTGAAAATGGTGTTGTGGGTTCTTTTTTTTTTAAACATAATTTATTAGGTATTTTCTTGATTTACATTTCAAATGCTATCCTAAAAGTACCCCATACCCTTCCTACCCCTACTCCTCTACCCACCCACTTCCACTTCTTAGCCCTGGTGTTCCCCTGTACTGAGGCATATAAAGTTTGCAAGACCAAGGGGCCTCTCTTCCAAATGATGGCCGACTAGGCCTTCTTCTGATACATATGCAGCTAGAGACATGAGCTCTGGGGGTACTGGTTAGTTCATATTGTTGTTCCACCTATAAGGTTGCAGACCCCTTTAGTTCCTTGGGTATGTTCTCAAGCTCCTCCATTGGGGGCCTGGTGTTACATCCAATAGCTGACTGTGAGCATTCACTTCTGTGTTTGCCAGGCACTGACATTGCTTCACAAGAGACAGCTATATCAGGGTCCTTTCAGCAAAATCTTGAAGGCATACGCGATTGTATCTGCTTTTAGAGGCTGATTTTGGGATGGATCCCTGGGAGCAGCAATCGCTAGATGGTCCATCCTTTCATCTCAGCTCCAAACTTTGTCTCTGTAACTCCTTCCATGGCTTTTTTATTCCAAATTCTAAGAAGGGATAAAGTTACCACACTTTGGTCTTCGTTCTTCTTGAGTTTCATGTGTTTTACAAATTGTAACATGGGTATTCTAAGTTTCTGGGCTAATATCCACTTATCAGTGAGTACATATCATTTGAGTTTTTTTGTGATTGGGTTATCTCACTCAGGATGATACCCTCCAGATCTATCCATTTGCCTAGGAATGTCATAAATTCATTATTTTTAATAGCAGAGTAGCACTGCATTGTGCAAATGTACCACATTTTCTGTATCCATGCCTCTGATGAGGGACATCTGAGTTCTTACCAGCTTCTGGCTATCATAAATAAGGCTGCTATGAACATAGTGAAGCTTGTTTCCTTCTTACCAGTTGGAACATCTTCTGGATAAATTCCCAGGAGAGATATTGTAGGATCCTCTGGTAGTACTATGTCCAATTTTCTGATGAACCGCCTGACTAATTTTAGAGTGGTTGTACAAGCTTACAATCCCACCAACAATGAAGGAGTGTTCCTCTTTCTCCACATCCTTGCCAGCATCTGCTGTCACCTGAGTTTTTGATCTTAGCCATTCTGACTTGTGTGAGGTGGGATCTCAGGGATACTTTGATTTGCATTTTCCTCATGATCAAGGAAGCTGAACATTTATTTTTTCAGGTGCTTCTCAGCCATTCGGTATTCCTCAGATGAGAAATCATTGTTTAGCTCTGAGCCACATTTTTAATTTTTTTTTGATATTCTATAGTCCTTCTTGAGTTCTTTATATATATATTGGATATTACTCCCCTATCTGATTTAGGATTGGTAAAGATCCTTTCCCAATCTGTTGGTGGCCTTTTAGTCTTATTGACTGTGTCTTTTGCCTTACAGAAGCTTTGCAATTTTATGAGGTCCCATTTGTGGATTATTGATCTTACAGCACAAGACATTGCTGCTCTATTCAGGAATTCTTCCCCTGTGCTCATATCTTCGAGGATTTTCCGAACTTTCTCCTCTATAAGTTTCAGTGTTTCTGGTTTTATGTGGAGTTCCTTGATCCACTTTTGTTTCACCTTAGTACAAGGAGATAGGCATGGATCAATTCACATTCTTCTACATCATAACCACCAGTGGTGACAGCACCATTTGTTGAAAATGCTGTATTTTTTCCACTAGATGGTTTTAGCTCCCTTGTCAAAGATCAAGTGACCATAGGTGTGTGGATTCATTTCTGGGTCTTCAATTCTATTCCGTTGGTCTACTTGTATGTCACTATACCAGTGTCATGCAAATTTTCTCATAATTGCTCTGTAGTACAGCTTTAGGATTGACATGGTGATTCCACCAGAGGTTCTTTTATCCTTGAGAAAAGTATTTGCTATCCTAGGTTTTTTGTTATTCCAGATGAATTTTCAGATTGCCCTTTCTAATTCTTTGAATAATTGAGTTGGAATTTTGATGGGGATTGCATTGAATCTATTGATTGCTTTTACTATATTGATCCTGCCAATCCATGAGCATGGGAAATCTTTCCAACTCCTGAGAATTTCTTTAATTTCTTTCATCAGAGACTTGAAGTTCTTATCATACAGATATTTCACTTCCTTAGTTATAGTCACTCCAAAATATTTTATATCATTTGTGACTATTGTGAAGTGTGTTGTTTCCTTAATTTCTTTCTCAGCCTGTTTATCCTTTGTGTAGAGAAAGGCAATTGACTTGTTCAAGTTAATTTTATATCCATCTACTTCACTGAAGCTGTTTATCAGGTTTAGGAGATCTCTAGTGGAATTTTAGGTCACTTATATATACTATCATACCATCTGCAAAAAGTGATATTTTGACTTCTTCCTTTCCAATTTGTATCCCCTTAATCTCCTTTTTGTCGAATTGCTCTGGCTAGGACTTCAAGTACAATATTGAATAGGTATGGGGAAAGCAGGCAGCCTTGTCTAGTCCCTGATTTTAGTGGGATTGCTTCTAGCTTCTCACCATTTACTTTGATGTTGGCTACTTGTTTGTTGTAGAGTGCTTTTGTCATTTTTAGGTATAAGCCTCAAATTCCTGATCTTTCCAAGACTTTTATCACGAATGGGTGATGAATTGTGTCAAATGCTTTCTCAGCATCTAACTAGATGATCATGTGGATTTTGGATTAGTTTATTTATATAATGGATTACATTGATGGATTTCTGTATATTAAACCATCCCTGCTCCATGGAATGAAACCTACTTGTGAAGGTTGGATGATTGCTTTGATGTGTTCTTGGATTAGGTTAGTGAGAATTTTATTGAGTATTTTTTGCCCTGATATTCATAAGGGAATATGGTCTGAAGTTCTCTATCTTTTTTATGTCTTTCTGTGGTTAATGTATCAGAGTAATTGAGACCTCATAGAATGAAATGGATGGAGTAGCTTCTGCTTCTATTTTGTGGAATAGTTTGTGAAGAACTGGAATTAGGTTTTCTTTGAAGGTCTGATAGAACTCATCATTGTCAGCATTAATTGTCCCTTCTGTAACAGGTCTTACATGTTCAAAGACATATAATATGGAATCACCAAGTAATTTTGATTTTCATTTCCCTTATGGATAAGCATGCTGAATATTTATTTATTTCTTAGCTACTTAAGATTCCACTATTAATAATTTTTTAATCTATACCTCATTTTTAATTTATTTTTATCAAATATATTATTTATATACAATTCCAATGCCCCCTCCCCCCATTTTAAATGGATTACTGGGTAGTAAAAGTCTAATTTTTTGACATTTTTATGTACTTTGAAAATTAGACCTCAATTGGATGAGTAGTTGGGGAAAAATTTTTACCATTCTGTAGGCTGGCATTTTTTACTATTGACAATAACCTTTGCTTACTGAAGCTATTCAGTAGAAAGAGGTTCCATGTATTCTCTATTCTCCTACCTGTGCTATTGAAGATCTCATAAGAAATTTTTCTCCTCTGTTGATGTGTGCTAGGATATTCCCTATTTTCTATTCTATCAAGTTTAGTGTCTTGTTCTATATTGATGTCTTTGGTTCCTTTGGACTTGATATTTGTGCACCATGGCAATGGATATTTTTTTCATTCTTCTACATGCAGATATCCAATTCACCAGCATCATTTGTTGAATACACTAAAACAAACAAACAAACAAACAGAAAAGGTAATCAGACATGTAAACAAACTCAGGGGTGGGGGGAAAACACATGTTCATCTTATTAGATGCTCAATATGCCTTTTAAAAACCCAACACAACTTCATGCTAAGTCTTACATGATTAGAAATACAAGGAACAGATCAATAAATAATGAAGGCAGTTTAGAGCAAGCTGATTAGTTAACATTAAATTAAATGGAAGGAAAATCAAAACAATTCCACTAAAATCATAAAGAAGGCATTGCTGTCTATTGTCTAAATATTTATTCAATATACTTTAAATTTTAGCTAAAGCAGTAACAGAACTGAAATCTATCATTAGGTAAAATTTGAAAAGTAAGAAATCAGTATCATTATTTTCAGATGATATATGACATTATACATAGGAGAACCCAAAATTTTTTACCATTGAACTCCTACAGGTAATAAATCCCTCCAGCAATGTGGCTCGATTAATGAGTAACTCAAAATTTCAGTATCCCTTTTTTATAATACGAGAGATAGACTGAGAAAGAAATCAGAGAAACAATAATCTTTATGATAGCCACAAAAATATAAAATATCTGTGATAACCTTAACCAAGAAAGTTAAAAATTTGTATGAAGAATCCTTTTAGTCTTCAAAGAAATAGAGGAAACTATCAGAAAATGGTAAATTTTCCAATGTTCATCTATCAGTAGGAATAATATAGTAAAAATGGCCATCCCACCAAATCAATCTACAAAATTAATACAATTCCCATCAGAATTCTAAGATAATACTTTAAAGACATTGAAATGACAGTGCTTAATTTCATATAAAAAACAAAAACAAACAAACAAACAGAACAAACCCGGGCGGTGGTGGTGCACACCATTAATCCCAGCACTTGGAAGACAGAGGCAGGCTGACTTCTGAGTTTGAGGCCAGCCTGGTCTATAGAGTGAGTTCCAGGACAGCCAGAGCTACACAGGGAAACCCTGCCTCAAAAACAAACAAACAAGCAAACACACAAAAACAAAACAAAAACAAAACCCATCCCCCTCCCCAAAATAAAGAAAAACTTAAGTAAAACTAAAACAGTACTGAACAAGGAAACAACTTCCAGTGGTATCATGACCCATAATTTAAAACTGTACTACTAAGATATAGTAATAATAAAATGCATGGTATTAACATAAATACACACACTGGTCGAGATCTAATATTTTTCCTTATTTTATTTTTTATTAGATATGTTCTTTATTTACATTTCAAATGTTATGCACTTTCCTGGTTTCCCCTCTGAAACCCCCTACTTCTCCCCCCTCCCAACCCACTCACTCCTGATTCCTGGTCTTGACATTCAACCAATCAAAGAGGACATCTCATTTTTTAAATGAGTAGTCAAAAAATGCAAAATAGACTAAAGAAAGTCTCTTCAACTTCTGAATGCTACTCTGAAAATTATTATTTTTAAATAATAATTTGGTATCAAATTCATTATTTGTTTAAAATATCATAGATTGTTTCAATTTGCATGGTGATATTCTGAAGTTACCTTCCTTTAATTTCCACAGAAATTTATTTCACTATAAATAAGCGTAATTAACAGTATAGCTACAGACTACAGAAGCTAGCAGCTTCTGGGTCAGGCAGGAACCACTGAGCTTCTGTGGTAAGCCCCATTTTGCACTCCAGACATCCAGGCACCTTTCCTGCCAGAGGAGAGGCATACACACAGCCCAGGAAGCCATTGCCAGAACATTTGCCTGAGACATCTTGGTTCCCGGATCCTGCCAAGACTAGTCTGCACAGGTGAGAGTGTGGACTACAGAAGCTAACAGCTTCTGGGACAGACCCTGTTTCTGGCCTTCATCTTATGCCAGGAGGCAAATCTGATCAACAGATATCTGTGTAAATTCTCTACAAGAGGAGAGCTTGCCTTTAGAGAGTGTTCTATCCACTGAAACACAGGAGAGAGCTAGTCTCCTAGGTCTGCTAATAGAGGCTAACAGAATCACGAAAGGAACAAGCTCTAACCAGAGACAACTATAACAACTACTCCAGAGATTACCAGATGGCGAAAGGCAGACATAAAAATCTTACTAACAGAAACCAAGACCACTCACCATCATCAGAACCCAGCACTCCCACCTCAGCCAGTCCTGGCTACCCCAACACACCCGAAAAGATAGACCCGGATTTAAAGGCATATCTCATGATGATGGTAGAGGACATCAAGAAGGACTTTAATAACTCACTTAAAGAATTACAGGAGAACACTGCTAAAGAGTCAGAAGTCCTTAAAGAAAAAGAGGAAATCACATCCAAACAGGTGATGGAAATGAACAAAAATATACTAGACCTAAAAATGGAAGTGGACACAATAAAGAAATCCGAAGTGAAGCAACGCTGGAGATAGAGAATCCTAGGAAAGAAATCTGGAACCATAGATGTGAGCATCAGCAACAGAATACAAGATATGCAAGAGAGAATCTCAGGTGCAGAAGAATCCATAGAGAACATCAGCACAACAATCAAAGACATTGCAAATTGCAAAAAGATACTAACTCAAAACATCCAGGAAATACAGGACACAATGAGAAGACCAAACGTACTGATAATAGGAGTAGATAAGAATGAAGATTTTCAACTTAAAGGGCCCGCAAATATCTTCAACAAAATTATAGAAGAAATCATCCCAAACCTAAAGAAAGAGATGTCCATGAACATACAAAAAGCCTACAGGACTCTAAATAGACTGGACCAGAAAAGAAATTCCTCCCAACACATAATAATCAGAACAACAAATGCACTAAATAAATACTGAATATTAAAGCAGTAATGGAAAAGGGTCAAGTAACATATAAAGGCATTCCTATCAGAATTACACCAGATTTTTCACCAGAAACTATGAAAGCCAGAAGATCCTTGACAGATTTTATACAGACACTAAGAGAACACAAAGGACAGCCCAGGCTACTATACCCAGACAAACTTTCAATTACCATAGATGGAGACACAAAAGTATTCCAAAACAAAAACCCATTCACTCATTATCTTTCCAAGAATCCAGCCCTACAAAGGATAATAACAGAAAAAAAAAAAAAAAAAAACAATACAAGGACAGAAACCACATCCTAGAAGAAGCAAGAAAGCAATCCTTCCACAAACCAAAAAAAAAAAAAAAAAAAAAAAAAAGCCATCCACAAGAACAGAATGCCAACTCTAACAACAAAAATAATAGGAAGTAAAAATTTCTTTTCCTTAATATCTCTTAATATCAATGGACTCAGCACCCCCCAAAAAAGACATAGACTAACAGAATGGCTACACAAAAAGGACGCAATATTCTGCTGCTTACATGAAACCCATCTCAGGGAAAAAGACAGACACTACCTCAGAATGAAAGGCTGGAAAATAATTTTCCAAGCAAATGGTCTGAGGAAACAAGCTGGAGTAGCCATTCTAATATCTAATAAAATGCTCCATATGCAAGGGCAGCCAAATTCATTAAAGAAATTTTAGTAAAGCTCAAAGCACACATTGCACCTCACACACTAATAGTGGGAGACTTCAACACACTACTTTCATCAATGGACAGATCAAGGAAACAGAGACTAAACAGGGACAAAGTAAAACTAACAGAAGTTATGAAAAAAATGGATCTAACAAATATCTACATAGCACTTTATCCTAAAAAAACGGATATACCCTTTCCTCAGCACCTCACGGTACCTTCTCCAAAATTGTCCATATAACTGGTCACAAAATAGTCCTAAACAGATACAAAAATATTGAAATTGTCCCATGCATCCTATCAGAGCACCATAAATTAAGGCTGATTTTCAATAACAACATAAATAATAGAAAGCCAAAATTCAAGTGGAAACTAAACAACACTCTTCTCAATGATACCTTGGTCAAGGAAGGAATAAAGATAGAAATTACAGACTTTTTAGAGTTTAATGAAAATGAAGAAACAACATATCCTAACTTATGGGAAACAATGAAAGCATTTCTAAGAGAAAACTCATAGCTTTGAGTGCTTCAAAAAAAAAAAAAAAACTTGAGAGAGCACACACTAGCAGTTTGACAACACACCTAAAAGCTCCAGAACAAAAGGAAGCAAATTCAGCCAAGAGGAGTAGCCTGCAGGAAGTATTCAAATTCAGGGGCAAAATCTACCAAGTGGAATAAAGAGGAACTATTCATAGAATCAAACAGAGGAGGAGCTGGATATTTGAGAAAATCAGCAAGATTGATATACCCTTAGCCAGACTCACTACAAGGCATAGGGACAGCATCCTAATTAACAAAATCAGAAATGAAAAGGGAGACATAACAACAGATCCTGAAGAAATCCAAAACACCATCAGATCCTTCTACCATAGCCTATACTCAATAAAACTGGAGAACCTGGATGAAATGGACGAATTTCTAGAGAGATACCAGGTACCAATGTTAAATCAGGATCAGGTTAATGATCTAAACTGTCCTATATCCCCTAAAGAAATAGAAGCAGTCATTACAAGTCTCCCAACCAAAAAAAGCCCAGTACCAGATGGATTTAGTGCAGAGTTCTATCAGACCTTCAAAGAAGATCTAATTCCCGGTCTTCACAAACTATTCCCCAAAATATAAGCAGAATGTACTCTACCCAACTCATTCTATGAAGCCACAATTACTCTGATACCTAAACCAGAGAAAGACCCAACAAATATAGTTAACTTCAGACCAATTTCCCTTATTAATATTGATGCAAAAAACTCAATAAAATTCTCGATACCCTAATCCATAAACACATCAAAATAATCATCCATCCTGACCAAGTAGGTTTCATTACAGAGAAGCAGGAATGGTTTATTAAACAGAAATCCATCAACATAATACATTATATAAACAAACTAAAAGACAAAAATCACATGATCATCTCCTTAGATGCTGAGAAAGCATTTGACAAAATCCAACACCCATTCATGTTCAAAATCTTGGAAAATCAGGAACTCAAGGCTCATACCTAAACATGATAAAAGCAATCTAAAACAAACCAGTAGCCAACATGAAAGTAAATGGTGAGAAGCTGGAAGCAATCCCACTAAAATCATGGACTAGACAAGGCTGCCCACTATCCCCATATCTATTCAACATTGTACTTGAAGTCCTAGCCAGAGCAATTAGACAACAAAAGGAGATCAAGGGGATACAAATTGGAAAGTAAGAAGTCAAAATATCACTTTTTGCAGATGATATGATAGTATATATAAGTGACCCAAAAAATTCCACCAGATAGCTCATAAACCTGATAAACAGGTTCAGTGAAGTGTCTGGATATAAAATTAACTCAAAAAAATCAATGGCCTTACTCTACAGAAAGGATAAACAGGCTGAGAAAGAAATTAGGGAAACAACATCCTTCTCAATAGTCACAAATAATATAAAATACCTTGGCTTGACTCTAAGAAAGTAAAAGATTTTTATGATAAGATGCCCCTCAACAGAGGAATGGATACAGAAAATGTGGTACATCTACACAATGGAGTACTACTCAGCTATTAAAAAGAATGAATTTATGAAATTCCTAGCCAAATGGATGGACCTGGAGGGCATCATCCTGAGTGAGGTAGCACATTCACAAAAAAACTCACACAATATGTACTCACTGATAAGTGGATATTAGCCCAAAACCTAGGATACCTAAGATATAAGATACAATTCCTAAACACATGAAACTCAAGAAAAATGAAGACTGAAGTGTGGACACTATGCCCCTCCTTAGACGTGGGAACAAAACACCCTTGGAAGGAGTTACAGAGACAAATTTTGGAGCTGAGAGGAAAGGATGGACCATGTAGAGACTGCCATATCCAGGGATCCACCCCATAACCAGCATCCAAACGCTGACAACATTGCATACACTAGCAAGATTTTGATGAAAAGACCCTGATATAGCTGTCTCTTGTGAGACGATGCCGGGCCTAGCATACACAGAAGTGGATGCTCACAGTCAGCTAATGGATGGATCACAGGGCTCCCAATGGAGGAGCTAGAGAAAGTACCCAAGGAGCTAAAGGGATCTGCAACCCTATAGGTGGAACAACATTATGAATTAACCAGTACCCCGGAGCTCTTGATCTAGCTGCATATGTATCAAAAGATGGCCTAGTCAGCCATCACTGGAAAGAGAGGCCCATTGGACTTGCAAACTTTATATGCCCCAGTACAGGGGAATGCCAGGGCCAAAAAGGGGGAATGGGTGGGTAGGGGAGTGGGGTGGGTGGCTATGGGGGACTTTTGGTATAGCATTGGAAATGTAAATGAGCTAAATACGTAATAAAAATGGAAAAGAAAAAAAAAAGATCTTCAAGTCTCTAAAGAAAGAAATTAAAGAAGATCTCAGAAGATGGAAAGATCTCCCATGCTCATGGATTGGCAGGATCAATATAGTAAAAATGGTTATCTTGCCAAAAGCACTCTACAGATTCAATGCAATCCCCATCAAAATTCTAACTCAATTCTTCAACGAATTAGAAAGGGTAATTTCCAAATTCATCTGGAATAACAAAAAACCTAGTATAGCAAAAACTCTTCTCAAGGATAAAAAAACCTCTGGTGGAATCACCATGCCTGACCTAAAGCTATACTACTAAGCAATTGTGATTAAAAAAAAAAATGCATGGTACTGGTATAGTGACAGACAAATAGACCAATGGAATAGAATTGAAGACCCAAAAATGAAAGTACACACCTATGGTCACTTGATCTTTGACAAGGGAGCTGAAACCACCCATTGGAAAAATACAGCATTTTCAAAAAGTGGTGCTGGCACAACTGGTGGTTATGATGTAGAAGAATGCAAATTGATCCATTGCTATATCCTTGTACTAAGGTCAAATAAAAGTGGATTAAGGAACTCCACATAAAACCAGAGACAGTGAAACTTATAGGGGAGAAATTGGGGAAAAGCCTTGAAGATATGGGCACAGGGGAAAAATTCCAGTATAGAACAGCAATGGCTTGTGGATTTGTTGGTGAACCAACAAATGGGACCTCATAAAATTGCAATGCTTCTGTAAGGCAAAAGACAATGAAAATAAGACAATAAGGCCACCAGTAGATTGGGAAAGGATCTTTACCTACCCTAAATCAGATAGGGGACTAATATCCAATATATATAAAGAACACAAGAAGGTAGACTCCTGAAAATCAAATATCCCCATTAAAAATTGGAGCTCAGAGCTAAACAAAGAATTTTCACCTGAGGAATACCGAATGGTTGAGAAACACCTGAAAAAATGTTCACCATCCTTAATCATCAGGGAAATGTAAATTAAAACAACCCTGAGGTTCCACCTCACAATTGTCAGAATGGCTAAGATAAAAAATTCAGGTTACAGGAGATGCTGGTGAGGATGTGGTGAAAGAAGAACACACCTCCATTTTTGGTGGGATTGTAAGATTGTACAACCACTCTAGAAATCAGTCAGGCAGTTCCTCAAAACATTGGACATATTACTACCAGAGGATCACGTAATTCCTCTCCTGGGCATATATCCAGAAGATGTTCCAACTGGTAAGAAGGACACATGCTCCACATTGTTCATAGCATCCTTACTTATAATAGCCATAGCTGGAAAGATACGATGTGCCCCTCAAAAGAGGAATGGATACAGAAAATGTGGTAAATTTACACAATGCAGTTCTACTCAGCTATTAAAAAGAAAGAATTTATGAAATTCCTAGGCAAATGGATAGACCTGGAGAGCATCATCCTGAGTGAGGTAACTCAATCACAAAAGAACTCACATGATATGTACTCACTGATAAGTGGATATTATCCCCCAAACTTAGAATACCCAAGATATAAGATACAATTAGTGAAACACTTGAAGCTCAGGAAGAA
Organism: Mus musculus; assembly: GCF_000001635.26. NCBI lineage: Eukaryota > Metazoa > Chordata > Mammalia > Rodentia > Muridae > Mus > Mus musculus. Next base: position 43,607,454 of record NC_000069.6, on the reverse strand, counting down.
CGAAGAGCAAGGTGTAGATCCTTTGCCCCTTCTTGGAATTGGGAGCAAGGCACCCATGGAGGGAGCCACAGAGACAGAGTTTGGAGCTGACAAGAAAGGATGGATCATCTAGAGGCTGTCATACCTGGGGATCCATCCCATAATCAGCCTCAAACACTGACACCATTGCATACACTAGCAAGATTTTGCTGAAAGGACCCTGATATATCTGTCTCTTGTGAGACTATTCTGGGGCCTAGCTTACCCGAAATGGATGCTCACAGTCAGCTATTGGGTGGATCACAGGGCCCCCAATGGAGGAGCTGGAGGAAATACCCAGGGAGCTGGGGGAATCTGCAAACCTATAGGTGGAACAACAATATGAACTAAACAGTATCCTCCCAGAGCTTGTGTCTCTAGCTGCATATGTATCAGACGACGGCTTGCTCGGCCATCAGTGGAAAGAGGGGCCCATTGGTTATGCAGACTTTATATGCCTCAGTACAGGGTAATGCCAGGGCCAAGAGGTGGGAGTGGGTGGGTTTGGGAGTTGGTGTCGGAAGGTGTGGGGGACTTTTGGGGTAACATTGGAAATGTAAATGAAATAAATACCTCAAAAAATAAATTAAAAAAAAAAAAACCCAGTATATCTAATTGTAGTCTCCCCTCCCCCAGCCTGAAACCTGCTTGCTCAGGGATGGAGCTTCCCACTCAATCTTTCTACCATGCCTACTGCTGGAACCTGCTGCTTTGCTGTTCCGAAGCCATCACATGATCACCCTACTACTGGATCCCAAAATTATTTGGCGGGAATTGGGCCCCTCCCCCTTCCTTTATAACTGAGTGCCGAAATAGTAAAAATTGAACCTTGAGCAGAGAGCTTTGTCTTGGTTCCTTCCTTATCTCGAGCAGCCCAGCCCCTCTTCTCTTCCAGGTTTCCAAAATGCCTTTCCAGGCTAGAACCCAGGTTGTGATCTACTGGCCAGACACAACATCTAGTAATTGAATATCACCTACTTTAGGGGAAGCAGTTCTCCATTTACTATGAAAGTTGATGCAAGCCATAGAGTGGTTTTTCCCCTAGCTGAGATTATAATTCTCTAGATTTTTTTAATCAGTCTTAAACTGATATGACCAAAATGGTTCTAAGATGATTTCAAGACTAAAAGTTAATAACTCCACATACTCATTGTTTTGAATTTTGCACACAAACACAACACACACACACACACACACTGAGAGAGAGAGAGAGAGAGAGAGAGAGAGAGAGAGAGAGAGAGAGAGAGAGAGAGAGAGAAGCAAAATACATTTTATGCTGTGAAATATTTTTCTGAGGCTGTTTATAATGCTTCCCAACCTTATATTTATGGGAAAATAATGTGTATATTCCAAATATGCTTATCTTATGCTTTCTCATGAAGGCACAGTACGCAATAAAAGGTATCTATCAATTTATCCAGAAGCTGTAGAGATAATCTCTTCTGCATTGTGTCAAATAATTCACCTGTCAATAAAATACTGATGGCCAATGTTCTATGGCAGCAATAGAAAGTGAGAAATATGGCAGAGAGTGAGGAATTCTGAGTTTGAGTCAGGCAGGGGTATATTTACCCAGACACAAGGGAAGACAGTCTCATGAAATTGATGACCAAGTAACCAGCCACATTGAATGACTAAGTATAGAATAAGTAGAATAATTTATTTATGAGCTAGTCAGGGGATAGGCTCAAGTTTAGGACCTAAGCATTTATTCATAAACATAAATAAGTCTCAGAATCCTTTATTCAGGGTTCTTACATGTAGGTGGGAAAACTTGCAGCTAGAAATGGCGCTCAACATGGGAGAGAAAATCCAAGCTTGTAGCCTGAGAAGTCAGTGAGATGTGCCATTTAGCATTCTTCTTTATGGCAGTGAGCAGAATGCTGTGTGAGATAAGCACCTAAAGCCTTTCTGGCAACATTAACCAACAAATGTTGGGAGGAAAAATACATAAAATTGGCCAAAAGTAGCTCGTTTTAGACCCCCTGTTGTACCACAAGGCTGGCATTTGGCTGTCAGATATTTGAAGGGGTCATGGAAAGAACTGGCTTAGAAGGCAAATAACAAAGCTGTGCAGTATACTCTCAAGCAAGTGCAGGTACACAGGCAGGCAGTTGGCAGGAGGCTTGGCACTTTGAGACATGACCTGTAGACAGAGGACAAATGTGGGTGACAGAAGTCAGACTTGGACAGACAAAACCCTATGCACAGTTAAAATATGATTGAAACTATGCTCAAGTACTAAAGAAAAAAAGAAACTTAACATAAAAATAATATTTAGTTCAAAAAGAATAAACTGTAATACTAAAAGAGAAAGTTAGAAATAAAAAGGAAAACTTTTCTGTTAAACAGTGAAGAAACACACTGTGAATGAAGGCAATTTGGCACTGTATAGTTTTGTTCTGAATATCAGCATGCAAATAATTATATGGCCAATAATGGATATATTTGTTTATATTCTCTTTAAGAAAGACCAAGACACAGCTCCATTCCTGGTGGGATTGTAAGCTGGTATAACCACTCTGGAAATCAGTCTGGTGGTTCCTCAGAAATTTGTATATTGTACTACCTGAAGACCCAGCATACCACTCCTAAGCATATATTCAGAAGATGCTCTAACATATAACAAGGAAACCTGCTCCACTATGTTCACAGCAGCTTTATTTATTTATTTATTTATTTATTTATTTATTTATTATTTTTTGTTGTGTGTGTGTGTTTTTTTTTGAGACATGGTTTCTCTATATAGACCTGACTGTCCTGGAACTCACTTTGTAGACAAGGCTGGTCTTGAACTCAGAAATCTGCCTGCCTCTGCCTCCTGAGTGCGGGGATTAAAGGCATGTGCCACCATGCCGGGCTTAGCTTTATTTATAAATTTATAGCCAAAAAATTGAAACAACCTAGATGTTCCTCAACAGAAGAATGTGCACTGAAAATGTGGTACATTTACACAATGGAGTACTACCTGCTATTAAAATCTATGACTTCATAAAATTCACAGGCAAATGGATGGAACTAGAAAATATCATCTTGAGTGAGGTAAGGAATAAAGCACACATGGTATGTACTCACTGATAAGTGGATATTAGGGAAAAAAACTCTAATACCCAAGATACAACTTAGACACAATATAAAGTTCTAAAAGAAGATAAAAGTGTTGATTCTTCAGCCCTACTTAGAAAGGAAAACATAATAATCATAAGAGGAAGAGGTAGGGACTTGAGAGGAAGAAAGAAGGGGAAAAGTAAGAGGATGGCAGGATCAGGTTTAGGAGGAGATAGGAGAGATGTACAAAAGGTCAGGAAATTGAACAGAGATGTGTAGCAATGGGTGATGAAGAACTGATATGGCCAACAGAACGTTCCAGAAGCCAGAAAAACAAGAGGCTCCCAGGACACAAAGGGGATGACTTTAGCTTAAATACCCAACAAAGGAGAGAGAAACATGTGGAAACCATATGGAGAGGATAGGACAGGCCCTTGTTTGAGGGATGAGTCCACTCATCCTTTTCAAAAAAATTATCCCAGAATTACTCCTGTCTAAAGGAAATACAGGGACAAAGAGTAGAGCAGAGAGTGAAGTAAAGACATCCAGAGACTGCCCTACCTGGGGATTCACCCCATATGCAGTCAACAAACCCAGTCACTATACCATTTTCTATTTTTTTTAAGTTTTAGAATCAGTGGAATTTATTATTATTATTATTATTATTATTATATTATTATTATTATTATTATTCCCCTCTTCAGTACCATTGACTCTGCATTTTCTGTCTTTTTGTAAATAGATGGAGACTCAGTTATTAACTCACTATTCCTTATGCCAAGAAGTCCTTGGTGGCAGGAGGCTGATATAGCTGTCTCCTGAGAGGCTCTGCCAGAGCCTTACCAATGCAGATGCAGATGCTTGCAGACAACTGATATACTGAGAACAGGGACCCCACTGTTAGAGTTAGCAGAAGGACAGAAGGAGCTGAAGGGGTTTGCAACCCTGTAGAAAGAACAACAATATCATCCAAACAGACCATCCAGAGCTCCAAGGGGCTAAGCCATCAACTAAAGAATACATATGGAGGGACTCATGGCATCAGATACATATGTAGCCAAGGATGGCCTTGTCAGGCATCAGTGGGAGGAGAAACCCTTGATCCTGTGAAGGCTTGATGCCCGAGCATAGAGGAAAGTTAGGGCAGTGAGACAGGATTCACTGGGTCAGTGATGGAGCACTCTCATAAAAGCAGGGTGTCACAGGGTGGAAGAGAAACCAGGATGTGCCATAACATTTTTAATACACATCAATAAAATAACCAATAAAATTTAAAATTAAATAAGGCAAAAAAGAAATGTCAAGCTATGATGGTAGATTGGCAAGCATAGAAGAGATAGTACATGATTCTTTAAATCAGAATAAAGATTCTTTAAAAGAACACAACTGATAACATACAGCAACACCATAAAGGTAGTTCTAGATAAGAAGAATCAACAAAGACTTAAGATTGCAGCCCTTAGATAAGTATTATTCTGAGTTAAGAATCCAGATCATATGTTTCATTTTATAGATATTGAAGAATTAAGATGTCTTCATATGTTAATGCAACATACATGTTCAAAATTCCAAAGGGGATTCTCCTTTGAGTTCTAACAGGAATGATTCTGAGGCTGCATATTTATTAAAGATGGTTGCTATCATGAAGATACCTTTACAGAGGGAAACTGACGATGCTTTGCATGTGTATCCCTTAGAATAACACAATTTATTGAGACAATATAGCATAGAAAATGATGCAGATATATTTTACAATCCCATAAGTCAAGCAATTGTAGAGATCTAACAACATGAAATAAATTGGTTCTAGAAAGGAGGATAAAAAATATCCCAATCATAATTTACATAATGCTTTATTAACTTTATATTCTTTAAATAAACAACAACAACAACAACAAAAACAAAAACAAAAACAGCTGCTGAGAGACATTGGATTATGGGGAAAAAAACTGCTTAAGTGAATCATCCTGTTTATATTAAGGAAGTCCTAAACTCAGAATAGAAGGAAGAAAATGTGTTACTTTGGTAGATATATTTTATCTTTGATTCCACAGGGAAAGAAAAGCTGTGCATTCCTTCAAAATTGCTAAAAATCTGATTTGACAGTTGGAAATACACTGGAAAGAAACCATGAACACCAACAAAACAGGTAACTTGTATCACTGATCCTTTTACAAGGGAACAGCACTGAAATTGCTTAAGACATGAAAATGTCTCCAGCCTGAACTTCAGCTAAACATTATCAATAAATCTTGTTGCTACAGAATCATGAAGCCTTATCATGTCATCCTTTTAAATGGCATAGACAAAAATTATATTAAAGCTTTGCTATACAATAAAAACAGACTTACAAAAAACAAAACAAACAAACAAACAACAACAACAAAAAAAAAACACTGCTTCCAGGATCATGTCAAAGAAATCTTCTATCCCAAATTGTTCTATTATTACAGATTGCTCCAATGAGAACTTCAGTTAATTCCTGAAACTCCTCAGCATGCAGAGACTGATCAGCAAAAGTTATAGCTAACTTTCTTATGTTTGACCAATACTACACTTTGGTTTAAGGCGTCATCAAAAGGAAACTGATGCCCCAAATATGAAGGGAGCAATTTTAAGAGAGAGATGCCCCCATTCCAAATAGGTGGTGTGGATAGATTTTAGTCATTCAATGGGTGGTGGATACTTGTTGATGTTTAGGGAAGGTAATTATGTATTATTATTGTCTTGGATAAGGAATAAAGAAAACAAGAAGTGTTAGAATCAGGAATTTCCTATTTTCATTCCTGTATATTTCCATCTCTCCTATCTAGCATTACAGAGGAAGGGTGGGTTTAAAAGGAAAAACAGAGGTTATAGAAATATTATAAAAAATAGAAGAAATCATAGATGGTTGAATCTACTCTTGTTTGTTACTATCTTTTTTATGGCTCTTTAGAGCTGCTAATAGCAAAAACATCTCATTTTAGTATAGATCTTTGTACATTTATACAAAATTAAGGTGATATTTGGTTACATTGGTATTTACCATTGTATATAGATATACATGAACATATATGGCTAGAATATCATATGTATATATGTTTTGACCCTTGTTTAATGTATTGTGTCAAAGTAATGTTAATGTTAAGTTTAAGTCCTTTTGTAAGTGACTAAAACTTACTTAGGATATTTAAGAAATGCAAGTTAATAGTTAATTAATCAAAATTATGTTCATGCTAGATTCTAGTCTATTTTACTCCAGAAATATTTCCACCATTGAATAGATACTAAAGATTTAGAAACAAGCAAGTCTGCCTATTCAGATATGCTATAAATAGACAGTCTTCAAAATGTTCAGAGCTCCGCTGGGCAGTGGTGGCGCACACCTTTAATCCCAGCACTTGGCAGAGGCAGGTGGATTTCTGAGTTCAAGACCAGCCTGGAATACAGAATGAGTTCCAGGACAGCAAGGGCTATACAGAGAAACCCTGTCTCTAAATAAATAAATAAATAAATAAATAGATAGATAGATAGATAGATAGATGATAGATAGATAGATAGATAGATAGATAGATAGATAGATAAATTAAAAACAAACAAGCAAACAATAAACCTAAACAAAACAAAACATCAGAGATCCACTGAATATGGCATTTAAAAGTGTTTTATCATTAAAAGACTTTTATGACAAAGAGATAGGTATGATCCATGTAGCACCTCTGTTGTGCCTCAAGATTGATGATGAGCATCAAAGAAACTCCTTATAGAGTCTGTTTCACGTGGGACAAGCTAGCCACTAGGCAAGATACTGATCTTGCTTCAAGAGCTTACAGGATACTGTCTGAAATGAACAAATGGGAAGCAGAAAAGTCTACTGCTGAGGCAGGGTTAGAAGTCCTTCAAAATTCCTGCTTCACAGAAAAGTTTGTCATATATTCTGAGTCAGAATGATGAACATGGATGTACCTACAGTGTGGAAAAACCTTTTGTGATTGTCCAAGCAGCCAGAATCTTTGTAGTTTCTATAACTTTGGAAGATGGTTATCTGAACTTCCTAAATACTAAGGAAATATTTAGTCTTTCTAAAGTCTTGGATGGGGTTGAAAACTAGATGTTTATATTCTCACAATTAAGCTGAAGTTGTTTAGGAATTAAGAAAATATCTTAAGTTCTAAGAAAGTGTTTTTGGTTGGTACTACAAATTATGTTAAAAATTGATTTAGTTTCAGAATTCAGAACTCACCAAGAGAAGATAGATACTAGAATACATTCTCCCATGTTGCCAAATATATATGGACTGGACATTCAGAATGTAAATCTTACATGATAGTTTCATAATTGGTATTATTATATTATTGCAGTTCATTATTGTAAAAGACACAACCCTTCATTGGATTAAAAGGAGAAACTTGAGCCTCTATTGAAACATTCACTTGTAAATATAATTCCTGTTGGACAGTGAGCTGAGGTAGGACTAGAAGAGATGACATCCATGGAGGGATGAGTTTGAGAGACACACAGGGAGATTTGCCTTGGTACAGAGGAACATAGTCAAATGAACCAAGTGAAGACCAGATAACAAGCCATGTGTTGGGACTTAGAATTAACAAAACCAACCAACCAAACAAACAAACAAACAAAAAACAAGAAAACAAAAAAAAAACAAACAAACAAACAAACAAAAAACCAAAAACAAGATAATTAAGTTTTGAGCTAGTCAGGGAATAAGGCAAAGCTTTCTGCCTAAATTTTTATTCACAATTACAATTATTTCTGAAAGTTGTTCTTTTGGGTAACTTATTATGTTTCAGTGGGAAAACTTAGGGTTACAAGAAGCTTGTCTCAAATAAAAAGAAACTGAATATGGAAGAAATTAAAGCATACCAGAACAGTGAACAATCTGTGGCAGGTCCCAGTGATATTGAGTTTGATGAATTTTGCCATGATTAAAACGAAAAGGTGATTGATAAATATGGATATATATTTGTTAGTTTATACTCTATACAGCATAACAGTAAGCAGTACGGGCAAAAACAACTTGATGAACAAGATTTCTTTGCATCCTATGTCTCTGAACTAGCTGAAAAAATACTAAAGTATATTATTGAAGGATCTAAACACTTAATAAATGTGCTTTTACATACAGATATTATAGAAGTGTATTAAATATGTCCCAGCTCAGTCTTTGCTGAATGAACATATTAAATTTTCTTCTATCACCTTTATTATTCTGTGGTCTATTTTGTTATTTTATATTTACTTTTCCAGCCAAAGTCTACCACTTTATACTACACGTCTAAAATTCCCTTCATAATGTAAATTAATAGAAAAATTTACTCTGTAATAAAATGTATTTATAGGTCATACATACACATAAAAATATTGTTGTTAATATTCTTTGTGAGAAATGAACTAATGTCTACTTACTGCTGACAAAGAATAACAATAGATAAAAGAGGATAGTGCCAAAATCCAAATAAGATAATCAAGGAGTCTCTTGGACTTAACATACAAAAGTATGGGACAGGAATTAGTTAAAGGAGCAGAAATCTCAAAGATATCTCTATCAACTACCTACTCAGTCATGTGTGATGGCTAGTAAAAGTTGGAAACCTGGGGCTCACAGTGTAGCTTGCAAATAGCTGGATTCTTTGAAGAAGTTTTCTTCCAAGAAGATCATTCAATCTGAGCTTCTTTCAGTCAACTCAATGAATCTGTCTCCAGAGAACTAATCCTCTTCAAGTTTTAAGCAGTTTCACTGATCTGACAATGCTTCTCAGTAATCCTTACTATTCTTATAAGTTAGATGAGGAGAGATCCAATGACATTGGTAAGTTTCAAGTATTTCCTGAAACTTTTGATTACATTATTCCTGATACTAAAGGTTTCCTATAGGATAACATGTTTCTACTTCCTTTAACATATACTGAGTCTAACTGAGTATCCCTTCATTAGGAAATATTTTATTTAAAGGAAATTATTATTTTGAAAATACAGTTTTTTTTTCATGACAGATTATCTCTTCAACAGTAAGATATAGAAATTTACAGTTTATAGAAATTCAATAGTTTTCACTATTATAATATAAACATTATAAGAGATAATTGAATGAAAACTTACTATTCATATTTCAATACTCTTTTACATCATGACATTTAATATCACTTGTCAAATGAATAGTATGCTGAGCAATAACAAACTTTCCCTCTACTAAAATATTGTACAGGGGATGAATAGGTTCATTTTATGTCCTACTTGATTAACACTCATATGGAGATTTTTGGAATTAATAATATTCAAAGTGATGTGTTTGATCCCATGTAACCTATATAAATCTATAATAGCTACAGGATAATGAATCAGTAAATTACATAACATTATCCTAAATTTTCATGAATACAGTTCTAGTGATTATTTTGTTTAGATGCATGTCTTGTTTTTGATTTTGTAAATATCTAAAATATTACAAGATTATAAACAAATTGGATATAATTCATCTATTTAATTGATAGAATTCACATATTACAAATAAAAAATAATTTGATCTTAATGTAGAAGACAGTTCAAAGTAAATAAGTTTTATATGAAGAATTGTTACAAAATGTGACATTCTTCACAAGTCACAAGTAATATAAAATTTCTTGGTGTGACCTTAATCAAGCAATTGAAAGATCTATATGACAAGAACTTTATGTCTCTGAAAAAAAGAAATCAAAGATCTCACAAGTTGGAAAGATCGTCCATGTTCATGGATTGGCAGGGTTAATTTAGTAAAATTAGCCATTTGCTGAAAGCAAGACACAGATTCAAAACAATCCCCACCAAAATTTCAACTCAATTCATCATAGAGTTAGAAAGAACAATATGAAAATAAATTTGACATACAAAAAACCGAGGATAGCAAAAACTATTCTCAACAATAAAAGAACTTCTGGGAGAATCATAATCCCTGATCTCAAGCTGAGTTACAGAGCAATATTAATAGAAACTGTTAGGTATTGGTACAGAGAAAGGCTGGTAGATCAATGAAACAGAATTAAAGACCCAGAAAGGAACTCACACACCTGTGGTCACTTGATTTTTGACAAAGGAAAAAAAATTAATGGAAAAAAAGACAGCATTTTCAACTAATGGTGTTGGTACAACTGGAGATCAGCATGTAGAAGAATGCAAATTAGTCCATTCTTATCTCCTTGTGCAAAGCACACATCCAAGTGGATCAAAGACCTCCACATAAAACCAGATTCAATGAAACTAATAGAAGAGAAAGTGGGGAAGAGCCTCAAACCCATGGGGACAGGGACATTTTTCCTGAACGGAACTCCAATGCGTTATGCTTTAAGAACAAGAATTGACAAATGGGATCTCATAAAATATCAAAGCTTCTGTAAGGCAAAGGACACTGTCAATAGGACAAAATGGCAAACAACAGATTGCAAAGGGATCTTTACCAACCCTACATCCAATAGATAAATAATACTCAATATAAACAAAGAACTAAAGAAACAAATTATCCTATTAAAAATGGAGTACAGAGCTAAACAAAGAATTCTCAACCAAGGAATACCAAATGGCGGAGAAGCACATGAAGCAATATTCAACATCCTTAGTCATCAGGAACATGCAAATAAAACAACCCTGGGATTTCACCATATACCAGTCAGAATGGCTAAGATCATAAACACAGGAAACAGCAGTTGCTGGTAAGGATGTGGAGAAAGAGGAACACACCTCCTTTGTTGGTGGGATTGCAAGCTGTTACAACCAATGTGAAAAACAGTCTGCCTGTTCCTCATAAAATTGGACATAGTACTACCTGAAGAACCAGCTATACCACTACTGGGCATATACCCAAAAGATGCTATATATATAACAAGGAAAATTCTCCACTATGTCCATAACCGCCTTATTTATAATAGCCAGAAGCTAGAAAGAACCCAGATGTCCTTCAACAGAAGAATGGATACAGAAAATGTGATACATTTTTACACAATAGATTACTATTCATCTGTTAGAAACAATGACTTCATGAAATCCTTAGGCAAATTGATGGAATTAGAAAATAACATTCTGAGTGAGGTAACCCATTCACAAAAGAAAACACATGGTGTATATTCACTGATAAGTGCATAGTAGCCCAAAATCTCAGAATACCCAAGAAACAATTCACAGACCACATGAAGCTCAAGAAGAAAAAAGACCAAAATATGGATGCTTCAGTCCTTCTTAGAACAGAGAAGAAAGTGCTCAAGGGAGGAAATACTGAGACAAAGGGTGGAAAAGAGACTGAAGGAAAGGCCATCCAGAAGTTGCCCCATGTGGGGATCCATCCCATATACAGACAACAAACCCAGACACTATTGCTGATGCCAAGAAGTGCTTGCTGACAGGAACCTGATATAGCTGTCTCCTAAGATATTCTGACAGAGCCTGAAAAATACAGAGGAGGATAGTCATAGTCAACCGTTGGACTGAGGATATGGTGCCCAATGGAGGAGTTAGAAAGTACTAAAGGATTTGAATGTGTTTGCAACCCATATGGAGAACAATAATATCAACCAAACAGAACCTTTAGAGTTCCCAAGGACTGAACCACCAACCAAAAAATACACATGGAGGGTTCTTCCAGCCTCATATGTAGCAGAGAATGGCCTTGTTGGACATCAGTGGGAGGAGAGGTCCATGGTCCTGGGAAAGTTAGATGCTCCAGTATAGGGAAATGACAGGGCAGGTTGGCAGAAGTGGGTGGAAGGTTGGGGAAGCCCCCTCATATTAGTAGAGAGGAGTAGTAGAGGAGTAGTAGAGGAGAGGGAGAATGGGATAGGAGTTTTCATCAGGAGAAATGAGGAATCTGAATGTCATTTGAAATGTAAAAAACAAAATACCCAATAATACAGGGTTCAATTTTTAAATTCTTTAAAGATTCGAAAGAAAGGAAAGGAAAGAAAAGGAAAGGAAAGGAAAGGAAAGGAAAGGAAAGGAAAGGAAAGGAAAGGAAAGGAAAGGAAAGGAAAGGAAAGGAAAAGGAAAGGAAAGGAAAGGAAAGGAAAGGAAAGGAAAGGAAAGGAAAGGAAAGGAAAGGAAAGGAAAGGAAAGGAAAGATAACATGTTAATTCATTGCTTTATAACATCTCTGGAACCAACAACTGCTGTGGCCCATACCTATTTGAAAAGGCAGATTGTTCCCTGTTTTTACTCTCATATTGTATCATTTTGGTAACGAGTTTGCATAAAGGTGTATACTAGAAATATTGAAAAGTATTGTAACATGTGATATAAGAATTGATCATTTGTAATACAGTTTTTCATGTTAAAATAAAAATCACCTTCCTCTTTTTATTTTTTTATTTATGATAACTGTGCATGCAGATATGAGTGCCAGTTTTCTCCTACTACCATGTGTTGCAGACATTGAACTTAGTATGTCATGCTTGTAAGACAAGTGTGATGATCCCTATGACATCTTCTCCTTCAGAGAATAGAAAATTTCTATACCCTGAAAGTATTAACTTTAGAAAGAATTAAAATGGATAAATTTAACTGTCACATTAATTAGTCCCAAAGGTGTTTAAAAAGAAAAAAAGAAAAAGAAATATTTACAAAGTCACTTGTTCACAGCATGCAAGCCATATGTGAACATTCTACACTAGTGGTCGACTTTACCATTTCTATATTTTTCAAAGTGTATAAAATGTTTAAAAAACATTGATTTATTGTTTGAACAAAATGTTATAAAATACATAGAACATATGAAATTTAGATAATAAACTCAGATAAACCATTAATTTCTTGTTTGGTAAGACAACAGTCATTTATCATCTGTCCTTCTTCTTTTGAAATGTTTAGACATTAGTTTAGAAAAATAATTAAAAGGTAAGGTACATCATTAATGATTTCATGGCTAATGAGTAATCTCTTATAACATTGGCTGGTAGGCATCACCTTTACTAAAAACAATGAACAACTATTTTTTAAAGTTTTAGAGAAAAAATAAGCATAAGCAAGATTAGCTCATATATCTGTAATTCTATCGCTATGATGCACTTCAGAAAAATGAAATCATAGGTCAAGAAGTGGACTTATGTAAAAGGTTCTTATGGCTCCTTTGAACGATCAAAGGACAGAGTCATGGCAAATGGCCATTAGACAGTGAACTCACATACATTAGCATACTTTCTCATAAATGGATATTTTGTGATGTCAAAAGAAATGTCTAAAACATTAATATTGCACACAAATATCACAAAAACTACCTTATATAAAGCAGAAATAGGATGACAATGAATAGAAGCTGAATTTAATGTTACATTACCCTTTGCATTATTTCTCTACAATGTGGTGTTAGGGACAAATAAATATACAAACAAACGCTATATGAAATGACAAATAAGGAGAATATTATGTAACAAAACACATTAAGTATATATCAAAACTGTACAGACTTAAAATCTTACTAGTACATGGTGTTTCAATTTTTTTTTTTTGCACAGTTCTGTTGGAGTAGATTTCCAAAGAATGCACAAGGTCTGCATGTTTTTATGTTAAACATACTACTACTAAATTAAGCATAAATAGAGAACATGACCTACTAGAAGAGGACATCAGTAATGATGTTTGATAAGGTAATCATTATAATGCAATGTTGTAAATACTTCAAGATTAAATGCAGCATAATAGTCCAACAAAAATATTATGTATTTGATTAATCACAAATACTTAAAGAATGTAGAACAAAGTCACATCTATAACCTATTACAAGATGAAGTGTACTATTAAATTATAGCATTGGTCTTAGCCAAAGCCAACGATGTTAAGCCATTTGAGTCAACGGATCAAAAGACTGTTAAGAAGAGGAAACAAAACTGTAGTGAGGATAAAAAGCAGTGTGACAAAAATATGGTATGTCCCCTCTGCCATTGGGCAATTGATCTTACATAAAGGTGGAATGGTAGGGATGCCCCCCAAAAATGAAAGATTATTTATAAATCCTTAAATGTGATTTATTGTTTGAACAATTTTACAAATATTAAAACTTCATTATAAATCATAAACAATCATTAGTTTTATTTATTTGTTTGTTTGTTTGTTTTTTTGACTAATTGATCCTTGCCTACCTTCTCTTTATTAGTTAGCGCATCTGTTACTACTGCTGTCAACTCTCAATAACATCATACCTAGGTACCTTGGACAATACCAGTGTAGATGAAAGATCAGGCTGTTGTCCACAAAACCAATAAATACCCGTCTTTTTCACACATAGAAGAATATATATTTTATTGGCTCTATTCTCTTTTGGAACCTCAACTAATAAGATATGTAGCTACCCGATCTACCTCAGGCCATTTTCCATCAGATCAAATATAATTTCTGCTCTACATGTGCATATCAACACGAAAATTATAAAAAAAATCCTAGATTTTCCTATTACAAGTCTTCTAACTGTGTCTGATATTACTTTATATCCAGCAGGAAATCATTTAAATGATTACGTATTTATTATATTCTTAGCTGTCATGAAGCTGAACATATACTTCCCTCATTATAAGGTTGTAAATATCTAAAATATTAAGTCCTAAAAACATCAAGGTGTTTTTTTTTAGGGGGTGGGGTTGGGTTTTTTGTGCTTTGTTGTTGTTGTTGTTTTGTCTTTTGTTTGTTTTTGGTTTAGTTTCTTAACATTTCATATAAAGGTCACAGAGACTGTGGCTGGAATGTTTTTTAATTTAATTTTATTTTAAATACATTTTTACACTCCATATTCCATTCCATTCCACCCCATTCACCCTCTGACTGCTCTAAATTCCACACCTCTTCCCCACCCCACTCCATCTCTAGGTGGATGCCCCATGCTCCCACAACACCTGACCTCTAAACTTCCTTGTGCCTCTAGTCTCTTAAGGGTTATTCTTCTGTGAATGAACACAGTCCTGGAAATTCTCTACTGTATAAGTTCTTAACAGGTAATTTTTTTTTTTCTGAGTCAGGGTTTCTCTGTATATCCCTGGCTGTCCTGGAACTTATTTTGTAGACCAGGCTGTCCTCGAACTCAGAAATCTACCTGTCTCTGCCTCTCAAATGCTGGGATTAAAGGCGTGTGCCACCACTGCCCAGCATGATCATTTTAACTTTAAAACAATTAATGGGCAGTGAAAGTCAAGCACTCAAATGTATTTAAGCTAAAAGTTTAGCTTTAGAAACATAAATAGCCTTAAATTACCATAGATATTATAGAGGTACAACATTAATCAACATGGAAATTCAAAACCTTTCTTATAGTTCTAACCCCTTAAAAACTCTAATATCTCTTGCATTCTGTAACATATGACCTTAGTTATCAAAGGTATATTAATAGCCACCCTTGATCTCTGGTGTAATATATTTTTATTACATACAATAAGACATACTTTAAAAATACAAAATAAGAATCTAAAAATTAAATCTAGTAATAAAATATTACTTTCTAACAACATTTCAGGTAATGTATTCTGAACCATGATAAAAAAGGTAACCCATTCCTACAAGTTGAGAAATTAGAGAAATCATTAGGAAAACAGTTGATTAAGACATTGATATTACATTATTTTTAATTTTATCAGAATTTTGACCTGTAAGAAGATATTTATTCTCTTGATGGAAATTTACATTTTAGAACTCTTCTTAGAAAACTTCTTCTTACAAGTATATGTGTGTGTGTGTGTGTGTGTGTGTGTGTGTGTGAAATTCTTCAGCATTTGTCACACATTTTATCATCATGAAGCATTTGATTCTGTCCATAAGTTTCTGCTTGGTCTACAGTCAAAATTCAAAGCTTGTTTCTATTTTTTAATTATCAGACATTAAGTATACCTAACATAGTTCTTCACTATGATGCATAGAAGTTCTGTATACTCTCAAAATTTCTTGCCTACACAAACTTTAATTATTAAAAAAAGAGTTTAGTTTGTTTATTAAAACACAAGTAATAACATTGAACAAACAGAATTTTTCCACTGCAATTAAAATTTAAGATGTCACCTAAGACAATACAAAATGAAATTGGTTTGAAAATATCAAGTTACCTCATATAATATACATACAATTGATAGGAGAAGTTTCCTACCTATTCTGCTTGGAAACCAAAACAATTGTTAAAGATGCTTTTAATGAAAGTAGGAACTTAAAACTGTCCCTAACTTGGAACAAGTCACAGAGTCTATTCTGTCAGTAGACTATAGCTTTATTTACATTCACATAATTTTGTCATAAATTTTCTGAAAATAGTTAACATATAACTAAGAAACAGAGTTGACAAACAAAGCTGTTTATTCCACCAGAACAATGTATTTGATATTTTTAAAATAATAAGAATTTTCTTGATGTTAGAAAGGTCAATCATTAATCATGGCTCAGTTGTTAAGAATATTTGATAGTATTACAGGGAACCTAAGTTTTGATTCCTGTCAGGAGGCTTATAACCACCTATAATTCAAACTCTAGAAGAACTGATGTGCAGGCAACTGCATGCCACAGACAGAACCGAAATACATACACACACATACATAAAAGTATAAATGATCAAGAAAATAATAATTTTCTCAATTTTTAAATTGGTTGGATCTAATATCTCAATTATTTTACATATTAGTTCACTTAATTCATGTTTAATCTCTTCTAATATTCTTTTCTATTATACTCAATGCAGAGTACAATTATAGAGTTTCTTATCTTCTGAACAGCCATATTTGTTCAGTAATAATGTTCCCTCCACAACTATTTGTGAAAAATGATTATAAAGTATTTCAAAGGTTTGTGTTTGTGTTGTGTTTAATTCTCACCACTTGGTTATTTAGGAATCAGTTTTCAATGCAATACAGCTTTGATGTTTTCATAGTTGATATTAAGTTAATCCAATAATTATTTAATATCCCATTAAGATAACATTATTGATTTGCTCTTTACCCTGGCATAGGATAGATTAAATGCTCTAACACGTGTACTTGTAACAAACTTATATTCTGAAATTTTTGGGCTTGTTTCAAGTATTGATCCATATTCATATCAACTTACTATTTCTCTGATTCTTATCCATTTGTTTAATCAGTTATTAAGAAAGCATTTTTTAAAAGTTCTTCTAAAGATACACTTATGTTTTTCTATTTACTAATTTTATATTTTTATATTTAAAATCCCCTATCATAAGGCATAAAGTTTTATTCTTATATTTTTAATTCCATGGTACTTTATCAAGTATTATTGTAACTTATTATTGTTGTAAAGTTACTTCCTTTAGAAGTTATAAGTAAGTTGTAAATATGGTTTCAAGGACAGCACTGTCATTAAGTGCAACATCAAGGTCAAGGCTTCCTCAAGGCAATATTCAAAGTCTAAGCCAGCATCAGGTAGAGCTCACTGCTCCAAGCTTTTACCTGTTGTCATGGTCACAGCACAGCACACAAATGTCCACCAGTTTCTCTTCTAAAGGACTGTTTTAATTAGGTTCTGTCCACCTTCTTTTTTAAGTAGATTATTTCTCTGATAACATTGACCTTAATTCACAAAATCAGCCTCTTTATATTTGTATTATTAATAAGGTGAAGTTTAATAAGAAGATGCATCTTTAAGCATACATTCAAGATCATTGTCTAATTTAGATAGCATTCATCATTCATTCATCATATATGAGAACAATTATGTGACCTGTCCAGCAGGTCCAGTTATGTGTGGGTCTCGAGAGGACTGCTCCTGAAAGCCAAATGGGGAGCGAGAGAGAAACGGAGACCAAGCACAGAAAAGACATCGAGTCAATCTGGATCTAGTCAAGGTCTCATTGTATTCAGCAAAGCTTGCAGTTTTTATACAAAAAGAACCAAGGGGATATAACCCTTATGCAGAAGGTGGGGGGGGGGCAGTGGTAATTTTTCTTGGCAGCTACAAGGGGAAGCATGATATCCAAAAGTATATCTTGTGGATATGACATCTGCTGTTTGCATCAGGTCTGGAACATCTTGTGGTAATTTGTTGGTGACCTTCATCTCGACTTAGTCAGGCCTGGGGAGGAGGTCCAACTTTATGTCTTAAGACTTGGTAGTCATCTTTTTCACTTGGATTATTATAAAGAATTTAGTTTTGGCTCCCAACAATTAGGTGAATAGAAAAGGACTCATAAAGTGACTAAATATTATATAGCTATCATGAAATCCCCCCAAAGTTAAGTGGGAGTTTTTCCTTCAGTCTAAATTCACAACTTTGAATTGCAAAAACCAATTGAGATTTACTAAAAAAGAGAGAGGAAAGAAGAGGAAAAAGGAGGAGGAGGAGGAGGAGGAGGAGGAGGAGGAGGAGGAGGAGGAGGAGGAGGAGGAGAAGGAAAATCCAAGTACATTTATCTCTTTCTGAATTTAAATAGAAATAGTAGTCATAACTTTTTACAATAACGTACTTAATAATGTTTTTGTGTTTTGAGCCTTGATTCACTAAGAATAGAATTCTGTAGAATCTGAGACTCAAAAATTATAAGGTCTCTCAGGTAGATTGTTATTCTATGATGGACACATGTTCATGAAGGAGATACAGCTTCTCAATATGGCCTCCTATTCCAGGTCAACATTATGGGATTTCTTCTCCTCAGTTTTTCAGGTCAAACATTCTCCTTCAATCCCCTGAACAATAATTCTTATGGTAGGATTTGTTATCACATTTTCAGCTTCTTTGTCTTCACTTGTCTTCTTCCTACTGAATAACAGGAATTCAGAAACCTTATTTTAATTTCTAAACTCCCTAAGAACTGCTATATTAGTATTCTTGTAGTGTTTTATCAAAGAATAGAAAGTTTATATAATCTAATTTATAGGTTATCTTAAAATATTGAGTAATTTCAACAAAGAAAAGATTTTCTAAAATGCAGTAATCAAGCCCAAAAGTTTTAAAATATTGTATTATTTTGATTGATTTTGAAATAATATCCATCAAAACATATTAGAATTTAAACTTACAATGCCATTAAATTGTGTCTCATATATCAAACTTGAGATGTTGAGACTAGAGTGTTTCCTCATAAGTTAAGTCTCCTAATGCTCTTGCTGAGAACCAGAGTCTGGTTACTTGTAACAAGTTATACAGCTCAAGATCCCCTGGAAATCTAGCTTCAGAAGACTTCAGGCCTCTTTCACAAATGAGTTATATTTTGGGGGTAAGAGTATGGGAGTGGGGACAGAGGGAGGAGGCATGGGATCTAGAACTGTGGGATAGCAGACCAGGAGGGTATAATGACTTGGCTGTAAAAAAATTAAAAGTAATAAGAGGAAAAGATCCTGTCCTAGTGAAACTGCCTTAACTCTCCATGAAAAGAACCACAATGAACTAACTGCACATAAGTTGACTAACTCAACTGAACTCAACTCTACTACACTGACTCTGACTGTACTCACCTGAAGTGAATACAACTTAACTAATATATCTGACACAACTGACCTGCCTTCAATCCAAGAACTGAATGGTACTGAAAGGAGTGGCATGACTGCCACCGAACTGCCATCCATTCCTGACCTACTCTAGACTGTTCTTAAGCAGCCTCTATTTCTGATCAGCTCTCTTAAGAGTTGGATGTATCCTATCTCTCACTTACTCTGTCAAATCTTTCCTTAACAGATCAGTCTGTAGCCCCTTTATTAGATATTGCATAGAAACATAGCTGATTCTGTCCCCTTTTCTTTATTTTTTAAAATTATCTATCTATCTATCTATCTATCTATCTATCTATCTATCTATCTATCTTTTTTAATTACACTCCAGATTTATTCCCCTCCTGGCCCACCCTCCAACTGTTCCACATCCCTAACCTTCTCCTCACCCACTGTCCCATGAATATGTTCCCACCCACCTACCCCACCAGACCACTAAACTCCATGGGACCTTCAGTCTCTTGAGGGTTAGGTACATCTTTTCTGACTGAACCCAGACCTGGCAGTCCTCTCCTGTAATATGTTGGGGGTCTCAAATCAACTGGTGTACACTGCCTGGTTGGAGGTCCAGTGTTTGAGAGATCTCAGGGTTCCAGATTAATTGAGACTGCTGGTCCTCCTACAGGGTCACCCTCCTCCTCAGTTCTTCTAACTTTTCAATAATTCAAACACAGGTGTGAGCATCTTCTGTCCATATCCACATCTGACTCTTTCAGCTGCTCATTGGGTCTTTTGGAAGGTAGTCATGATTTGTCCATTTTTATGAGTGTCCCCTAGCCTCAGAATTAGTGTTAGGCCTTGGAGCCTCCCCTTGAGCCAGATCCTACTTTGGACCTGTCACTGGGCCTTCTTTTCACCAGGCTCTTCTCCATTTCCATCCCTGTAATTCTTTCAGACAGGAACAATTATGGGTCCGATATTTGACTATGGGATGGCAACCCCATCCCTGACTTGATGCCCTGTCTTTCTGCTGGGGGTAGGATCTACAAGTTCCCTCTCCACACTGTAGGGCATTTTATCTAAGGTCCCTCCCTTTGATTCCTGAGGGTGTCTCAGCTCCCAGGTCTCTGGTACCTTCTGAAGGTCCTCAGGACTTCAGTCATTTTTCCCTCAACCAATAATATATCAGCTTCCTTCTTCATCCCCCACAATCCACTTTCCCTCCTAGGTCCATTCTTCCCTCCTCGTTTGTGATTGCTTTCTTCTCCCTCCCAAACAGGACTCAGTTGTCTTCACTTGGGCCCTTCAGCTTATTAACCTTTTGACTGTATCTTGTATATTCTGTACTTTTCTTTTTTGGCTGATTCTTTCTACAAACTAAATTTACTTTCACTGACTGGGATTAAATGTGTGTACTAATAGCATGCCTATATTCCTCCCAGAGGTTAAAGGTTCCACCTGGATCACACAGTCCTAGAATGACTTTAGATGTGATCCCTTGCCAGAGCTGCAATGTTACTAGATTAAAATAGCTCTATGGATATCTGATGGCCATGCTATTGTGAGTGGTCTGTAATGTTGCCTGAAATCATGAAACTATCTGAGTCTCAGTTGCTGGCAGTGAGTTTGTCTGGGTCTCTGATCCTACGGGAGTTGGAGTCTGTGTTGATTTCCCAGGCCTCTTTTACCACCAAAGTTCATGCAGATGTCCCTTTATGGCCTTCTACCTATGACAATGTGCTGAGCTAGCCCTGCCCCTCATCAGCTACCACGCAGGTATTGTTGGAGGAGTTGACCCAATCATTAGCCTGGGCAGCATAGTAGCAATGACCCTGGTGCCAGCAAACAGCATGAGCCTTCCCAGATTCATAGCTATTCCCATCCTTATTATGGAATGGCATGCTATGTCTTCAGTCAGGGAGAGAAATCCTCACCACTCATTGACTGTAGAAAGCAGGAGAGCTGTCCCTGCCTCTCATTTGCTGTAACAGAAGGAAAAGTAGACCCTTTACCTCATCTAAGCAACATGGTAGAGCTAAAACTGATGGCAGGTGTGCAGGCAAGTCAGTCCCAAGGGCATACATTTTGGAGAGTTGGTTCAACCTCTAATCTGCCATGGGGTGTCATGGGAAAGGGAGAGATATTCCCCTTTACCTTTTCTGTCTTTGGCTGGCTGGTAAGCTTTCCCTGAGGACTTTTGCAAAGCAGAGCTGGCCCTTTACATTCCCTGGATAGCATAGCAGTGATTGTCTGGAGCACATGAGAGCAGGAAAGCTGACATTGCCCATTTCTGGCTGTGGGTAAGATAGCTATAGCAGTGATGTGGCATGGGACACAGGAGAACTGGTGGACAGACCATCTTAACTACCTCTCAGGCTCTGATCTGGTGGGTTTTGTTGGACCACCACATCTACCCAAACTATGATATGCTGGAGTATGTGAAAGGGCCAGTTCTGCAGATGTAAAGCTTGCAGCATTTCTATGACACAGGATAATAATACGGTAACAGAGAGAGTTCAGAGGTATCAGAGATAGTGTAGCAGGAGTCAAAAGACTTGAAACAGATCATTGTCTCATTGCAATGAATATTTGCAAGTAAAGATGTATGGGAAAAAAGGGTATAAAATGTTATATGCTATGACATTGTATGGCTTTCATGATAATTTTTTTTATTCAATTCTATTTAATTTTACTGGAAGGCTCCAAGAGTAGAGAGTGGCTACAGAGAGATTAGGAGATGTGTAGAATTGGGGTGTATGAAGTGAAATTCACAAAGAAGTAATAAAGAGTAAAAAAAGAAAACATATTTTATAAAATCTAAAATATACTATCTAGACTATTAATGTTGTGGAAGTCAGAAATGAAAACATATTATTTTTGATCACTCATGCTCAGATTATCTCATGATTACTGAACATAGGTGAACATGAGTTTTAATATGTAATAAGCATAAGTCAATTCTGATTTTCTACTACTTACTTATATACATGTAGAAATATCTTACAAATTAAATAGTGGTAAATATTTGTCTATCAAATCTATCAAAGCCAACTTTCTAAACAAGCATGATAACACACACCTTCAATCCCAGAATTCAGAAACCTGAATTAGAAAGTCTGTGAGTTTGATGATATTTTAGGTTATTTAGTATGAAACTCTCAAGACGAATAAATAAATAAATAAATAAATAAATAAATAAATAAATAAATGGATAAATAGATAGATAGATAGATAGATAGATAGATAGATAGATAGATGATAGATAGATAGAAAGATAAAAAATCACATCATATTTTTGCATAATAGTAGTGAATTTTGTATTATTTCAATTGTACAGTTAACATATTTTATGGTAATTTTGACATCTCTATTACAATTATTTGGCAGGTCTCCTCGACTTATAAATTCGTTTAAGTGTAAGTATATACTCTGATTGGTTCATTTATGTCACCCTTTATTTTCTTTTATCAAAACTCCTGAATATTTAAAAGCAATTCTTTTGAAGTTATGCCAATTGATAACAATAAAATGACCCCTAAATGTTCAAGTACAAGAAAGGTACACACATCTGTTTTAAAGCAAAGAATAGAGAATATTAAGGGAAATGAGGTAAGATGGATGAAAGCATAATTAGGCTGTAAAATATGCCTTTTGGATCAAGGATCCAACTTGAGAACACTAAGGATTATTACTAAAATAAATTGAAATCGCTGGTTTATTGAACATACGGCTGGTCAGAAACAAAATTGCCCATTTTGTGTATAAAAGATGTTTCAGTTTGGGGGTTGGTCAAATAAGCCACAGCATTCCAAAGACAAAGACAAAGCAACAGTCAGACTCTCCCTCACTATAAGGAAGGGAAAACTGGGGGAATGTATAAAGCTAGTATATTGTTTTATGAGGTTAAATAATTGAACTGCATTGATATCACAATAGTTCAAGGTGAAGCATAGAGATGGTGAACACTTTACTAAGGCACTGAAAAATCACCTCAGATACTCAATGAACATGGACACATTGAAGAAAATATGTTATGTATGTACAG
This sequence comes from Mus musculus, assembly GCF_000001635.26. Classification (NCBI taxonomy): domain Eukaryota; kingdom Metazoa; phylum Chordata; class Mammalia; order Rodentia; family Muridae; genus Mus; species Mus musculus. The sequence continues at coordinate 43,583,982 of NC_000069.6, read as the reverse complement.
AATGACATAGTATTAAGAAAGAAATGCCTTTATCCAAAACTTTGAACACTAGCAGCTTCTGGGCTAAGACAACTTCAAATCTGAACATAACATTCAGCTGAAACTGTCACTCATATCTATTGCCAGTGACATATACCCCCAAAACAATTACCCTACCTATGCTGTTCCAGTTATTTCCATCCTATAAATTAACAAAGCCTGGATAACAGCAAATTTGTTTATCTCAGAGTTCACTATTATCTGATAAACAGTTTTTGAGACTACAGCTAGTCAAAAGGGACTCTATCCAACGGGTGCTGTTCACTGTCTACATTTGTCAGTCCAAGCACTCTGGTGGAACTATGCACTGAGGTTTATCATAAGTTCTCGCTTGCTAATTTGTTCTAATTCTGATGCTGAAGTAGTACAAGTGAAGAGTTCATATTTGACATATATTGATATTTGAAGCTATTTTATTCATACATTATATTTTATTTCAGATGTAATAATACCAATCAAAAGTTCATGGAAAAAAATAACTCAATGTGGCAAACATCATATTACTTTTGAAAACTGCCACAGTTATCCAGACTTCAACCACTACTATACTAATCAAAGAGCACTTGCCAATCCTAAGATGTTCTATCAACAAAATACTGTTAGCTTACTAAAGGCTTAGAATATCATTATTATTTCCAACAAGAATCATTTAAATGTTGAGGTATTATTTTTAAGCAAAATACTGCTGTATAGCTGCAATTCATAGACTAACACATTATATATGCATAAGAATTCAAGAACTTGGAATGACACATTTTCTTTGATGCTCACAGTGTTCTATCAGACAATATGAACTAACCACTGCTCCCAGAGCTCATGTCTATAGATGCATATGTAGCAGAAGATGGCCTAGTCGGTCATCACTGGGAAGAGAGGACCCTTGGTATTACAAACTTTATACGCCCTAATACAGGGGAATGCCAGGGCCAAGAAGTAGGAGTGGGTGGGTAGGGGAGCAGGGCAGAGGGAGGGTATAGGGAACTTTAAGGATAGCATTTGAAATGTATATAAAGAAAATATCTAATATTAATAAATTAATTAATTAATTAATTAATAGGAAAGAAAATATGTTCAACATCTCCAAGATTTGATGTACACATTCACTAAAATTTGATAGGTAGGTAGACTCTGCAAAAATCTAAAACACTTTGTGCTGGTGAAACAGATTATTGCATAAAGGTACTTGCTGCCAACCCTGACAATGTGAATTTGATACAAAGGACAAAGAGTGGAGGAAGCAAATCCTGATATTCTGATGTCAACAGTGATACCAAGTCACACACAAAGACAAATACAACACACACACACACACACACACACACACACACACACACACACACAAGCAAGCAGACACTTACACAAATATATACATTAGTATAAAATTCTCAAACATACATATACACACATGCACACACACATAGACACGTTCACAAATACACCAATTCAGAGACAGACACATGTACATGATAATACACAAATAGACAAAAACACATATATTCCTACAAACACACACACGAATATAAACACATTCACATGCAGACCACAATCGCGTGCGCGCACACACACACACATACGTATATATGTACATATATACTCACACACATACACATACTCTCACACACGCACACACAAGCCCATGCACGTGTATAGCCACAATTGCACACACCCCTAACACACACCAATAAATGAATGTGTAAAAGAAATGAGAATATGTATAAAATTTATACTATTTCTGAAAGTATTCTTCACTTTTTGAGTTTTCATTTTTTAAACTCAGAGGGAGATTTGATTTTATAGTTTTATAAGACATTCTCCAGATTGCAAAAAATCTCAAAGAAAGTAGATCGTAACTTAAATAGAATGTTTGCCTCGGGGTGTGTTTTACAAGTTTTCTTCTGCATAATTTAGAAACAAATGTTTATTTATGGAAAAGTATATATATTACATGTAGATACATTCTATTTCATTTCCTTACTTCATCATTGTCTATGTGATATTATAAGGATATATAAACAAATCAGAAACAGTTAATTGTTGAAATAGTGTTTTCCATGATGCATTTTCAACTTTTTGAAACAATTTATATATTTTTAAAAAAATCCCCTCATAAGTTCCTTTTTATAAAAGGATAGATTATATATTAATAAAAGTGAGCTGCTGATAAAGTAAACATACATTACTTAATCAAAAAACATATGAAAAGGTAGCCTCAAATATGAAAAATACATAATGTATGGATTTTTAGATCAGATTGCCAAGTGCTTGGTTGTAGCTTAGATAGTCTACAGCCAGTGAAAATTAATTTCTTAAATTTTGGGTAGGTCCAGAATCCAGGTTTGAGGTGTACAGAATAGTCAGGTTCAGGTGAGACAATCTTCCACCTAGCATACACCAACATTTTGATGTATACTCATGGTTGCAAGGAAGCAGCTTACTAAGTTGTCCCTTGTTATGAAAATATAAGTCTCAGCTAGATACAAAAATGCATGCTTGGCAGTGGTGTAGGTGGGTCCTCAGGTAATAATATGTCTAAATTTCTGAAGAACCACCAGACTGAGTTCAAGAGTGGTTGTTCTAGATGCAATCCCAACAATGGAGGAGGGTTCCTCTTTATCCACATCCCTTCGAGCATGTGCTTTAAACTGAGATTTTGATCTTAGCCATTCTGACTGGTGTGAGGTGATATATAATGAGGACACATGCTTCACTATGTTCATAGCAGCATTATTTATAATAGCCAGAAGCTGGAAAGGACCTAGATGTCCTTCAACAGAGGAATGGATACAGAAAATGTGGTACATTTACACAATGGAGTACAACTCTGCTATTAGAAAGAATGAATTTATGAAATTCCTAAGCAAATGGATGGACCTGGAGAGCATCATCCAGAGTGAGGTAACTCAATCACAAAAGAACTCACATGATATGTACTCACTGATAAGTGGATATTATCCCCCAAACTTAGAAGACCCAAGATATAAGATACAATTAGTGAAACACTTGAAGCTCGGGAAGAACGAAGACCAGTTAATAAAAACAATGACATCATTAAATTCTTAGGCAACTGGATAGAACTAGAAAACATCATTCTGAGTGAGGTAACCCAATTACAAAAGAAGACACATGGTATGCACTGACTGATAAGTGGATATTTGTCCAAAAGCTCGGTATACAAAACATAAAAATCACAGACTACATTATGCTCAAGAAGAAGGAATACCAAAGTGTTGATGCTTCTGTCCTTCTTAGAAGTGGGGATAAAATAGTCATGGGATCACATATTGTAACAAAGTGTGGAACTGAGACTGAAGGAAAAGTGATCCAGAGACTGCCATTCTTGGGGATCCATTCCATAAACAGACACCAAATACAGATGCTATTGCAGTTGCCAAGAAGTAAATACTGACAGGAGCCTGATATAGCTGTTTGCTGAAAGGCTCTGCCAGAACCTGACAAATACTGAGGCAGCAGCTCACAGCCAACCATTGGACTGAACACTTGGTCCTGAATGGAGGAATTAGAGAAGGGAGTCTGAATAAATATGTAAAAGAAGGGAGCAGAGTACTGGCAATAAAATAATAGGATACATTATTAGTAAGAAACTCAAATTCTACCATGTTGGGCTACATTTCTTTAACCTTTGAGACAAAATAAACTTTTCCATTCTTGAGTCTCGTCACTCAATGATTTCTTCACAGGAAAGTAACTAACAGATTTTTCTTCATATCATAATCACAATTTGAAAACTTTTACCTTAATATCTTTCCTTGTATCATTTGGTGTCTTGAAGTGAGGATTTCTGGTTTTGTTGGAATCCATTGTGCCTTGTGATGTTTTTTAGAAGCTGTCTTATAAGAGGAGAGGATATTTTTCTGAAATAGACAGATGAAAGGACACATGATATTTAGAAAGTATATAAATATGACCCCAAGGACAGGGGGGGAGGAGGAGACTCTGGTATGTGGTCTCCATGTGTGCCTTACTAGTCTTTGCTGATGATACTCTTGCATTGGCTTGCCTTGCGTCATATTGCTGATCTTTGCTTGCCATGACTTTGTAGAAAGTAATTTGCCATAGAATGTCTCCTGATATTCCAGGTTCTTGCTGCTTCCACAGACTCAGACAGATTGGTAGAGCCTCGTGGTTTCTTTTGGAATGAAATGCCATTGCTGATTCATGAGTGTTGATTGCTGAGTGGACTGGACTGCCACTGCTAATTTTGTTGGTATATTGCTAATGGTCTGGACTGCACTCAGAAGATCAGAATATCCCCAAAGAACAACTTCTAAACAATTCTATGTATCCTTTGTCCTACTAGCCATCTTCCTCTCTTACCATTGGTTGGTGGGCTATAAAGGAGGTAGAACTATTTATAAACCCTGATTAAAGTAGGTTTTGAAAAATATAAGCCTGCATTTTCTAGTTTAGAATAAAGAGGAATCCATTCTTATTTGTCATATCCTGTGTCAAAATTATATTGTAGTTATATTACTGTAAAAATATCTATGTTGTATATTATATGACAAATTTTGTATTTGTTTTGTTAAGTATACTAAGGGATATTCTATTTCCAAATTTTACAATATTTTACTTTTCACAAAGTTTTTTTTTAAAAAACAGGTAAAATTATTATTCAGTGATTTTACCTATAAAAATTGTTGGACTTTGCACATGTCCCAAAAAGGCACAAAGAAAATTCCTTATAATGGTGTTTAAGGTAAGAGCATACAGGTAGCATTAGAGAACTAATGATTATTAAACAGGCAGATTTTTCTTTTTCTTGTTCTTTTTCTATTTTATTTTTATTATCTTTAATCTGTTCTTATAGTCCAGTTGTTTTCCATCTCCCAATCTGTGAACCTACAGCTCCACATTCCATTCCTCCTCCCTTGCCTCTAAGAAGATTGTATAAACCTATTAATTCAGAGAACTTTAATGGATGTTACCTAACAAAATGGTGACCTTTGGGTGTTCTATGGAGCCAGGTTTAATCTAAAATCCCCTCAATAGAGAGCAGTGTTTCTTAGCCTATAAAATCTATCCTCATGAAAGTAATCTCATGTACTTTGCAAAAGAGATAGCTATTATTCCAGTCACAGACACTTCCTCCCTAGAGTCTCTTGTTTCTTGTTTTGATTTTGTTTTTGTTTTTTTTTTTTTTTTGATTTGTCTGTTTATTTGTTTGTTTGTTTGCTTTTATCTTTTCCTTTTTGAGACAGGGCTTCTCTGTGTAGCCCTGGCTGTTCTGGAACTTACTCTGTAGGCCAGGGTGGGCTCAAACTCAGAAATCTGCATGCCTCTTCCTCCCAAGTTCTGAGATTAAAGGCATGCACAAGCACTGCCTGGCCCCTCCCTAGAGTCTCATTCTGACTTTTGTTTCTTTTCGATAGAACCCTTTTTTTAGTAAAGGTCATAGGTGACTTTCTAAGGAGAAATACTTTACAAGGGTGTTTTAATGTAGCCTTGCCTAAGAATTGTCAAGAAAAAAAATTCCTCAAGTTTTACTGTGTTTTATATAAATACTAAATTGAATTGCTTGGGGCCAGAATCTAGGAGTTTTGGCCCAGTGTTGGCTAACTGAATTTATTATCGTCTCCCCAGTGTCATTCCCGTACCAACTGTGGTGATTGTAGGAGACACCACACACAGAGAGAATTGTTTCAAAGTATACATCCATCACATTTTTCAAACTACATATAGAAAAAAAAAGGAATCTGAGAATCAATAAGCTGAGTTAATTTTATGCCTGTCAAAAGTCCTTCTCCAAAACTACAGTTTGTGTGCTTCCCAGAAGGTGAGGAGTAACCAAAGACACAGGTGAGAATCTTGCCCAAATACCCATGCCAGCTGGAACACATACGCAGCCCAGCTGATACAAGACCTACCCAACCTTATCCCCAGAGCTCCACCTTAGTTCTGGTCATTTTCCAACCCAGGCCAGATCAGCGGCCCAATGCCAGTCCAAACACTATACCTTGCTAGCCTTCCCGAAGGTCCACAGTAACCAAGGACACAGGAGATCTGCAATAACCAGGGGCACAGGAGGCCTGATCTATCCAGAGAAACAAGAGGCCCATGCTTACAAGAGACAACACTGCCTGCTTCTAAGGAGATAAGCTCTAAATCAACTCACAGAACTCTGTCTGACACTAAGGAGATCCTTTCCAGTCAGAGACACCTAGGTCAGTTATCACCAGAGAGAACCAGATGGCCAGAGGCAAGCACAAAGTCATAAGCTGTAAAATCCAATGCAAATTGGCATCATCAGAACCCAGTTTTTATGACACAGCAAGTTCTGGATTCCCTAACATGCATGAGAAGCAAGATAGTGACCTAAAATCCCATCTCATGAAGCCAGTAGAAGCCATCAAAGAGGATATAAAGAATTCCCTTAAAGAAATGCAGGAACCCACAGACTAGTATGTAGAAGACAAAATAAATCCCTTAAAGAAATACAGTAGAATACAATCAAGCAGATGAAGGGATTTAACAAAATGGTTTAAGAATTTAAAAAATGTAAATAGATACAACAACAACAACAACAACAAAGCCACACAAAGTGATATGGACCCTGGATATGGACAACTTAGAAAAGAGCTATAGTAGCAAACATCATCAACAGAATAAATGGATAAATGATAGAATCTCAGGTAGAGAAAATATCTTAGAAGATATTGAGGCATTGGTCAAAGAAAATGCAAAGTGTCATAGGCTCCTAACCCAAAATATTCAGGAAATTCGAGTGGATGGATTTAGGCAAAATATACAGAATTCCTAGAATGGCACTTACAGATCTTAAGAAGTATAGCAAGCAGAAAGGCCTAAGTGATGATGGTTCAATTCCAATTAGAAGGGGGAAGGAAATAATCATGGTAGTCAGAGGGAGGGAGACACCTGGATGTGAGAAGGGAGATTGAGGTAATAAGCAGAACAGGATCAGATATGGGGCAAGGGGACAGGAGAGAAGCCCAGAATGTCAAGATAATGAATAGAAATAAGCAGATGGGAAAATTCTAGAGTATCACAGACCCAGGAGATGAGAGACCTTATACAAAATGCCCAAAATTGGTGAGAAGGAACTTGAAGTGTCCAATTCGAGTAGAAAGGGCCTCGAGTGGAGTGACAGGATTACTAACCTACAGTCAAAATTCCTCACCCAGAATTGATTCTATCTAAAAGCACTGCAGGGACAAAAATGGAAAAAAGACTGAAGAAGAGGAGGTCTAGTGACTGCACCAACTTGGGATCCACCATATGGGAGAGCACTAAAGCCTGACACTAGTATGGTATGATATGCTTACAGATGGTAGTCTAGCATGGCTGTCCTCTCATAAGCCTTTCAGCAGCTGACTGAGACAGATGCAGAAGCTTATGCCCAACCATTGGACTGAAGTTGGGATCACAACGTTTGAATTAGGGGAAGTATTGAAGAAGCTGAAATGGAGAGCTACCCTATATAAAGACCAGCATTCTAACTACCCCAGACTCCAGGGAGCTTCCAGAGACTTAGCTACCAACCAGGAGCATACAGGTGCTGGTCTGTAGTCCCTGGCACATATATAACAGTGATCTGTCTGGGTTGGTCTCAGTGGAAGATGTGCTTAATCCTGGAGAAACTTTACATCCCAGGGAAGAGGAAGGTCTATTGGGGGTATGAGGAGCAGCCTCTCAGAGGCAAGAAGGAGGAGGAGAAATGGGATGAGGAATTATGAGAGGTGGAATCAAGGGGGACACAATGACTTGAAACACAATGAGAGTAATGTAAATAAATAAAATAATTTACATTTATAAAGTAAGTTGTCTGTTACATCTCTACATTACACACAATGTGCCTATTCTCATCTGCATATAAAGGCATTACTAGGTGAAGTTAGATTTAAATTTCTGTAGATTGAATACATTTATCATGGGATCTACAGTTTAAGAAAGATATAAGAAAGAAACTTTGATTTATATTTAGTGGTCATAGAAAGTAGATTAATAAGTGGTGTCCTATAACAATCACCCACTGTCTTTAAGATTTGGATACCAAAGTATTCCTGGAGTACTTGTGTTCATAAGCCAACCTGGCAAAATTATCAAGTTTTCTAAAAAACTGGGTGGAACAAAATCAATCAAAACACTAGATATTGACCCATGACATCTACTCTAATGCACACATGTATATTTACATAGAGATATGTGTAAACTCATACAGACATATTCCTCCATGTAAAATCAAGAAAAATATTAACAATTTTCTAATGCCTGTATTGAGAAGCATGTGTTTATTCTTTCCTCTGACATTGTGTCTGTGTCCTCTGGCCAACATGGTTACAAGCAATACACAACATTTATTTTTAACCTGGCATCTAAAACGTGCATTAAAGAGATTAGGAAGAACAAACTTAGAAGAGTGATAAATTATGGCTGAAAAATTCTATTTTCATGTTCACATATATGTTCTACAGGAATACACCATCAAATCTGTTTGCCTGTCTGAGACTTTATGAAATTGCATGTTGATGAATGAAGAGGCCAATTTAAAAGGTTATATAATAGGCAATTCCAAATTTATAAGTCATGAATAAATTGCTATAAGTCCCAGAAAATTCTCTGATAAAACTAATACTAAACAAGAAAAAAACTTAAAATAATAATATATGTTAAAATCTAACAATCAAAATAAAACTAGAATTTCTGAGAGTGAAAATTTATTGTACAATATTTTAACTCTCCAGGAACCATTTTATTCTAAGTTATATTTGTGATATATATAAATTCTCTATATCACATTTAGTAATCAAAAATTGATTCATTTTATAAAAAGAACTGATGTTATTAAAATTACATAATTCATCTTTTAGCTCATCTTTATATTTCTAAATATTTTATGGAATGAATAATTTTAAAAACTCATATCTACAGGTATGTGTATTTATCAGTTTATGACTTATTTATTTTTAATTATGTGTATTATTAAAACTTGTTTATTTTGGCAACAAATAAAGTGAGATCACAAGTAATGAATGTTTTCAAGAGTGTGTTTAGATTAAAGTAAGCCAGCTTTACTCTTCAGCAATCTTATTCTTCCAATGTATTTAATTTTACATATTATACACCTACATTATAAATATTTTACTCATCAGTTATGATTTTTGCAATTTTCATAGGACTTTATAACAGTACATGAATATTTGACATGTCTAAAATTTTAAACTCAATGTGTCATGGAGAATACCATGTGCATCTTAAGTAGATTTTTTTCTAGCCACATCTCCATGCTTCTTTCCCCACATCTTTCAAAAATAGTGAAGTATTAAATGATAAATTTGCTTATTACTTCTGTTTAGATTTTCTTTTTCTTATTGTTTTTAGAATTTGAAAAACATTGATTATTTAATGGAGAATCAGATTCTTTTTATAAAATATTTTTTATTATTACGTATTTTCCTCAATTACATTTAGAATGCTATCCCAAAAGTCCCCCATACCCTCCTCTCCACTTCCCTACCCACCCATTCCCATTTTTTGGCCCTGCATTCCCCTGTACTGGGGCATATAATGTTTGCGTGTCCAATGGGCCTCTCTTTCCAGTGAGCCGACTAGGCCATCTTTTGATACATATGCAGCTAGAGTCAAGAGCTCTGGGGTACTGGTTAGTTCATAATGTTATTGCACCTACAAGGTTGCAGATCTCTTTAGCTCCTTGGACACTTTCTCTAGCTCCTCCATTGGGGACCCTGTGCTCCATCCAATAGCTGACTGTGAGCATCTACTTATGTGTTTGCTAGGCCCCGGCCTAGTCTCACAAGAGATAGCTATATCAGGGTCCTTTCAGCAAAATCTTGCTAGTGTATGCAATGGTGTCATCGATTGGAGGCTAATTATGGGATGGATCTCTGGATATGGCAGTCTCTAGATGGTCGATCCTTTTGTCTCAGCTCCAAAGTTTGTCTCTGTAACTCCTTCCATGTGTGATTGTTTAAATTCTAAGAAGGGGCAAAGTGTCCACACTTTGGTCTTCGTTCTTCAGTTTCATGTGTTTTGCAAATTGTATCTTATATCCTGGGTATACTAAGTTTCTGGGCTAATATCCACTTATCAGAGAGTACATATCATTGAGTTCTTTTGTGATTGTGTTACCTCACTCAGGATGATGCCCTCCAGGTCCATCCATTTGCCTAGTTGTTTCATAAATTCATTCCTTTTAATAGCTGAGTAGTACTCCATTGTGTAAATGTACCACATTTTTGTATCCATTCCTCTTTTGAGGGGCATCTGGGTTCTTTCCAGCTTCTGGCTATTATAAATAAGGCTGCTATGAACATAGTGGAACATTTGTCCTTCTTACCGGTTGGGAAATCTTCTGGATATATGCCCAGGAGAGGTATTGCCGGATCCTCCGGTAGTACTATGTCCAATTTTCTGAGGAACCGCCAGCAATTCGACAACAAAAGGAGATCAAGGGGATACAAATTGGAAAAGATGAAGTCAAAATATGACTCTTTGCAGATGATATGATAGTATATATAAGTGACCCCAAAAATTCCACCAGAGAACTCCTAAACCTGATAAACAGCTTCGGTGAAGTAGCTGGATATAAAATTCACTCAAAAAAGTCAATGGCCTTTCTCGACACAAAGAATAAACAGGCTGAGAAAGAAATTAGGGAAACAATACCCTTCTCAATAGTCACAAATAATATAAAATATCTTGCCATGACTCTAACTAAAGAAGTGAAAGATCTGTATGTTAAGAACTTCAAGTCTCTAAACAAAGAAAGTAAAGAAGATCTCAGAAGATGGAAAGATCTCCCCTGCTCATGGATTGGCAGGATCAACATTGTAAAAATTGCTATCTTGCCAAAAGCAATCTACAGATTCAATGCAATCACCATCAAAATTCCAACTCAATTCTTCAACGAATTAGAAAGAGCAATCTGCAAATTCATCTGGAATAACAAAAAACCTAGGATAGCAAAAACTCTTCTCAAGGATAAAAGAACCTCTGGTGGAATCACCATGCCTGACCTAAAGCTTTACTACAGAGCAATTGTGATAAAAACTGCATGGTACTGATATAATGACAGACAAGTAGACCAATGGAATAAAACTGAAGACCCAGAAATGAACCCACACACCTATGGTCAATTGATCTTCAACAATGGAGCTAAAATCATTAAGTTGAAGAAAGACAGCATTTTCAACAAATGGTGCTGGCACAACTGGCTGTTAACATGCAGAAGAATGTGAATCGATCCATTCCTATCTCCTTGTACTAAGGTCAAATCTAAGTGGATCAAGGAACTCCACATAAAACCAGAGACACTGAAACTTATAGAGGAGAAAGTGGGGAAAATCCTCGAAGATATGGGCACAGGGAAAAAATTCCTGAACAGAACAGCAATGGCTTGTGCTGCAAGATCAAGAATTGACAAATGGGACCTCATGAAACTGCAAAACTTCTGTAAGGAGAATCAGATTCTTGATCGTGATTAATACCACTTGATTTCTCTCCATTAATTAAAATGAACACTGGAATTCCAACCTATACACATCTTCCAATCCAATTTCAAATCATGTCTTTCGTAAAAGTCTTTAATATTGTTACTGGACAGTGTTTAAGAGCTTTCAACATAACTGAAATAATATCTGAATAAGGTGATATAAATTAAGCGCTCAAATTAGGAGAAAAATAGATCAAATACTATAGATGTACTCTCAGAATATAAAGAATACTGAAAAAAACAAGTGAGTATCCAGGAATTATGTTGGATAGTCTAGTTTATATGATCCACAGCATGTGAATTATTGTAGTAAAATAGATTTTCACTAAGATAATCTGATGTCAGAGAAAATATTATAGCTTTCAAAAATCTATCTTTGTTAAAGACAATGAGAAATGAAAATCAGAAAAGTTTTCATAAATTCTGCAAGATAATTCAATATATCTCTGATTATAGAAATATTTTAGCTATTAATTCTGTTAAATCGCCTTACAATTATTTATATAGATATGTTTTTGTTTTGAATAAATAAATTTAAATACTCTTTGTTGGTTTTCTTGTGATTTATGCAAATTTAGTAAAGTTTTAAATTTATCTCTCTGTAATGTTAAATATTAAAATTAAAAATATATCTTATTCAAAGTGACAAAGATTTATAATCATTCAATAAACCTAGATCTTGATCAACTGGATGCACATAACATATTAATAAAATGATTAATAAGTATATACCTGTATACATATATGTTCATAAGTATGTACATATGACTACATGTTGATTATCTCTTTGTTAACAGTAATCTCTGAGATCTTTTATTTTTAATGACTAGCTTATGTACCTGTACATACATAATACACCACTGCTTTCCAATGAAGAATTTTAAGACTTAATTTTGGATCTTTATTCTTGCATGTATTTGCAGTTTAATATACTTATATAATTTTGCTTCGTTTTAAAATTAGGAATATTTCTTCACTTTTATCAGACATTTCTAATAATTTCCCTCTGCTGTGAGTTAAGTCACTAGGATGATACCATAGATTATAAATATTTCCTTACAAAGACCATTTTGTAAATATTTAAATCTTTAATGCCTTTAGTTGCTTAACATTTTCATTTCCTTCTCCATCTTTAGTTTTTATATAAAGATATTAAATATACTACATTCCTGTTTCACTTAGGTAATGTATTAACAAATTGGCTGTATTTGCTAAGCTATAACAGATCACAGTTAAAAAATGTTATCAGAGTGGCTATGTGTTCAAACCTCCTTCTTACTCTTCACAGAACAAAAATTTTGGCCCATAATCTTTTCAACTTCAATTCAATAAAAAATTTCTGGTCTGCATGTGGTTCACACATATACATGCAGGGAAAACAAAAACACACAGGGAATAAAATATTAACAAATCATTAAAATTACAATACCAAGTAGTATAGTGATATTTTAAAAATTCTTCAACACCCTGAAGAAGAACACATTAAGCACCACATGTACAGAGAGGATTTTAATGTGGGTTAATATTTAAAAGGAGAAAGCTGAGAAGATGGCATAGTCCTTCAAGAGCTTTAAAATTATGAATTTCCTTGAAGATCAGAGCACTTGGTGGTAGTACCTGCATTGCTGAGGTAGCAGAATGGAGAGTTGGCTCGGCCAAATTCAGTCTGGCTTTCTTCAAAAGTAAGTATGAAAAGTAAGTGTGTCTAGGGAAAATGAAAGGAAGCAAGAAAGCAGAAAAGCAAGAAAGGAAAGAAGGAGGGAAGAAAGGAAGAAAGGAAGAAAGAGAGAGAGAGAGAGAGAGAGAGAGAGAGAGAGAGAGAGAGGGAGAGGGAGGGAGTGAGGGAGGGAGGGAGGGAGGGAGAAAGGGAGGAAGGATGGAAGGAAGGAAGGAAGGAAGGAAGGAAGAAAGAAAGAAAGAAAGAAAGAAAGAAAGAAAGAAAGAAAGGCTATCTTCTAGTTCAAACAAATAATGAATAATGCTTCAGGTTTCAGATCAATTCTAATTCAAGCTTTATAGTTAGCATGAAGGTCATATTTCTCTACTCTACCATGTTTAAGTCTGAAAAGAAAAAGTAAAATTTTTGAATACCAACAGTTATCTGAGAACTAATAATTCTTGATATGTGAATTGATTATGTAATGACTTCTGTGTATTTTATGGCATATGACAATTATGGTATGTTCCATATTTGGTCTAAATTAATCACAAAATTGAGTGGAAGTCTCCTTTTTACAATATATTATAAACATAACTACCCAGACATTATTTTGTAATTTAAACACCTAGGGGTAATTTTGTTTTCAAAACACACATTTTTCTTGTTTTATAATTACAGTATTTGGTAATAAATAAAATGTTAGAGAATAGAGCAATTTGAAAAATAAAAATTAGACATTTTTACTTTCCGTACAGAGAGATATCCCACTGGAAATTTCTGGTTTGCCTTATTCACTTCATCATAAGGATACATGAATTCCTACAGTGCATTGCTCTGCTAATGTTTTGCCGAGTATAACCTGGGCATGGCTTTGTTTCAAGACAGATTCCTCCTCATAGTTGTGTGGATTGCTGCATTTCAGAAAAATCTATTGCAGGTTGATTTACTAAGGGTAATTTTATAGGCCCGATTAAATTTTCTATTGCCTTACGATTTTATTGTGAAGTTAAATATTTCACTTTACAGAAATAACATAAATAGGCAGGAAGTAAAAGGGAGTATTGGGTGGGCTACGTACTATAAATTGTACACAAGGAAAATATACTGTTAATTAACAGCAGTAAGTTAAATGACAGTTTAACATATTCTAGATTACATTATTAAAATGAATTGTAGAGTAAAATATATTATAGAGAAAATAACAAGAATATTAGATGACACTGTTCAAAAAAACTTTGTGGTACATTGAATATGAAATTTCAAACAAGTTGCTCTATATTAAATTTTTGATCCTCCAATTGGGTTCAAAGTTCATTTTAATGAGGTCACTTTATACATTCTTTTGCTGAGATGTAAGAGTTGACACACGATTGGTAAATAGAAAAGTTATTTGTAGAAGTCCAAGGTCTGACTGTGTATATTTCACAAGAATACAAAAACAATAAAGCACTGACAGGCAGGAGTAAGCAAAACAAACAACCAAAAAACTCATTATAATGTAATTGATTATAAGCCAATAGCAGTGTGATAAGTTTTAAGAAGCTATCAATGAAGGCATATGATTAAAAGTTGTCAGCCAAAAATATGAAGGTTTAGGGGAGATTTCCATTAATTTGGTGCTGCTACTAAGAAAAGTTCCTACCTTACTTCACATGAAGTACTACATACTTATGAATTACAGCAAAAACACAACAAATCCCTCCCTTTACTCCAATTTATTCAAGAAAGTAATTTTGTTATTTTCTACAGAACTTTCATCATGACTAATATTAAACCTTCATGCGTTGACAGCCCACAAAATGTTCATTTGCCCATGTGTAGCCAATCAAAGGCAGTATGCTAAATCAGAACACCAATCAGAATGTATCACTACCTCTAAAACTACCATGGAAACAGTGCTTGCAACCATGAATATTTATGTATTCTGCTTTTAGCGTATGAAATGTACTCATCTTCTATCTCATCAAGTCAGTGAAGAGTATAGGCCATAGCAGATGAAACCTTAGGGAAAAATAACTTATGAAACAAGTCATTTACACATTTATACATTTATACATTTATACATTTATACACACACACACACACAGACACACACACACACACACACACAAACACATACAAAGAACTGTAGGTCATCTCTATGCTTTATATTAAAATAATATTATTTTTAAAAAGAAATTATTCATTGAATATTGCATACATAAATACTTATTTTCTATTGCTAGAGAAAAGAAAAACTCTTATATATTCTTACCTGCAAATATAATCGTAATTGAAAGGTTACCATTTCTTCTAGTTTCTAAATTCAAAGCCTTTTAAAGTTGCTAATATCAAATTAGGTTTTCCTCATAATTTTGAAAATATAACCATATTAGCAAATTCTGAAGAATGCAGAATATAAATCTATAAATAAATTGCAACAAATACTAAAATTTTCTGATTAATTTCTACACATTACAATACTGCATATAGATAGAGGCATTTTCAATCATATATTTATACTAGAAGTCAATATTCTATCAAAAAAAGTTCCATATGTGAATATTATATTTGGAATTTTGTTAAAAATCAGGCTACTTTTGAGAGCCTAATCTCCACATATGGTGTGCAGAATTGATTATTCTCCTACAAATACCCTTTGCTAGTTGTTGTCACATCCCCAAAGCAGCTACATTTAGAAATGATGCTGCTTTGTATGCACTGATGCAATAATTTATAATTATGATCACTGGTGTCTCCAAATGTGGACTGTTGACATTGAAATGATGTCTAACAAGATACACTTTTATGGCTAAATTCTGGCTGAAGCCAACATCTGTGAAGATTACTTCCTTCTTAGGAATTATAAATCTTTCTCTAATTATTTTCTTCTCCCCTTAGGTCTTTATAATTCTTCTCCTTGACTATATTTCATTCATATAATCCCACAAATCTGATAACATCATTACAATTCTTAAAATCTTCCTCTAACTTCAGGGTGAAATTCAAAACTCATTAACACATAAAGGTTATATGTGGCATGGTAGAAAGATGGAGTTGAGGAAAGCAGCAAGAATTAATAATAAATCTAGGTCTGTCACTTCAGTAAATTTATTTTCCTAATTGCTAAAAATAGACATATTCTTGGTCACCATGAGTATGAGAGTATGTGTATAGGATGTTCTGTGCGTGTACTCCAAAGGTGCATGCCATTGTGTTCATTATCACCAGTCCCTTGTGAGAACATCTATTCTCTATATAACCATCACCTTCACGTATTACATTGCATTTAACACATTTTTGAACTCTTCTCTTCTTTTAATCTCAGGCAGGAATTGTCCTTTCTGATTCTGATGGTATATCTTTTTGCTATGTAAAATGAAAGGAAGGTAAAGAGAGAAGACAGTAGAGGTGACAGAAAATATCAGGGATTCATTTGTGATTGTTCTGTTATTATGAATAATAGATGTATTAGAGGAATATAATTAATACAAAAGAAAATACCAGGTCTAGCTAGTAGAGAGCATAGCTTCAGTTTCAGTGAAAGGCCTTGTCTCAGACGAATAAGGATTAAAGCAATTAAAGAAGACACCTTTTCTCTTTGTCTGACATTTATACTCAAAGATGTTATCCCTTGCATACACACACACAAAACACAGGACCCACACAGACACATATACACACACATTCAACAATGGATACACATCTATAAAAACAGAGACATATACACAGATACACACATACAGACACACACCAAACATATATGATACATATAAACACACACAAAGATACACAAAAATGGATACACATAGACACACACACACACAAATACACACAGATGTACAGCTAGAAGCATACAAATACAAAGACAGAGAGGAAATGAGGGAGGAAGGTTAGACAGAAAAAGAGTTTTATTCAAATAAGGCTAAGAAATAAAGGTAGATCTGACATATTAAAAATGTTTTCCCCAGAGCTCCCAGGGACTAAACCACCAACCAGAGACCCAGGGCTCCAGCTGCATAATAAATGCAGGATGGCCTTGTCAAGCATCAATAGGAGGAGAGGCCCTTGGTCCTGTGAAGGATCAATGCCCAGTGTAGGAGAATGCCATGACAGGAAAGCAGGAGTGGGTGGGTGGAGAAGCACCCTCATAGAAGCAGGGTAGGGGATAAGGTATAGGGAGTTTTCAGAGGGGAAACAAGGAAAGGAGATAACAATTGAAATGTAAATTTAAAATACTCTAATAAAAACGTTTTCGTTTCCATTTTTTCCATCTCGAGAAATAAAATGAGACATTTGTAAATGTGTAGATGATAGGAATTAAAATACGAGTTTTATATCTTTGTTTTCAACATATAGAAACTGAATTAAGTTTACACCCTAACATGGTTGATTTAATAATAGTAAAACACTGAGAAGTACATACTCAGTGAGACTCTGTTGGAGAAAACTATTGTATTTGTAACTGGTTATCAATTTGAGATAATTATTGGCTTTGGAACTCTACTGGACCCAAAACTGTGCAGGCTTTGTTCATGCTCCCACAGTCTCCATGAGTTCATATGAGGTTTTTCTCCTGCCTATTTGGAGACCCTTGATTCTTTGGTGTTCTCCACCCACGCTGCTTTCTGCCTCCTCTTCTTCTGTTCTATGAGCCATGAGGGGAAGGAATTGAAGGAGATATCCCATTCAGAACCAAGTGTTTTGAGGTGTCAGTCTCTCTCTGCATAATGTCTGGCTTTGTGTCTCTGTCTTTGTTTCTGTCTTCTAAAGAAGGAAGCTTCCCAAATGATCAATGAATAAGGAAATTTTCCTTTAATGTAGCAGACTGGCATGGAAGTAGGAACCATTCTAGTGCTATATTCCTTTAGCAGAAAAAGAATACTTTGTTTTCACTGAAAATCCATGCTCAATCTAATTTCAGGTAAATACCAACTGAGCAGTATTTGGTCTGAGTTCCAGATCAAGAACTGGGCTTTAAGTCAGGGTTTGGCTGTTTATTTCCATAAGCTTTGTGCCACCATTTGATGGAGGGTACGGTGTATATGAAAGAGTATGTAGCTAGGTTAGTGCTTGCTTTTCTCCTTTGGTAGCTTGCAGAATAACTTCTATTACTGTAAACACTGATCAGTAGGAATGAAGAATCTAGATAGGTCCCAGGTTCACAGCTCTGTGTTCAATGAGATGTGTAGCTACTGTCTTCTGCAAAATGTTCTTACCATCATTAGTTTGTAGAAGTAGCCAATAGCCTTGGCATTAGCATGTGTTGTCTGGGATTTCACATGAGGCTATTCTGGGAACCTGAAAGGTGCATTTGCTAATAGGATACTTTTCTACAGAATTTTTCTTAAGTGAGTAGGGAGAAGGAATTGAATCCAGTTTACAAAGACATAAAGCACCGTGTCTTCTAGAGAACAGTAAGATAGGTATGGATTGTATTGTGGGTACTTTAAAAATTGTTTCCACACAGTAAGAGGAAACATTTGAAATATAAGAACAGTATAACTGATAATTCTTGATAATTTTCAAGGTCACTGATTTCTATGATTTTTCTCAGACTTACAGCATCTATCTTTGTCCCAATATTCCACATCAGGCAATGGTGAATGAAGAAAAAATGTTAATTTCTAGGAATTTTTGTTCTTGTATTTATTCTGTAAATACATATATGCTTCATTCATTAGAAATTATTCAAAGACACACACATATGTACACACACATATCTTTCTAGCTGGCATTATCTTTGATATTTCATATACTGTTTTGTTAAATATCAATTGATAAATGCTTTTCTTTTACTATTATTTTGCAATCACTATTTGGAGCTAATAAATATAATGGCTTTGCTCTGATGTGGTCTATTCACAATCATTTTCTCCTTCAATCTGGCAATGCTGTTCAAATTACAATTCAGTTAGCACATATTGTGGTTGTTGCAAAGAACCCTAAGATGTGGAGAAGGAAAGTGTTTTTCTACACAATCTTAGCATCTAAATGGCACATAAAACATAAACATTGTAGAACACGAATTATGTATTTTTTCAATGTCATAAGAATAGTATTTCATGAAGTACTCCATCGTTTTATTGTATAGTAGATGCAAAGTATCATTACCAAACAAACAAACAAATGAACAAACAAACCAAAAACCTGTATTTGGAGTCTTGTATGTGACACCCATCTTAGAATATCTATGATGTCATTTCCAGAGTTTAAGTGATGAGTGAAGACTCATCCTGAATGAAAGTGACACACCCATGTATGGGTTGTGGTCTAGTACTAAATAAAAAGTAAGGAATGTAATCTAGCTGAGGACAAGCCTTAATCTCTGTTCCCTTTGTGTGGTACAATGTTGCCTCACTAATCTGAAATCACAATAAGGACTCTGAAACCTCAACACTCACCTTGTTCTAAAAGATGTTCTCCTTTCAAGCAGCCAAAATAAACTGATTTCCTATTTTTTTTTCAGTTATGCTGTTACATATATAACAACATAACCCAATTTAGCCACTGTCTTTAACAGTATTAATACTTTAATATTAATTTCAACACTTTCAGGTTCAGAAGATATCATGTATATTTAAGAGGCATTTAATTATTATAAATTATTTTGATAACTTAAAAATGTCAATACTGAGTTGTATATTTTAAAATAAATTTTATTATTTTAATAAAAATAAAGAAAACTATTCTGTAGTTAAGTTCAAATGAGGCCTGCAATATATGGATTTCCACTGAAAACAAGTTATTTCTCTGCACTTTCCCTCTTCCTTTCCTTTCTTCCTTACCCCTTTTCCTATGCTCCTCCACCTTCCTCCTTACCTTCTTCCTCATACTGGATTTATATTAATTTCAACTTTCCATTTTCCTCTCTAACAAATGTGTTTTCTTAATCATTTCAGTTGATGATAAAAGAGAAAAAACAAACTTCCTGGATCAATAAGATAAAAACAAATAAGAGATAATAATATAAGAAATAATCATTATTAACAGTGGTCTGTATTTAGACATGTATATTCACAGATATTGGCTAATTAATTTATTCCATGATGCCCACATTCCAGTTACTATGTTCATTTTTTGTTAAAAATTTATCATTATTATTATTATTAATTATGTATTTGTCCATGTCTGTGTACATTTGTGTCTGTATGTGTGCATGTGTGTGTATACTTTTATGTGTGTGTACATTAGTGCAGGTATCTACCAAGGTAAGAAGTATTTGATTTCCAAGGAGTGAGGATTCCTAGCATTTGTGAGTGACCTGATTTGAGTACTAAGAATTGAAATGACATACTCTGATGGAGAAATAATTGCTCTTAACCATGGTATCATATCTGTACCTTCTCATCTTACTTTTATAGTGTACAACTTTAGGACTTATGAAGTTCTTATCATAAGAGAACTTCATAAGTCTTTGCCCCACCCCGGGATCCATCCCATAGTCAACCATTAAATCCAGACACTATTGCATATGCCAGCAAGATTTTGCTGACAGGACCCTGACATCGCTCTCTCTTGTGAGGCTATGCCAATGCCTGGCAAATACAGAAGTGGATGCTCAAAGTCATCTATTGGATGGAACACAGGGCACCTAACAAAGGAGGTAGAGAAAGTCCCCAAGGAGCTAAAGGGATCTGCAATGCTATAGGAGGAACAACGATATGAACTAACCAGTACCCCCTACCCCCAGAGCTGTGTCTCTAGTTGCATATGTAGCAGAGGATGGCCTATTCAGCCATCAATGGGAGGTGAAGCCCTTGGTATTGAGAAGATCATATGCCCCTTTACAGGGGAATGCCAGGGTCAGGAAGCAGGAGTGGGTGAGTTGGGGAGGAGGGCAGGGGGATAGTATAAGGGGCTTTGGGGATAGCATTTGAAATGTAAACGAAGAAAATATCTAATAAAAAATGCCTTAAAAAAAGACTTGTGAAAAGTAAGTCTTGTTTTCAAGCTTGGCCAGATAAGTAGTGTTCTTTGAAGCTTGTTAATTCCTAGTTTTTGATAAATGTGCAAAACAGAAGGATTCTAGAGTATGAAATACACATGGAAAGCCACAAAATGCATGATTATTGGTAAGCTTTTCGCAAAGTCATTGCTTTTTTAAAAACCCATGTAATTGAAACAAAAAAATGTGGTAAATCAGATAGACCTAATCAGAAATATCCTTCATTTTCTAAGCTAACTTAAATGCAACTTATTTCTTCTTTATAAATTATATATAAATGTTAGCCACCTGTATTTTATCATAGTATCATAAGAAGCTTAGCTTTAAAATTAGCTTTGAAAATCAATTAAAGTCTTATGAAGAACAATATTGACAGCCCATTCTCTATTAGTATTGTATATGGGACTATATAAAATTATAGACAGGTGATCAACTTCAATGTTATAGACTCTGATGAAATGGGAAACATAAGGGGTTAACTACAGAGGAAAAACTAAGGTACTAAACCAGTCACAGTGTTTTCTAAACTCACACAATCAGTAGAACTTAAAAAGCCATGGTTCTTTGGCTATTAGCTCATTTCCATTTCTTTTGTTTTCTTTGATCAAATTTTTCTGGAACGTTTATTCCTTATCAAATAATTTGATAAGAAAAAGGCTAGTAATTATTTTTCCTAAGAGAACTCATATTTTACATATTTTTTGCATTCATGCCAACCATATAATCATCTGGGTAATTTAACTTTTAAAACGTTGCAAGTTATTTGTCTGTAAATGAATAAAACTCACTGCAATCTTTGCATCGTTAAGGATTTTAATGCATATTTATTATTACAATCTGTAGTCGCACATGCATTATTTAACTTCATTAGAGATAATGGGCAAATTGATACACAGGACACTGTCTTATATTCTACTCTGTATCCTGGCATAGCAGAAATATAATCAGTTTATAATCAGATAAGTATTATGGAATACATTGTCCTTTGTTTAAGATTTAGAGGTCCCTTCCAGCTTAGTCTCTGTTCTGAAAGGCAGAAAGGCATTATATAATGCTTTGCTTAAAATAAAAATCCCTATTCAAATAGTACTATAATAGTGAAAATGTAGTGGGTTTATATTAGAAAAAAACATTAAAATATGCACATATTTTGAATATTTTCATCAACTACTTCATAATATATACTTAAAATTCAGAATTATTTTCTAAACTTCAAATAATTTACAATATTTCCATTTTATTGACCAAGTTCTACTTATGTGAATACTTATGAGATTTAAAATAATGGTGATAATGTATATTAGATTAATGACTTCGCACAAAAATAGTAATAGTGGTAAAATTAAAGTTGAAGAAATCCTATCTAATAGCAAGCAACATCTAACCTTTCTGTGTACGTTCTTATGGTTATATGAATTATTTCAATATAAGCCATGAAGAAAAACTGAGAGATCAAATGACTGCAACTATATAATCCACTAAAGATACATATATAATACAACTCCTGAATTTGTAGCATGGAGAACATTGAAAGTAGGGGAAAGAAAGATTTTAAACAAGAATAGCAGGAACTCTGCTGTGAAATTCTTTCCTAGAAATCCCTGCATATTTAAGAGAAGAGCAATATCAGTATCAGTGGGCTTGTACCTTTGTGGAGTTCCAATTCTAGAGAAAGAACTACAGGCAAATAATAAATTCTGGGATAAGAAGAATTGGAATTTCCAATGCATAAGTACCTCAGGTACTGTTCAATGTAAAATGGTCAATAGTGAAAGCATATACTCACAAACAACAAAATTGGACACAGCCTGATATAAGAAATATATTTCTGCATACACATTCACACTTGTGTATGTGTGAGTCTAAAATGATTTTTAAAATGAGGCTATCAACTTGTAAGTATGGGGAATGTGAGAGATGTTGGAAGGAGAAAGACAAGTGGAGAAAATGGTACAATTCTATCAATTTAAAACATAAGGAAAAAGCTGTACCACCTCTGGGCATATACACAAAAGATATAACAAAGAAACATGCTCCATTATATTCATACCAACCTTATTTATAATAGCCAGAAGCTGGAAAGCTGATGTCCCTCAACAAAGCAATGCATACAAAAAATGTTATATATTTGCACAATGGAGTACTATTCGGCTATTAAAAAACAACGACTTCATGAAATTCTTAGGCAAATGGATGGAAGTAAAAATATCATCCTGAGTGAGGTAACCCAGTAACAAAAGAGCGCACATGATATGGAATGACTGATGAGTGGATATTAGCCCCAAAGCTCAGAATACCCAAGACACAATTCTCAGACCACATGAAGCTCAAGAAGGAAGACAAAAATGTGGATGTTTCAGTCCTTCTTAGAAGGTGGAACAAAATATTCATGGGAGGAAATATAGAGACAAAGTGTGGAGCAGAGACTGAAGAAAAGGACATCCAGAGACTGCCCCACCTGGGGATCTATCCCATGTACAGACACCAAACCCAGACACTATTGTGGATGCCAAAAAGTGCTTGCAGACAGGATAGAGCTGTCTCCTGCCAGAGTCTAACAAATATAGAGGTGTATTCTCACAGCCAACCACTGTACTGAGCATGGGGACCCCAAAGGACAAAGGACTGAAAGATCTAAATGGGTTTGCAACCCCACAGGAACAATATCAACCAACCAGACACTCCAGATTTCCCAGAGGCTAAACCACCAACCAAGGAGTACACATGGAGGGACCCGTGGCTCCAGCCACTTTTGTAGCAGAGGATGGCCTTGTTATGCATCAATTGGAGGAGGGGCCCTTGGTTCTGTGAAGGTTTGATGTCCCAATGTAGGGGGATGCCAGTGCGGGGTGCCAGGAGTGGGTGGGTAGGTGTGGGAGCACTGTCATAGAAGCAGGAGAAGGGGACATGGAATCGGGAGTTTCGGGGGGGAAACCCAGAAAAGACATAACATTTGAAATGTAAATAAACTATCCAATAAAGAATAAATCAAAAAAGAAAAATACTTCAAAATCAGCCAGGACTTGATAATTTATAATTTTAGTCATAGGTGCTTGAAGTGAGATAAGATTTTACAATCAAATAAATTTAAGTAAAGAGAAAAAAGTGAACAGTAAATATAAAAACTCTCAAATATTTATTTTGCTGTTTACACACAAAATTTGCATGTATTGATAAAGTAGTAAAAATGGTGTTGTTATTTGAGGGTGAAATATCCTCCATAGAATCATAGTTTAAAAACTTGGTCGACAGATAATGATGGTATTTTGAAGGTGTAGAAACTATAGAAACTAATTAATAGAAAGCAGTCATAGAGGAGCCCATTGAATATACTACCTGGTTATTTCCTGCTTTCTGATTAGATACAACCATGTCACCCTTCATTTTCTACTGTGAAAGTTTGTATTTTTGCAAACTCTAAATCCACATCAACCATACCTTAAGTTACTTTAATAACTGCTTGTTCACAGGAACCCGAAGCATAACTAACACTTATACAAAATGGAGCAATATTTTTAACCAAAAAATTCAGTCTTGAATATAGAGCATGCAAAAATACTCCCTGAATGATATCTCAAGGGGTTCATGTGCTTGCCTGATGTTTATTCCCTGGGCTTACATTTTGAAAATAGAATATTTTCAAGTTATCCTCTGTCTTCCACATACTGGTCATGTTATATGAACATTCCAAAAGATATGCACACATATATATGCCCACAGCAAATAATTATTTGTAAAAAATAATACCTGTATAAATAGATAAACCACTTTATTTTTATCAGAATATTCATATATATGTATACGTGCCATAACTATTGTGGAACTGATTAGTGAAATATAGAGAAAATAAGTTTTAATTAACTTACTCATACATACATTACAGTCTTGACAAACATGAAAAATGCCAGTTGACAATTTGTTATTTTAGGGGTGTGTGTGTGTGTGTGTGTGTGTGTGTGTGTGTGTTTGCATGCATGAAAGTGAGTGCAGGTAACTGCTTAGGCTAGTGGCATGGGATCCTCCTGGAGCTGAAGTTCATAAATTGCAATAATTTGAAATTTAGCTTTGGTCATTTGGAAGAGTAGTCTCTGATTTCAGCAGCTGTGTCATAACTCTGGGCTATCTAGTATTAATTTTTAAAGAAATTCTATTCTCGTTCATAATTGGCATTATTAATGTGTTAATTCAATGCTTCTTCAGTTTGAAGCTTGTTCTGTGTGTTGTAGGATGTTTAGAGTCTCATCTGACCTCTCTCTAGTAGTAGTCAGAATATCCAATATCAAATTTTATGTGTCCTCTGAAATTACCATATCTTCTGGGGACCACCTTGCCTCTATGAAGAATCCATTCATGAATGCTAAATTAAGTAAAATCAAGAATGTAAGGTTGCGGGTCCGAGACCCGCCGAACTTAGGAAATTAGTCTGAACAGGTGAGAGGGTGCGCCAGAGAACCTGACAGCCTCTGGAACAGGCAGAAGCACAGAGGGGCTGAGGCAGCACCCTGTGTGGGCCGGGGACAGCCGGCCACCTTCCGGACCAGAGGACAGGTGCCCACCCGGCTGGGGAGGCGGCCTAAGCCACAGCAGCAGCGGTCGCCATCTTGGTCCGGGACCCGCCGAACTTAGGAAATTAGTCTGAACAGGTGAGAGGGTGCGCCAGAGAACCTGACAGCTTCTGGAACAGGCAGAAGCACAGAGGCGCTGAGGCAGCACCCTGTGTGGGCCGGGGACAGCCGGCCACCTTCCGGACCAGAGGACAGGTGCCCACCCGGCTGGGGAGGCGGCCTAAGCCACAGCAGCAGCGGTCGCCATCTTGGTCCGGGACCCGCCGAACTTAGGAAATTAGTCTGAACAGGTGAGAGGGTGCGCCAGAGAACCTGACAGCTTCTGGAACAGGCGGAAGCACAGAGGCGCTGAGGCAGCACCCTTTGTGGGCCGGGGACAGCCAGCCACCGTCCAGACCGGAGGACAGGTGCCCGCCCGGCTGGGGAGGCGGCCTAAGCCACAGCAGCAGCGGTCGCCATCTTGGTCCGAGACCCGCCGAACTTAGGAAATTAGTCTGAACAGGTGAGAGGGTGCGCCAGAGAACCTGACAGCTTCTGGAACAGGCAGAAGCACAGAGGCGCTGAGGCAGCACCCTGTGTGGGCCGGGGACAGCCGGCCACCTTCCGGACCAGAGGACAGGTGCCCACCCGGCTGGGGAGGCGGCCTAAGCCACAGCAGCAGCGGTCGCCATCTTGGTCCGGGACCCGCCGAACTTAGGAAATTAGTCTGAACAGGTGAGAGGGTGCGCCAGAGAACCTGACAGCTTCTGGAACAGGCGGAAGCACAGAGGCGCTGAGGCAGCACCCTTTGTGGGCCGGGGACAGCCAGCCACCGTCCAGACCGGAGGACAGGTGCCCGCCCAGCTGGGGAGGCGGCCTAAGCCACAGCAGCAGCGGTCGCCATCTTGGTCCGGGACCCGCCGAACTTAGGAAATTAGTCTGAACAGGTGAGAGGGTGCGCCAGAGAACCTGACAGCTTCTGGAACAGGCAGAAGCACAGAGGCGCTGAGGCAGCACCCTGTGTGGGCCGGGGACAGCCGGCCACCTTCCGGACCGGAGGACAGGTGCCCACCCGGCTGGGGAGGCGGCCTAAGCCACAGCAGCAGCGGTCGCCATCTTGGTCCCGGGACTCCAAGGAACTTAGGAATTTAGTCTGCTTAGGTGAGAGTCTGTACCACCTGGGAACTGCCAAAGCAACACAGTGTCTGAGAAAGGTCCTGTTTTGGGACTTCTTCTTCGGCCAGGAGGAGGTCCAAATACAAGATATCTGCGCACCTTCCCTGTAAGAGAGCTTGCCAGCAGAGAGTGCTCTGAGCACTGAAACTCAGAGGAGAGAATCTGTCTCCCAGGTCTGCTGATAGACGGTAACAGAATCACCAGAAGAACAATCTCTAAACAGAGTCAACTATAACTACTAACTCCAGAGATTACCAGATGGCGAAAGGTAAACGGAGGAATCTTACTAACAGGAACCAAGACCACTCACCATCACCAGAACCCAGCACACCCACTTCGCCCAGTCCAGGGAACCCCAACACACCTGAGAATCTAGACCTAGATTTAAAAGCATATCTCATGATGATGGTAGAGGACATCAAGAAGGACTTTAATAAATCACTTAAAGAAATACAGGAGAACACTGCTAAAGAGTTACAAGTCCTTAAAGAAAAACAGGAAAACACAATCAAACAGGTAGAAGTCCTTACAGAAAAAGAGGAAAAAACATACAAACAGGTGATGGAAATGAACAAAACCATACTAGACCTAAAAAGGGAAGTAGACACAATAAAGAAAACTCAAAGCGAGGCAACACTAGAGATAGAAACCCTAGGAAAGAAATCTGGAACCATAGATTTGAGCATCAGCAACAGAATACAAGAGATGGAAGAGAGAATCTCAGGTGCAGAAGATTCCATAGAGAACATCGGCACAACAATCAAAGAAAATGGAAAATGCAAAAAGATCCTAACTCAAAATATCCAGGAAATCCAGGACACAATAAGAAGACCAAACGTAAGGATAATAGGAGTGGATGAGAATGAAGATTTTCAACTCAAAGGTCCAGCAAACATCTTCAACAAAATTATTGAAGAAAACTTCCCAAATCTAAAGAATGAGATGCATATGAACATACAAGAAGCCTACAGAACACCAAATAGACTGGACCAGAAAAGAAATTCCTCCCGACACATAATAATCAGAACATCAAATGCACTAAATAAAGATAGAATACTAAAAGCAGTAAGGGAAAAAGGTCAAGTAACATATAAAGGCAAGCCTATCAGAATTACACCAGATTTTTCACCAGAGACTATGAAAGCCAGAAGAGCCTGGACAGATGTTATACAGACACTAAGAGAACACAAACTGCAGCCCAGGCTACTATACCCAGCCAAACTCTCAATTATCATAGAGGGAGAAACCAAAGTATTCCACGACAAAACCAAATTCACGCATTATCTCTCCACGAATCCAGCCCTTCAAAGGATAATAACAGAAAAAAACCAATACAAGAACGGGAACAACGCCCTAGAAAAAACAAGAAGGTAATCCCTCAACAAACCTAAAAGAAGACAGCCACAAGAACAGAATGCCACCTTTAACAACTAAAATAACAGGAAGCAACAATTACTTTTCCTTAATATCTCTTAACATCAATGGTCTCAACTCGCCAATAAAAAGACATAGACTAACAAACTGGCTACACAAACAAGAACCAACATTTTGCTGCTTACAGGAAACTCATCTCAGAGAAAAAGATAGACACTACCTCAGAATGAAAGGCTGGAAAACAATTTTCCAAGCAAATGGTATGAAGAAACAAGCAGGAGTAGCCATCCTAATATCTGATAAGATTGACTTCCAACCCAAAGTCATCAAAAAAGACAAGGAGGGACACTTCATTCTCATCAAAGGTAAAATCCTCCAAGAGGAACTCTCAATTCTGAATATCTATGCTCCAAATACAAGAGCAGCCACATTCACTAAAGAAACTTTAGTAAAGCTCAAAGCACACATTGCGCCTCACACAATAATAGTGGGAGACTTCAACACACCACTTTCACCAATGGACAGATCATAGAAACAGAAACTAAACAGGGACACACTGAAACTAACAGAAGTGATGAAACAAATGGATCTGACAGATATCTACAGAACATTTTATCCTAAAACAAAAGGATATACCTTCTTCTCAGCACCTCATGGTACCTTCTCCAAAATTGACCACATAATAGGTCACAAATCAGGCCTCAACAGATTCAAAAATATTGAAATTGTCCCATGTATCCTATCAGATCACCATGCACTAAGGCTGATCTTCAATAACAAAATAAATAACAGAAAGCCAACATTCACATGGAAACTGAACAACACTCTTCTCAATGATACCTTGGTCAAGGAAGGAATAAAGAAAGAAATTAAAGACTTTTTAGAGTTTAATGAAAATGAAGCCACAACGTACCCAAACCTTTGGGACACAATGAAAGCATTTCTAAGAGGGAAACTCATAGCTATGAGTGCCTTCAAGAAAAAACGGGAGAGAGCACATACTAGCAGCTTGACAACACATCTAAAAGCTCTAGAAAAAAAGGAAGCAAATTCACCCAAGAGGAGTAGACGGCAGGAAATAATCAAACTCAGGGGTGAAATCAACCAAGTGGAAACAAGAAGAACTATTCAAAGAATTAACCAAACGAGGAGTTGGTTCTTTGAGAAAATCAACAAGATAGATAAACCCTTAGCTAGACTCACTAAAGGGCACAGGGACAAAATCCTAATTAACAAAATCAGAAATGAAAAGGGAGACATAACAACAGATCCTGAAGAAATCCAAAACACCATCAGATCCTTCTACAAAAGGCTATACTCAACAAAACTGGAAAACCTGGACGAAATGGACAAATTTCTGGACAGATACCAGGTACCAAATTTGAATCAGGATCAAGTTGACCTTCTAAACAGTCCCATATCCCCTAAAGAAATAGAAGCAGTTATTAATAGTCTCCCAGCCAAAAAAAGCCCAGGACCAGACGGGTTTAGTGCAGAGTTCTATCAGACCTTCAAAGAAGATCTAACTCCAGTTCTGCACAAACTTTTTCACAAGATAGAAGTAGAAGGTATTCTACCCAACTCATTTTATGAAGCCACTATTACTCTGATACCTAAACCACAGAAAGATCCAACAAAGATAGAGAACTTCAGACCAATTTCTCTTATGAACATCGATGCAAAAATCCTTAATAAAATTCTCGCTAACCGAATCCAAGAACACATTAAAGCAATCATCCATCCTGACCAAGTAGGTTTTATTCCAGGGATGCAGGGATGGTTTAATATACGAAAATCCATCAATGTAATCCATTATATAAACAAACTCAAAGACAAAAACCACATGATCATCTCGTTAGATGCAGAAAAAGCATTTGACAAGATCCAACACCCATTCATGATAAAAGTTCTGGAAAGATCAGGAATTCAAGGCCAATACCTAAACATGATAAAAGCAATCTACAGCAAACCAGTAGCCAACATCAAAGTAAATGGAGAGAAGCTGGAAGCAATCCCACTAAAATCAGGGACTAGACAAGGCTGCCCACTTTCTCCCTACCTTTTCAACATAGTACTTGAAGTATTAGCCAGAGCAATTCGACAACAAAAGGAGATCAAGGGGATACAAATTGGAAAAGAGGAAGTCAAAATATCACTTTTTGCAGATGATATGATAGTATATATAAGTGTTTCTGACTCTTGTGCTGCCTCTAGCAGCATTTTTCCCTGTTGGAATGCCGTGTCTAGCTTTCATGTGATAGTTTTTCCTTCATTTTATCATATTTTAATTCACTATGTTTGATTATTATCTTTTATAAGCTTGTTTTTATACAAGGAAAGAGAGAAAAGCTGTGGATCTGAAGGAGAAGAGGGGAGAGTGGACCACAGAGGACTAGAGGGAGTGGAAATTATAAGAAAGATATATTGTAAAAGAATCTATTTCCAATAATAGAAAAATATAGAAAGACAGAACACAACTATTTCATATGTTTCAGCGTAAGTAGTTTAAATGACAGAATAATCAATCAGCTCATGTGTTTTCTAAAAATTATTTTTAGTTTTATGATACATCTCTTTGTAGAAGTTCTGATAGTATAAAATATATTTGACATTTTAATCTATAGATTATTTTATTTCTTTATTTTTCTTGTTAAATTATGGTTACTGGAAGAACATAAAACTTGGCTTCTGAGAAAGAAACCCAATCTAAAACATCCTATGAAGTGACTTCTATGTTCCCTAAATCTTTAATATACATTTTGAGTTATTGAGAATATTGCTTTTGCATACAACATTCTAAAATGTCTGCTTAACTTCTCTTCTAAGAAATATTTTAACTTGACTTACTAGCAAACTTTTAACTGAGAGTTCCTCTGGCTCTATACTATATCCAGCATTGCTGGTTTTAATTTGATATCATTTTTGTTGTTTAGGTTTTTTTATGTTAAAATTTTATTTTTTTAATTAGATAATGTATTCATATACATTTCAAATGCTATCCATTTTCCTAGTTTCCTCTCTGAAAATCCCCTATATGCTCCCTCTCCCTTCTGCTCCCCAACCCACGCATTCCTGCTTCCTGGCCCTGGCATTCCCCTATACTGGGGCATATAATCTTCATAAGACCAAGGGCCTCTCCTCCCAGTGATGGCTGACTAGGCCATCCTATGATACCGACAGAGCTCTGGGGGTACTGGTTAGTTCATATTGTTGTTCCTCCTATAGGGTTGCAGACCCCTTCAGCTCTTTTGGTGCTTTCTCTAGCTCCTTCATTGTGGACCCTGTGTTCCATCCAATAAGATGACTGTGAGCATCCACTTCTGTATTTGTCAGGCACTGTCATAGCCTCACAAGCGACAGCTATATCAGGGTCCTGTAAGCAAAATCTTGTTGGCATATGCAATAGTGTCTGGATTTGGTGGTTGTTTATGGGATGGATCCCCAGGTGGGGCAGTCTCTGAATGGTCCTTCCTTCTGTCTTAGCTCTGAACTTTGTCTCTGTAACTCCTTCCACGAATAATTTGTTCCCCATTCTAAGAAGGAATGAAGTATCCACACTTTGGTCTTACTTCTTGAGTTTCATGTGTTTTGCAAATTGTATCTTGGATAGTCTGTTTCTGGACTAATATCAACTAATCAGTGAGTACATGTCATATCATGTGTATTCTTTTGTGATTGGGATCAGGATGATATTCTCCAGATCCATCCATTTGCCTAAGAATTTCATATGTTCATTGATTTACTAGCTGAGTAGTACTCCACTGTGTAAATGTACCACATTCTCTCTATCCTTTCCTCTGCTCTGGAACATCTGGGTTCTTTCCAGCTTCTGGCTATTATAAATAAAGCTGCTATGAACATAGTAGAGCATGTTTAGTTGTTTTTAATTTGTTTAACTTAAGATGGGGTCTCAATAAGTACCATTATTTTGATCTGGACTTGACAACTTGGTGCGTGCTATTGAATGACGTTCTTTAAATTTTATTTAATTTTTGCATTCTAATGTATATATGTTAATGTGTTATTTTATCAAGACTACTTGTAAACTCTTTCTCCTCAAATTTCACATGTGTGTATTTTTATGAGAGAAAATAAACAGACATAGAGAGAGGGGAGAGACAGTCAGAGAGACAGAAAAAGAGAGAGAGGATGAGTTCACTTAATAAATAGTTCTTATTTGAACATGGGTGGGAAATTATTTTCTTGAATAAAAGAAGTGTATTATTAGTTACACCCATGGGGACTATGATTTCCCTGATACCTATAACCTTTGACTTCATGTAATGCCCCTGGAACAGGTATTGCCTTATGAGAGTAACACTGAAGATTGTACTGAATATCTAATTTAATGTTACTTAGAATAACCCAAATAAAATAATATGTTAGTTGGAGATATATACCCCACACAATTTTATAAACCTATTTGTTGATATTGATTAGAGAAAACATCAACAACTCTACAGAAAAGGCCATTTCATTACTCAGTTTCCATAACTATTCCATAACTATGTAATCCCCAATAAAAGGGTCAATTTTATCTCAGTATGAAATGCTCAAAATGTCATCATAAACTTCAGCTCCATTATGGCAGTAGTATCTGCAGTTCCATAGCTCTACACAGCAATCGATGATCAGAGGCAGGTAGCAAGTGTATTTCTGTAGGTTTGGTTTCTTTTGTCTTTTACTTGTAAGAGATCCAGATAACAGATGTGCAATTCTAACTTAGTGGCTTAAACTAAGACTAACCACATTCTAAAGTCATGACCTTTAAATACCATTGTAAGTTTAAGTGTTCAGCATGACAGTAGGTGTTGAAATCACAGATAATATAAGGATCATAACATTCCAATATTCTCTGTGATACTCATCAATCATATTAGTTTGTGTCCCAGCTATAAACTTATAACATTTGGAAACCATGGAATTTGGCATATTTTCTCTAGCCCAAGAAGTAAATTAACATTGTAAATACTAAGATTATTTTAAAATATAAATAGAAAAATCATTACTTGAAGAAATAGCAATTTATCTTAATTTTTTGCATTTCATTCATGGATTACAAAGATTATTAAAATATTAATTTTCAGTGAATAGTAAACTCCCATAGAATCTTACAAATGTGTATTTTATTTTGCTTAAATGTGACTTAGCTAAAATAATTGAGCCATTGCAGAACTCTTTCAGTATAGCAGAAGAGAAAGATGACTAGCAACAGAATGACTAATTGTTAAATGCGCACCATGACTTAGGGATTTCCAGCCTTTAGCTGTTTTCAGAATTTTAACCCAAACATACACTATAAAAACTATGTGGACTATGACTTAACTGTGTATTTTAGACCACTACCATATCAATAAATACTATATTCCCTTTTCAACTATTGTTACAACCTGGTGTTTTCACAATCCTTTGCTATCGTATGGAATAACAAACTAGGGAATCTTAACTTTCATTCAGCTGCACCAGCAAAGAGTGTGTGTTGGTGTGTGCTTACAATCCACCATTAAAGCTCTGTCATTTTAGTTACTAGGCTAATATGACAATTACAGAAAATGTTTGGTTCCCATTCAAGTAAATACTAGTGTCTTGTACATGATTACATTTTAAAAATATCTGCATATATTTATTTACATATACCCATATTTAAATCTTAGTTTCAAAAATATCTCTAAAACACTTTATGGTTTTACCTTTTGTGATTAAGGAAAAGTCAGAGCATAGAAGCTTTCATGACTGTTCAACCTGTATCCTTATGTTACAGCACGTCCATCCTTTAAAGTCAAAGTTTAAGAGTGAAGGAAGGTAGAGAAAACAAAGATGAACTAAGCCTTTGGTATACTACAATATATCAAGAAAATACTACAAAATAAATGAAGATTAAAATTAATTATGTCAAAACACAATGAGAAATAAAAGAGGAATGTAAAGCTACATCTCCCAGTGTTAAGATGAAAGTGTAAAATAAAAGCCTACTTCCTCCGTTGTTCTACTTTCCAAGATTCACATTAGTTTTCTCTCAAGAGATCCAAGCTTCTTTACTGCCTCCCCTTTGGACCTGTGCTGTCTCATACTCAACAGAGGTTCACACCTGCCCTGGCAATGGCAACCTGAACTCTTTAGAGAGCCTGCCATACAGGCCTATAAGGACCATGGATGTCATGATGGAGATGGGAGTAACTTGTCTAGGATATTAACAAAACAGGAAGCTCTGCAGGAGTTGTCCCAGGCCTGGGATTCTGGAAATACAATTAGGACTGCTAAGGGAAAACTTGCCAGCTTCTCAGGAGGTATCTGCCACAGCACTGTGGCAGAATCGAAGCAATGCATCTGAATCAGGACTCCTCAGGGGCCACACATTGAAATTAAAGAGCAGAGAAATGCACAAACAAGTTCTTCCTAGGAAATAATTTCTGCTCTGTCTAGTCTAATGTTCCTCTTATACATATTATACACCTGACCTTTGTATACTCTAAAATTTCTGTGAAAGGGGAAATTATAGAGAAATTTAATAAGAACATGGAAACTTTTAAATGTTTGTAGAATTAATATCCAAAATACAGTTTTTCTAAGGGGAAAATTTCGCGGTCCCACAACAAACCAAGATTTACAAATGACTTAGAGCTCAGAGAGGCTTCATGAAACCAAATGAGGGAGCAAGAAAATACGTGATTTTGAAGAAAAAGCTATCATAACAGGCTGTGAGTGTGGAGGAACCATAAGTCATCTTTAGCAAAAAAAAGTATAAACATGATTCACACAGAAAATCTTCATAGAAAAATCAGCCAGAACATGACAAGAACCACTCATATTATGAATCCTACTCTCCAAAGAACTACAAAAGTCTCAGAGTTTCTTGTTTTTGAAGTTGGATATAACAAATATGTGCATTTCTATGGGAGAAAATTAAATAGCACTGTCTTAGTCAGGGTTTCTATTCCTGCACAAACATCATGACCAAGAAGCAAGTTGGGGAGGAAAGGGTTTATTTGGCTTACACTTCCATGCTGCTGTTCATCACCAAAGGAAGTCAGGATTGGAACTCAAGCAGGTCAGGGAGCAGGAGCTGATGCAGAGGCCATGGAGGGATGTTCTTTACTGGCTTGCCTCACCTGGCTTGCTCAGCCTGCTCTCTTATAGAACCCAAGACTACCAGTCCAGAGATGGTCCCACCCACAAGGGGCCTTTCTCCCTTGATCACTAATTGAGAAAATGCCTTACAGTTGGATCTCATGGAGGCATTTCCTCAACTGAAGCTCCTTTCTCTGTGATAACCCCAGCTGTGTCAAGTTGACACAAAATTAGCCAGTACAATTGACCCCTTGTCAACTTGACACACAAACAAATCACTAGTAAGCCTCAACCCTTACATTCTTATTCATCCCCAAGATTTAAATAACTTTAAAAGTCCCACAGTCTTTACATATTCTTAAAATTTCAATTTCTTTAAAATAGCCATCTCTTTTAAAATCCAAAGTCTTTTCACAATTAAAAGTCTCTTAACTGTGGGCTCCACTAAAACAGTTTCTTCCTTCGAGAGGGAAAATATCAGGGCACAGCCACAATCAAAAGCAAAAGTCAATCTCCAACCGTCCAATGTCTGGGATCCAACTTACAATCTTCTGGGCTCCTCCAAGGGCTTGGGTCACTTCTCCAGCCATGCCCTTTGTAGCACACGCGTCATCCTCTAGGCTCCAGATGCCTGTACTCCACTGCTGCTGCTGCTCTTGGTGGTCATCTCATGGTACTGGCATCTCCAAAACACTGCATGACCCCTTCAGTCCTGGGCCATCAATTGCAACTGAGGCTGGACTTTCACCAATGGCCTTCCATGGCCTCTCACAGTGCCAAGCCTCAGCTGCTCTGCTCAACTCCTTCATGCCTTCAAAACCAGTACCACCTGGGTGACCCTTATACATTACCAAGTCCAGCCACAGCACAAGGTACAACTTTGGCTATATCTGGAACACAGCCACTGTGCTCTCAGAAAACACTTCCCAGAAGATGTCACCTCAATGATGCTGGTCTCTTCTTAATCACTGCTAATTTCTTAACTCCAGCTAACCAGCATCAATAGTCCCAGTAATGCAAAGTTTTTGCTTTAGTAGTTCTGGTATCTTGTTAATCACAGCTGATTCTTCAGCCCTAGCTAACCAGAACTACAGAATCTTCACAATCAAAACAGCAATGGCCCTGAAAAGAGTCTTTAATTTTCCCTCTGAAATTTCACAAACCAGACCTCCATCTTCTGCAGTGTTCTCAACATTATCTTCCAAGCTCCTACACAACATCTGACAGAGCTTTTAACAACGGGTGGATCTTCAAGCCCAAAGTTCCAAAGTCCTTCCACAGTCCTCCCCAAAACATGGTCAGGTTGTCACAGGAATACCCCACTCTGCTGGTACCAATTTGTCTTAGTCAGGGTTTCTATTCCTGCACAAACATCATGACCAAGAAGCAAGTTGGGGAGGAAAGGGTTTATTTGGCTTACACTTCCATGCTGCTGTTCATCACCAAAGGAAGTCAGGATTGGAACTCAAGCAGGTCAGGGAGCAGGAGCTGATGCAGAGGCCATGGAGGGATGTTCTTTACTGGCTTGCCTCACCTGGCTTGCTCAGCCTGCTCTCTTATAGAACCCAAGACTACCAGTCCAGAGATGGTCCCACCCACAAGGGGCCTTTCTCCCTTGATCACTAATTGAGAAAATGCCTTACAGTTGGATCTCATGGAGGCATTTCCTCAACTGAAGCTCCTTTCTCTGTGATAACCCCAGCTGTGTCAAGTTGACACAAAATTAGCCAGTACAAGCACTTATTAATTTTTATATATGACTACAAATAAAATTGAAGTTACTACACTCATTATACCTACCTTATTTATGAAATGTAATGAACTAAGTCATTTCTAAACACCAAGGAATTCCCATTTTTATGTGTTGCATATTGAGTTTCAAACTGTAGGCCTGCAGGAAAGATTTGCTTTAGTGTTCTCCAAAAATGTGTGAGTTTGAAGGGAGTTAGGGGAGTTTACAACAAATGTATCATATATCCATATGTGTGTTGGGGGGGGGAGCATTTCCACGGGCTGTGTGCAAAGGGATTACAAATACTTGGAGAGAAAGAAAAATTCTAGTAATTCCTGTTTTTCATTAACATATATGATATAAATTACCACTATCAAATATCTTATTCTATCTTCCCAATATGTTAAGATTCATAAACAAATTAAGAGATATGGCTTAATTGGTAAAATTAAATATCTTTCAATAATGACAACTGATGTTCAAATCCAAGACTGGACAGAGCTAGACACCATAACACATATTTACAGTACCAGTTCTCAGGAGGTGAACTGAGCAGTAGAGACAGGAAAAACATAGGAAGCCTACAGGCTAGTTAGTGTGGCATACACACACCCCAAATGGAAAGAGACTGTCTTTAGCAAAATGTAATTTGAGTGCTGACCTCAACAGCACTCTTCTGATATGCACATACACAATATAACATCTGTATGCCCTCATTTACACTCTCTCACACCCACTCTAGAAACAAAATATCAAATAAATAAGTAAAGTAGGAAAAATTCACTTGATGCAATTTGAGTTGCTGCTGGTGTCCTTCTATTCCAAGAGTCATTTGTATGTATGCTTAGGAAAAATACAACATATATCCTATTTATATTTTCCCTAAAAATAGGATAGTGTCCAAAAACATTATTTATGATACTCACAGTAAATTAGCAATATCTATAAAACAAGATACATATTAACTATACAGAATCTAAATGCATACTCTAAGATACCACATAATAAAAATGTAATTAATTTCTAATATATTACACATTTACTAAATGATATTTATTGATTAATAGACATAATACTAAGAGTAGACAAAAACAACTTTATCACATGCCATTAAAGTCAATCTATATTTTATTTATGATAGGTTTAAAGTATA
The DNA here is from genome assembly GCF_000001635.26 of Mus musculus. Lineage (NCBI taxonomy): Eukaryota > Metazoa > Chordata > Mammalia > Rodentia > Muridae > Mus > Mus musculus. Next base: position 43,545,821 of record NC_000069.6, on the reverse strand, counting down.
ATGAGGGTAAAGATTATGCCATCACCTATAAAGACAATAATACCAATAACATAAGTTTTAAATAAAAAAAACCATAACCCACATCATTAATAATATTTCAGTGAGAGAATATAAATTCAAAGAAACTCTAATACTGAGAAGTAAAGACTTATATTAGCTTATGATGTGGGCAAATCAAAAGTCTTACTTCTACTTGAGTAATTATAGTTGATAAGTTGCTAAGATTAACAAAATAAAATGAAAAAAAAAAGATTTGCATGTGTAGAATATACATATATATATATTTTTTTTATTACGTATTTTTTTCAATTACATTTCCACTGCTATCCCAAAAGCCCCCCCCCTCAACTCCCCTACCCACCCATTCCCATTTTTTGGCCCTGGCATTCCCCTGTACTAGGGCATATAACGTTTGCCTGACCAATGGGCCTCTCTTTCCAGTGATGGCCGACTAGGTCATCTTTTGATACATATGCAACTAGAGTCAAGAGCTCTGGGATACTAGTTAGTTCATAATGTTGTTCCTCCGATAGGGTTGCAGATCTCTTTAGCTCCTTGGATGCTTTCTCTAGGTCCTCCATTGGGGGCCCTGTGATCCATCCAATAGTTGACTGTGAGCATCCACTTCTGTGTTTGCTAGGCCCTGGCCTAGTCTCACAAGGGACAGCTATATCACCGTCCTTGCAACAAAGGCTTGCTAGAGTATGCAATGGTGTGATCGCTTGGAGGCTAATTACGGGATGGATCCCTGGATATGGCAGTCTCTAGATGGACCATCCTTTTGTCTCAGCTCCAAACTTTGTCTCTGTAACTCCTTCCATGGGTGATTGTTTCCAATTCTAAGAATGAGCAAAGTGTCCACACTGGTCTTTTTCTTCTTCAGTTTCATATGTTTTCCATATTGTACCTTATATCCCGCTATACTAAGTTTCTGGGTTAATATCCACTTATCAGTGAGTACATTTCATTTGAGTTCTTTTGTGATTGGGTTACCTCACTCAGGATGATGCCCTCCAGGTCCAACCATTTGCCTAGGAATTTCGTGAATTCATTCTTTTTAATAGATGAGTAGTACTCCATTGTGTAAATGTACCTCATTTTTCGTATCCATTCCTCTGTTGAGGGACATCTGGGTTCTTTCCAGCTTCTGGCTATTATAAATAAGGCTGCTATGAACATAGTGGAGCATGTGTCCTTCTTACCGGAAATCTTCTGGATATATGCCCAGGAGAGGTATTGCGGGATCCTCCGGTAGTACTATGTCCAATTTTCGGAGGAACCGCCAGACTGATTTCCAGAGTGGTTGTACAAGCTTGCAATCCCACCAACAATGGAGGAGTGTTCCTCTTTCTCCACATCCTCGCCACCATCTGCTGTCACCTGAATTTTTGATCTTAGCCATTCTGACTGGTGTGAGATGGAATCTCAGGGTTGTTTTGATTTGCATTTCTCTGATTATTAAGGATGTTGAAAAAAATTTCAAGTGTTTTTCAGCCTTTCGGTATTCCTCAGGTGAGAATTCTTTGTTCAGCTCTGAGCCCAATCTTTTAAGGGGGCTATTTGATTTTCTGGAGTCCACCCTCTTGAGTTCTTTATATATATTGGATATTAGTCCCCTATCTGATTTAAGATAGGTAAAGATCCTTTCCCAATCTGTTGGTGATCTTTTTGTCTTATTGATGGTTTCTTTTGCCTTGCAGAAGCTTTGCAGTTTCATGAGGTCCCATTTGTCAATCCTCGATCTTAAAGCACAAGCCATTGCTGTTCTATTCAGGAATTTATATATATATATATATATATATATATATATATATATATATATATATATATATTATTTTTCTAAATTTGACTGAAGTTTATTCAGATATTGAGTGAGGTTCCCTTGTGCTATCAGTATCACATAAAAATCAGAGAGACAAATTCACCATTTCATTTCTTCAGGCAAATGTGTTAAATTTATATGTTTAATAAAGAACATTGTTTAACAACCCTTACTATTACTAAGATAATTATATCTCAAATAATATCTCAAATAATGTGTCATGTAAAAAGAGATGTGTCCCAAGATATCATTTATTTTTTTTACTTATTTTTTTTTCCATTTTTTTATTAGGTATTTAGCTCATTTACATTTCCAACGCTATATCAAAAGTCCCCCATACCCACCCCCCCACTCCCCTACCCACCCACTCCCCCTTTTTGGCCCTGGCATTCCCCTGTACTGGGGTATATAAAGTTTGCAAGTCCAATGGGCCTCTCTTTGCGTCCACTTCTGTGTTTGCTAGGCCCTGGCATAGTCTCACAAGAGACAGCTATATCTGGGTCCTTTCAGCAAAATCTTGCTAGTGTGTGCAATGGTGTCAGCGTTTGGAAGCTGATCATGGGATGGATCTCTGGATATGGCAATCACTAGATGGTCGATCCTTTCGTCACACTTCCAAATTTTGTCTCTGTAACTCCCTCCATGGGTGTTTTGTTTCCTATTCTAAGAAGGGGCAAAGTGTCCACACTTTGGTCTTCGTTGTCTTGAATTTAATGTGTTTAGCAAATTGTATCTTATATCTTGGGTATCCTAAGTTTTTGGGCTAATATCCCATTATCAGTGAGTACATATTGTGAGAGTTCCTTTGTGATTGGGTTACCTCACTCAGGATGATGCCCTCCAGGGCCATCCATTTGCCTAGGAATTTCATAAATTCATTCTTTTTAATAGCTGAGTAGTACTCCATTGTGTGAATGTACCACATTTTCTGTAGCCATTCCTCTGTTGAGGGGCATCTGGGTTCTTTCCAGCTTCTGGCTATTATAAATAAGGCTGCTATGAACATAGTGGAGCATGTGTCCTTCTTACTGATTGGGGAATCTTCTGGATATATGCCCAGAAGAGGTATTGCTGGATCTTCCGGTAATACTATGTCCAATTTAGATATCATTTATAAGTGAATGCAAATTTAATTTCATGGAAGTAGCTAGTGCAATCAAGGTTATCAGGGCTCACAGTGCATGACTTACTATGTAACAGGAGAACATGGCCAAAGAATACACAATTTTAGTTACAAAGAAGGAACACTAGGTTATTGTGTGTAGGATATTGTATATATTGTTGGTAATGTATTGTGCTCATAGAAAATGCTGAGATTATGTATAAATTCTTATCATGATGAAGAACAGTATGAGATCACAATTACACAAATTTGAACTCATCTGATTTGATATAGAGTTCAAGGATATTATATACAGTAAATGCAATGGAGCTACAAATAAAGGTAACTTAATTTTATGTAAAAATAAAAGCTTGAACATAATATAGTAATACATGAATAATAATTTAATTTACTATCCATAAAGTTTTATTTGCCTAGAATTGCAAATTATTTTAATTAGAGAAGATTACAGAAAATAAAGTATTTGAATGGGCTAGGAGTCTCCTGGAGTATATATAGACTCCTCAGAGAAGGTCTATATTATGCTGAAATCTGAAAGAACTGCATGAAAAGATTAAAAAGCCAATGTACTACAAAGAGTTTAAGAGTTTTAAGGAAGAGCCAGAAGGTCACAGTGAGATAAATGAATAAAAATAGACAATGCAAGAATATGCAGCAATGATCCGTATTAAATAACAACAGAATTTGTTCAGAGCTCTAAAGATGGAACCCACTTCAGACATTATTACACAGAGAGCCCTTGAAAAGCTCAGATCTAAAAAAAATATCTCCATCAATTCCCTCTTCTCAGAGCTGAGAGAAACCCGTGGAAGGGGAGCTTATAGAGTATATGAAGACCAAGAGCACAGAGGCTATCAAGAACAGAGCTGATATGAAATCACAGAGATGGGCAACAGGACCAGACTTGAACAGGTTTGCACCAGATCCTTGTACATAGACTATGGCTTCCAGCCTTTGAGGTGTGAAAAAGCTCCCCCCCCCTCTTCTTTTATTCACTTATTGTGGGGAGCGGGTGTGGCGGCAGTCCCAAAGGCGCCAGAGACTGCAGCTAAGTCATATGACTTGCACCTGACTTCCTCATATAAGACACAAACATCTTGAGTGCTGCGCAGGTGTACCAGGATACAGGTGAATCCAGTTTGATGGAGATTTGCCCCTGCTGCCCTGATTAGCTGAAGCTGCATGCCTGGTGAGGTGGCGTGGCCTGCTGTGCGTGGATGGGAACTGAGAGTATAAAAGGAGTGAGAGGCCCAGGGTTCGGGGGAGATATAAAAACAAGGGAGATATAAAAACAAGGGAGATATAAACAAGGGAGAGATATAAACAAGGGAGATAAAAACAAGGGAGATATAAAAACAAGGGAGATATAAAAACAAGGGAGATATAAAAACAAGGGAGATATAAACAAGGGAGAGATATAAACAAGGGAGATATAAACAAGGGAGATATAAACAAGAAGAAACAGGACTGAATAAACGTGTGCAGAAGGATCCTGTAGCAGCGTCGTTCTTCCTGGCCTGTTGAGCGCGCGCAAGAAGTGGTGCCGAAACCCGGGACGAGAAGACCTGGGACGAGAAAACCCGGGAAAAGAAACATCTTCAGGCACAAGCGAAGACCCCCTGCTACAGGGAGGATTCAGAACTGCATCACGGGGAAGGAGTGGTTAATAAAGGTTCCCGTAAAACAGACTGTTGAGAAGGATCCGGCGTGGATTCAGAACTCTTCAGCTGGGGAACGGTACTGATGAAGAGAAAGAAGAAAGATGAAGACTGAATAAACTGCTGTTAGAAGGACTGGTGGTCGCGTCGTTCTTGCTGGTCGAGAGCGGGCGCGACAATTGGTGGCCCGTACGGGGAACCGACTCCCCCGCCGAGTTCAGAACTTTCAGCAGTCAGTGGTTGCTGGCAGGGTAAGTTCACGGTGAGTGAAACTTGCGACCCCAGGACTTTGGGAAGGACCTCGGATAAAATAGAGGTGAGCATAAAGTTGCCAGGAAGTAGGCACAAAGTAACCCAGGAGTTTGGGAAGGACCTCGGATAAAATAGAGGGGAATATAAAGTTGCCAGGAAGCAGGCACAAGGTAACGAAAGGTTCACGGTTTTGGGATAAGTTAAGGTTCCTGGCTTTGGGACAAGTTAAGGTTCCTGGTTTGGGGACAAGTTAAGGAACTATGATAACCTCAGTGTAGTGATCAATAGATCCTCGCTGTGTAGTTATGCTTTTTTCTCCCATTGACCCTTTGTGGGTAGGTCTGATAGTTTTGGTCTTGTTTGTTCTGATATATGGACTCTGTTACTGTTTGAAACTGTGTGTAGAGGCAGTCAAGACAGGTCAGAAAATCCTTACAGAGCAACAAGAAAGTATGTCGGAAGAGGAGAAGGGCTTAAAAAGAAAAAGGAAAAAGAAAGGAGACACAGTGTTATCAGGTGGACAGAAAGGACGAAATAAAAGAGCCGAGGTGGAGGAGGAAGGCGAATTAGCTTTTGCGCCGCCTCCCTATGCCTCCTCAGCATCCACCTGTAGGTGGACCTTCTGTCCGGAGATTTGGAGAGGATCGAGTAGATCAGGTGTTGATGTGGGCGAGAGGGTCTGTTTGTGTGTTTCCACAGGACCAGACGGAACCTCTTTGGGTGCTGGAGAGATTGGTGAGACGCTGCAAGAATGAGGCTCCTGATCCAGTTGCCCCTGTGGATGTGGTGGATGATCCCACAAGCACAAAGGATGGAGCCGAGATGAGAGATCCTTTCGGTATTCCAGAAGCCGATACCAGCTCGACATGATATTCTTTCCACGCTTTTTGATCCCTGAATTTCCCTTAAAGAGATAGTCTCTCTGGCTATCTATCCCTTGCTTCAGGGAAGATGAGCGGGGATGAGAGCCCTGGGATGTATGCTTGTTATAGTGTGTGCGTTGTGTGTTTGGCACATGTGTTAGGTGCAGCGTGTGCAGGCCTGCACTTTCGCCATGGTAGCGTAGGCTTTTGCTGCAGTGGAGGCGGGACAATCTCCTCAGATTTGGTTTGCCGCTCTAAAAGAAATTATGCTGCGTTATGCCATGGGTTGCGAGGCTAAGCACTGCACAGAGGATAGCGTTCTGTTGGCATCCTGTGGAAGGCATGTCTGATTGCATGAAGGTTCAGTGTCCTAGTTCCCTTCCCTCAGGAAAAACGACACGGGAGCTGGCCAAGACCTCTCTGGGTGATGAGCCTAAGGGATGGTTTTGTGTAGGGCCCCTATGCTTGCACACTGGGGATCAGACCTCTACCTTCACCCATGAGGCTTGCTTGCAGCAATTAAGATCTGGCCATAGATTAATCAACATCCTGGCCTTTTGATGCACCTGCCGCAAGCAAAACACCATCTCCCCAGGTGTGGCTTGGCATGATAGAGAGGTAGTCAGTGATAAGACTCCCTGGGCATGTCACCAACCTAAGACAGGGATCAAACCAATGATGTTTGTCACCCAAGGACGGGTAAGGGACATGGCTGCGGGGGGCTTTCTACAGACATTCTCTCTGCCAAAAAAGAAAAAAGGGGGAATTGTGGGGAGCGGGTGTGGCGGCAGTCCCAAAGGCGCCAGAGACTGCAGCTAAGTCATATGACTTGCACCTGACTTCCTCATATAAGACACAAACATCTTGAGTGCTGCGCAGGTGTACCAGGATACAGGTGAATCCAGTTTGATGGAGATTTGCCCCTGATGCCCTGATTAGCTGAAGCTGCATGCCTGGTGAGGTGGCGTGGCCTGCTGTGCGTGGATGGGAACTGAGAGTATAAAAGGAGTGAGAGGCCCAGGGTTCGGGGGAGATATAAAAACAAGGGAGATATAAAAACAAGGGAGATATAAACAAGGGAGAGATATAAACAAGGGAGATAAAAACAAGGGAGATATAAAAACAAGGGAGATATAAAAACAAGGGAGATATAAAAACAAGGGAGATATAAACAAGGGAGAGATATAAACAAGGGAGATATAAACAAGGGAGATATAAACAAGAAGAAACAGGACTGAATAAACGTGTGCAGAAGGATCCTGTAGCAGCGTCGTTCTTCCTGGCCTGTTGAGCGCGCGCAACAACTTATTTATTTATTTATCTATCTATTTATTTATTTATTTATTTATTTGATTTTTTCGAAGCAGGGTTTCTCTGTACAGGCCTGGCTGTCCTGGGCTTCCAGCCTTTGAGGTGTGAAAAAGCCCCCCGCCCCTTCTTCTTTTATTTATTTATTTATTTATTTATTTATTTTTTTTTTTTTCGAAACAGGGTTTCTCTGTACAGGCCTGGCTGTCCTGGAACTCATTGCAGGCTGGTCTCGAACTCAAAAATCTACCTGTCTCTGCCTAACAAGTGCTTGAATTAAAGGTGTGCTCCACCACTGCCTGGTGCTTCTTTCATTCTCCTTCTCCTCCTTCTCCTTCTCCTTCTCCTTCTCCTTCTCCTTCTCCTTCTCCTTCTCCTTCTCCTTCTCCTTCTCCTTCTCCTTCTCCTTCTCCTCCCTCTCCTTCTCCTTCCTTGTCCTTCTCCTCCCTCTCCTTCTCCTCCTCCTCCTCCTCCTCCTCCTCCTCCTCCTACTCCTTCTCCTCCTCCTCCTCCTCCTACTCCTTCTCCTCCTCCTCCTCCTCCTCCTCCTTCTCCTCCCTCTCCTTCTCCTTCTTCTTCTTCTCCTCCTCCTTCCTCTTTTTCCTCTTTTTCCTTTTTTTCCTCTTTTTCCTCTTCTTCCACTTCTTCCTCTTTTTCCTCTTTTTCTTCCACTTCTTCCTCTTCTTTTTGTGCTACTCTTGGGCTGATGTTTATTTTGTCCATATCTGATGTATTAGATTTTGTTTGATTTTATTATGTGTTATTATAATTCCTTTAGAAAGAGTGTGTTAAATATATTTCCACTTCCTTTAACATGTATATTTATGGTATAAGTCTTTAAATATATACTTCTTGATAACCTCTCTTTCTTTATTTTTGTTGCATACATTTTACAAACAAATATACATATATACATGAATACATGGATCTGTAGAGGTTATCTATTTGGGGGGGGGATTTGGAGGAAGAGTGATTAGAAGGGGATGGAGAGAGGAAAGAGAAACTAAGATGGACAATATATCCAGTATAATATATGTGTCATATTGGTTGATTGATTGTTGAAGCTTCTAAATTTAGTGAAGATTCATGTCTCTGAACTTCTGTGTGTCTGTGAGGGATATCTAGATTAGGTTAATAGAGATTTAAAAACTCATTTTATCAATGCATGTGTTTGTTGCTTGTCTATATTAACAGGAGAAAACAAACTATCAGAATTAATAGTTTTCTGCTTCAACTGATTATATTGTTATGGCTAGATGCATCCACTTTCTGCTCCCTTAACTCTCTCACACTGAATAACTGGGCTGCATCCAGTGGATGGCTGTGAGCATCCACTTCTTTATTTGTCAGACACTGGTAAAGCCTCTCAGAAGACAGCTGTATTAGGCTCCTGTCAGATAGCTCTTTTGGTATCCATAATAGTGTCTGAGTTTGGTGCTTGTTTATGGGATGGATTCCCATGTGGGGCAGTCTCTGAATGGTCATTTCTTCCATCTCTGCTCCAACCTTTGTCTCTGTAACTCTGTCTATGGATATTTTGTTCCTCTTTCTAAGAAGGATCAAAGTATCCACAATTTAGTCTTCTTCTTCTTGAGTTTCATGTGTTTTGCAAATTGTATCTTAGGTATTCAGAGTTTCTGGTCTAATATCCACTTATCAGTGAGTGCATATCATGTGTTTGCTTTTCTGATTGGGTTATATCACTTAGGATGATATCCTCAAGATGCATCCATTTGTCTAAATTTTTCATAAATTCATGGTTTTATAGATCTACCCATTTGTCTAAGAATTTAATGAATTCATTGTTTTTAATACCTGAGTGGTACTCCATTGTGTAAAAGTACCACATTTTCTGAATGCATTCCTCTGTTGAGAGCCATCTGGGTTTTTTCCAGCTTCTGGCTATTATAAATAAGTGTACTATGAACATAGTGTCCTTATTACAAGTTGGAGCAAATTCTGGGTATATGCCCAGGAATATTTTCTGAATCCATTTTTCTGTTGAGAGTCATCTGAGTTCATTCCAGCTTCTGGCTATTACAAATGAGTTTGCTATGATAATAATGGATCATGTGTCCTTTGCTTTACTAAAGCTTTGCAATTTTATGTAGGTCCCATTTATAGATTCTTGATCTTACTGCACAAGCCATTGGTGTTTTGCTTAGTAAATTTTCCCCTGTTCCAATATCTTGGAGGCTCTTCAACACTTTCTTCTCTATAAGTTTTAGTATCTCTGGTGATATGTGGAGTTCATTGATCCACTTAGACTTGAGCTTTGTACAAGGAGATAAGAATGGATCAAGTTGCATTCTTCTACATGGTAACCATTAGTTGAGCCAGCACCATTTGTTGAAAATGTACTCTTTTCCCCACTGGATGATTTTAGCTCCTTGTCGAAGATCAAGTAACCATATGTGTGTGGGTTCATTTCTGAATCTTCAAGTCTATTCCACTGATCTATCTGTCTATCACTGTACCAGTATCATGAAGTTTTATCACAATTGCTCTGTGGTACAGCTTGACGTGAGGGATGGTGTTTCCCCAAGAGTTTCTTTTATTGTTGAGAATAGTTTTTGCTATCCTAGGGTTTTTGTTGTTGTTGTTGTTGTTGTTGTTTTGTTTGTTTGTTTTTTGCTATTATAACTGAATTGGCAAATTGCCCTTTCCAAGTTGGTGCAGAATTGATGTGAAAATTTGATAGGGATTGCATTGTATCTGTAGATTGCTTTTGACAAGATAGACATTTTTACTATATTAATCCTACAAATCCATGAGCATGGGAGATCTTTCCATCTTCTGAGATCCTCTTCTGTTTCTTTCTTCAGAGTTTTGAAGTTCTTATCATACAGATCTTTAACTTCCTTAGTTACAGTCACAAAAAAGTATTTTATATATTGATGACTATTGAGAAGTGTGTTTTTTCTTTATTTTCTTTCTCAGCCTGTTTATCCTTTGTGTAGAAAAAGGCTACTGATTTGTTTGAGTTAATATCATATCCAGCTACTGCACATAAGTTGTTTATCAGGTTTAGAAGTACTCTAGTTCAATTTGGGGGGGGGGGTCACTTATGTATACTATTGTATCCTCTTCAAATAATGATATCTTTACTTCTTCCTTTCCAATTTGTATCGGTTTGATCTCCTTTTGTTGTCTAACTGCTCTGGCTAGGACTTCAAGTACTATATTGAATAAGTAGTGAGAGAGTGTGCAGCCTTGTCAAGTGCCTGATTTTAGTGGGATTGCTTCAACTTTCTCTCCATTTAATTTGATGTTGGCTGCTGGTGTGCTATATATTGCTTTTATTATGTTTATGCATGGACATTGTATATCTGATCTTTCCAAGACTTTTTCAATGAATGGGTGTTGGATTTTGTCAAATGCTTTATCAGCATCTAATGAGAAGATCTGTGATTTTTGTTTTGTGATTTTTTTTTTTTTTATATAGTGGATTACGTTGATGGATATCTGTATATTGAACCATCCTTGCATCCATGGGATGAAGTCTACTTGATCATGATGGATGATCCTCTTGATATGTTATTGGATTCAGTTTTTGAGAACTTTACTATTTTTTGCATACATATTAATAAGGGAAATGGGTCTGAACTTCTTTTTGTTCATTGGGTCTTTGTGTGGTTTAGGTATCAGAGTAAATGTGGCTTTATAGAACGAATTGGGTAGAATATATTCTGTTTGATTTTGTGGAATAATTTGAGGAGTATTGGATTTAGGTCTTAGAACTCTGCACTAAATCCATCTGGTCCTGGCCTTTTTTTTTTTTGGTTGGGAGATTATTAATGCTGTTTCTGTTTCTTTAGGTGATATGGAACTGTTGAGATCATTATTCTGATCCGGATTTAACTTTGGTACCAAGTATATGTCTAGAAATTTGTCCATTTCATCCAGATTTCTGTGTTTTGTTGAGTATAGCCTTTTGTAATAAGATCTGATGATTTTTGGATTTCCTCAGATTCTGTTGTTATGTCTCACTTTTCATTTCTGATTTTGTTAATTAGGATACTGTCTCTGTGCCTTCTAGTTAGTCTTGCTAAGTGTTTATCTATCTTGTTGATTTTCTCAAAGAGCCAGCTCCTGGTTTGGTTGATTCATTGTATACTTCTTTTTATTTCCACTTTGTTGATTTCAGGCCTATCTACTCCTCTTGGGTAAATTTGATTCCTTTTTTTCTATTGAATTTAGGTGTGATATCAAGCTGCTAGTGTATGTTCTCTCTAGTTTCTTTTTGGAGGCACTGAGAGCTATGAATTTTCCTCTTAGAACTCCTTTCATTGTGTCCCATAAGTTTGGGTATATTGTGGCTTCATTTTCATTAAACACTAAAAAGTCTTTAATTTCTTTCTTTATTTCTTCTTTTACCAAGTGATAGTTGAGTAGTATGCTGTTCAGCTTCCACATGTAAGTGGACTTTCTGTTATTTATGTTGTTACTAAAGATCAACCTTAGTCTGTGGTGATCTGATAGGATGCATGGGTTCATTTCAATATTTTTGTATCTGTTGAGGTCTGCTTTGTGACCAATTATTTGGTCAATTTTAGAGAAGGTACCATGAGGTGCTGAGAAGAAGGTATATTCCATTTGTTTCATATCTTCTTTTAGTTTCACTGGGTCTCTGTTTAGTTTCTGTTTTCAGGATCTTTCAATTGATCATAGTGGGGGTGTTATAGTCTTCCACTGTTATTGTGTGCAGTGCAATGTGTGCTTTGATCTTATGAAAGTTTTGTTTTGTTTTTGTACTTTTTTATGATTTTGTTTTATGATTTTGGATTCCCTTGCATTTGGAGCATACATGGTCAGAATTAAGAGTTAATCTTGGTAGATTTTACCTTTGATGTATATGAAGTGTCCCTCCTTGTCTTTTTGATAACTTTAGGTTGAAAGTCAATTTTATTTGATATTAGAATCATTACTCCAACTGGTTTTTTGAGACCATTTGTTTGGAAAATTATTTTCCAGCCTTTGGACCTGAGGTGGGTTTCCTGTATGCCACAAAATGTTGGGTCCTGTTTACCTAGCCAGTCTGTTAGTCTAAATATTTTTATTGGAGAATTGAGTCCATTGTTATTAAGAGATAATAAGGAAAATTAATTGTTGCTTCCTGTTATTTTTGTTGTTAGATTTGGGATTCTGTTCATGTGGCTATCTTCTTTTAGGTTTGTTGAAAGATTTCTTTCTTGCTTTTTCTAGGGTGTAGTTTCACTTCTTGTGTTGGAATTTTCCCTTTATTATCCTTTTAAGTGCTGGATTTGTGGAAAGATATTGTGTAAATTTGGTTATGACATAGAATAGCCTGCTTTCTCCATCTATGGTAATTGAGAGTTTTACTGGGTATTGCATCCTGGGCTGGCATTTGTATTCTCTTGATTTCTGTGAGACCTCTCTCCAGGATCTTCTGGCTTTTACAGTCTCTTGTGAGAAGACTGGTATAATTCTAATAGGCCTTCCTTTATAGGTTACTTGACCTTTTTCCTCTACTGCTTTTAATATTCTTTCTTTGATTAGTATATTAGATGTTTTGACTATTATGCAACAAGAGGAATTTATTTTCTGGTCCAATCTGTTTGGAGTTCTGTAGACTTCTTTTATGTTCATGGGCATCTCTTCTTTTAGGTTATTTAAGATTTCTCCTATAATTTTGTTGAAGATATTTACTGGCCCTTTATGTTGAAAAATTTCATTCTCATCTATACCTATTATCCTTAGGCTTCATCTTCTTATTGTGTCCTGGAAATCCTGGATGTTTTGAGTTAGGTCTTTTTTTCATTTTGCATTTTCTTTGATTGTTGTGTCCATGTTTTCTATGGAATCTTCTGCACCTGAGATTCTCTCTTTCATCTCTTATTTTGTTGGTGATGTTCATATCTATGGCTTTTGATTTCTTTCCTAGGATTTTTATCCACAGATTTTCCTCCACATGTGATTTCTTTATTGTTTCTACTTCCATTTTTAGATCCTGAATTGTTTTGTTCAATTCCTTCACCTGTTTGGTTGAGTTTTTCTGTAATTCTATCAGGAAATTTGTGTTTTCTTTTTATGGACTTCTACCTGTTTAGCAGTGTTCTCCTGTATTTCTTTAAGTGAGTTATTAATGTCTTTTTAAAAATCTTCTACCAGCATCATGAGATATGATTTTAAATCTGAATCTTGCTTTTCTGGTGTGTTGGGGTATCCAGGATTTATTGTGGTGGGGGTACTGGGTTCTGATGATGCCAAGTAGTCTTGGTTTCTGTTGGTAAGATTCTTGTGTTGCCTTTTGCCATCTGGTAATCTCTGGTGTTTATATGCTCTTGCTTTCTCTGGCTGGAGCTTCTTCCTCCTGAGAATCTGTGATGCTATGTCAGCACTTCTGTGAGACAAGCTCTCTCCTGTCAAGACCAGTGCCCATAGGAGTGAAGAACTCCCCTACCTCCTGGCTGCAGATGTACCCATAGAACCATGTCCCAGATGTTCTGTTATGCCCTGTGCATTGCTGATTGGAGCTGCCTTAGAAAATCACTGGAGAGAAAATGGCAATTTCCCCTGAGTCCAGAATCAGAGTCCTCCCTGGAGGCAAAGTCTCCTATGGCAGGGAAAGTGCACAGATGACTGAGGATAAGGTCCACCAACTAGCTGCATATGTAGGCACATAGGAACCCGTCCCAGAAGCTCTGTTGCTTCTACAGCCAGTGCACTCCTGAGATGTCCCATCTTAGAGAGTCACTGAAGGGAAAAATCAATATTCATTTCATAGACATCAAAGTCACAATTATGTTACTGAATCCTAACATACTTTACCTGACTTTTAACTATTTACATGAAAATCACTCTAGAGTTACAAATATATTGTTCAAAATAAAAGAAATATTCATATATCTTTCTTGTGGCATGCCTAATGTAATCATTTTTTATAATTATATCATTGTTAAAACTGGAAACATAATATCATTGCCTTATTACCTATAATTCATTTTATTCTTCATTCAAAACTGTACTTTTAAAAAAATACATTATCTTGAGAAATCTCTCATATGTTAGTGTAGCCTAGAATATATTTACTTTCCTTTGTCTTATCAGTAAAGAGTCAATTTCTATAGTGTGTCACTAGGTTTGGGTTTCTCTAACAAATTCTGCTGGAACATTTCATCCATTTGGTTATCAATGAGACCATTGACGAGGTACTGTGTTCTTAGTACCTGTGTTGCCTGGAATATGTTGATGTTAATGTTTTGGAGGACAGTAGTGACTGTTTAATGAGGGTATTATCTTTGATCATAGATTTAAGGTAAACATAAGAATCATCACCATTAACAAACTAGCTTAATTCCTTTTATGTTGATCAATATATCATAGGTAAATTACTTTAAATCATAAATATTTTCTGGTCATCATTTCTGTCCTATAAATATTAGAATCCATTCATTCCTTCCTATGTGCACTTCTTGTACATGTTCAAATTTACATTCTGTTTGAACTCCTTAGTATACATACATTCTATAGAATTATACTATGTGGAACAACCCTCCTTCATCCATGTATTTAAACTATTTTTAGATGTGTTCATTTTATTATATATACATATATTTATGAATATATATACTTTAATATTCATGTATTAAAATATATTTTGCCTGCTTTAATGTATATGTATCATTTGCATTCTTAGTGCCTGCAGAAGTTAAAGGGCCTATTAGATCCTCTAGAATTGGAGGTACAGACTGTCGTGATCCAAAATGGAGGTGCTTACCTGAGCCAAACCTAAGTGCAAACAGCAATCAGCTACAGAGCTATCTTTTCAGTGCCTAGCTCTATATTTCAGTATTCTAACTTGTGGATATACCTTTATTTATCCAATCACTTCCTATGTAGGGTCTTAAGATTATTTCTGATAGATCTGTCCTTAATTCTGAGATACAATTTTATGACTATGTATGTTATCTCATAGTCATAATATTTTCTACATTTTTAAACAATGCCCCCCCTTTTTATAAAGTATAGTCTCTCCTATATAGCCAAACGTCACAGAAGTTTGGAGAAAATCAGGACAAAACCAATGCTATGAAAAGAGTGACAACTTTTGGAGGCACAAAGTTCAATGGTTTTGGGTTTCCAATTCATCATCTTAAATCACTGGCATCAAAAGATAAATTAAGATTACGAAGTAATCTGATTTTAAGCCATTTCTTACTTCCCCATACATTCTTGAATAGCCCAATAATTGTGCTGCATGTGACAACATAAATCCTGAACATACATTTTGACACCATATTATCATATTTAAATAATACATAGAATATTAAAACTAACCACCACTGAAAGCAATAATTAAATCTTCTAAGTGTTTAAGAAACTCCATGGATGCATTTGATGGAATAGACAGCTTTGTTTCTCACAGTTATCTGTGCTATACTGGAACATGAATTTCTTTAAACTGAGTAGCTAGTTTAAATTACTTTAGATTTATTACTTTACATTGCTTTATTATAATGGATATACATTTTAAATATATTAAAATGTTTGTATCAACTCATGTATATAAGAATCCATATTCAATATTAAATTTATACAATTAACGTATGAAAATTTCTTAAATAAATGTACACAGCTAAATGACAATTATGGTAATACAAAAAAAACATAGTTAAATACATTATAGAAATTTTGGGAACATACATTGTCCTACCCTGCCTCACAAAAGAAGGTGTAAGATAAAGGCCCAGTAGTTACTATGGCTTCCTGCTCATCAAAGGAACCTGCATTCAGTTCCCAGATACACTAGGGCTCCCTCCCTAACATGTAACACTAGTTTCAGGAAGTGAGAGAAACCCTTCTGTTGCTTTTGCAACTGATACCTGTACTCACATATGCTTGTGCACACACAGGCACGTGTGCACGCACGTATACACACACACACACACACACACACACACACAAATCCTGCACACATAAAGTAAACTAAATCTTTCAAAATAATATCTAGATAGATTGTCATATAACACTGTAAATATAAACACATCAGTGGCTTCGATATTATTCTCAAGTTATTTTAACAACATTTCTGTTATCTTGAATTTCTAAGTCCTGGAAAAAACATCTTAATGTTTTATGGAATAGGAGGAAAATGAAGCATCTTGTGAAAGAAGCTCTACCCAATCTGATGACAATGTGTTGCAAACATCAGGTAAAATATGTTTTCTTTCTTTCTTTCTTTCTTTCTTTCTTTCTTTCTTTCTTTCTTTCTCTTTTTATAGAAGAATCTATATATTTTTATTAGCCAAAACTTCTAAAATTAATTTTAAATTTTAGTGGTTGAACTATGTCATCCAGAGAACTAATAATCACCTGTCCAATGACACTGGTGAAGGACCCTATTACATTCTTCTGGTGCAATTTCATTTGGGTTCCTATATTCCTGTTCACCTGAACAATATTATTAAGTTCTGAAGTTGATTATATGGGTTCTTTGTGAACAGTGGCTGGGAACATTTCAGACAGCTAAAAATAAGGTTCTCTTTGGCTCTAAGTAAAACACTTACACCTCTTCTCCCTCCTGACAAATATTCAGAGTGTTAAAGTGCTCAACTTTAAGTGTACTATGGAAATTAAGATTTAGCTTGGTGACAGTTAAAATGTTAGATACCACCTTTAAAGTAACATTTTAATAGTGTGCCTTCCCACTCTCCAAATTAAATTCATTTTAAGTATCCTCAGTCATTATTTTGAATAGAAGAACAATGCTTTCTTCTATTTTTCTTTTATGAAATAAACAAAAAACAATGCTCACTAACAAAAACAGCTTTGCACCTGCTGTAACCTGGAGAAAAATTGTATGGTATCTAAATATGTTAGGATTTATTTAATTTTTAAAAAATTATTTTTAGACATAGGATTTCTCTGTGGAGGTCTGGTTGTCCTGGTACTTGCTTTGTAGACCAGGATGACCACAAATGCATGGAGAATAACTTGCCTCTGCCTACAGTCCTGAGATTAAAGGTTTGTGCCACCATCACCACATTGTGACATGCATTTTATTAGAGTAATATTTTGCATAATTTTCATATGTCACAAAGAATAATAATGCAATGCTTTTGTTCCTTTTCTTGACTTCTTTTCCTTCTGTTTGTTTTGACTAATTTCAAATGTTTAGTTATTTTTTGTATTACAGTTTTTAATATATATATATTTTTTATTTCTGTCTCTTATAGAATAGTTTATTTACGATGACAGACAGATTATAATGAATCTGGATTGGAAAACAATAGAGAGGACCTGGAAGGTGTAAAAGGAAGGTAAAACATAATCAGGATACATTATGTGAGAAAAATATAATATATTGTATTTTAATAAAAAGAAATTAAATAAATAATTATTTACAATTAATGATCATATGAACAATGTAAAAATCATCCATAAAATTAAAACCATAATATTGGTTATCTTATATTGTGAGTTACAAGCATAATATCTTTTATAATGTTTTCATATTACCCTGATGGCTCTTGTGTTTGTTTACAATCAAGTATCCAGAATTCAGTTAACATATGTCTAAGTGCAGCCTTACTCTCTATTCCCTTTAAAACTCCAAACTGGTGTGCATGCCTTATTTTCCCAAATTAATACTAGTCACTCAATTCCAAGGCAAGTTCTTAGAAACTACTCCTAAGTTCTGTCTTATGGTTTACTACAATCTTATGTAGAGTAATATGTCATCTAGCATGATTTCAGACTCATGACACTTTGACCACATGGCATTCTTTCCCCATTTTTAGCCATTATTATTTTGAATGTGTCAGTTCCTATTTCATGATTTGTAACCTGACTTTCAACCTTGATGTAATCTTGCTCAAAATATCCTCAAACTCATGGGATAATTCACTTGCTACCCTTCTCAAGTCAAATATCATGTGCCAATTTTCCTGCCCAGGTCACCAATTCATTCGCTCTACTCCCCTATTTATTCTCTCTGAACACAATTTGCAGATACGTGCAAAGCACAAAATTTAGACTTTAGAGAGATGGCAGCTGATTACCACTAGAAAGTAATAAAATGCAATTTATATGTAAGAGTAGACAGGGAGTCACTAGAATACCTGAAAATAGGTAACTAGGGATCTTCAGCTTAGAGCAGAGGGAAAGATGGTCAGATAGGAATAACTAAGGAAGGGGGAGTGAGAGAAAACTCCCAATGATCCCACATTCCCCCTTAAAATATGCTAATATATATATATATATATATGTATATATATATATATATATATATAGAGAGAGAGAGAGAGAGAGAGAGAGTGAGAGAGAGAGAGAGAAAGGAAAGGAAAGGAAAGGAAAGAAAAGAAAAGAAAAGAAAAGAAAAGAAAAGAAAAGAAAAGAAAAGAAAAGAAAAGAAAAGAAAAGATCCTAATGGATGGATGACTGGAGAAGCACCAGGAAATAGAAATTATCTGGCAATAACTTTAGGCTCAATCAGTCTTAAAAAAACTAACAGGGTTATAATAATTTACAAAGCATCAAATGGTTTGGCACCCAAATTGGTGACATACACTAGTATAAAATCTAACTAGCTAAATGGTATAGTTAAAAATGTATGAAATGCAATTAAAATAATAACTTGTTTACCGGTAGAGAAAGAATAAAAGAATAGGGAACCTGATGTAATGAAGATACACTTCTGTCTGCTTTATGATTGCCTGGTGCTTTCTTATCTACTTCTGTAACAAAATACTTTGTGACCCACTATGGGAGCTGAGCATCCTGGCTAGCTATCTGCAGACTGTCCTTATTAAGGAGCAAGGTAGTAAATGTTATCATTCTTACTTTTTAAGAAAGAAGAATGTCTCATTATACAGAAAAATTTGATTTGATTCTTATGTTCCCCCAACAACCATGTAAAATTTTTTTTCTCCCTTAAAAAGAAATTTAGTCATGGTTTCTATGAAGATGATTTCTTCTTTTGAAAGTGAAACATCAATTTATGGATCTATGATTTAAATCAGTGTTTATATGTCTCAGCCATCTCCTTCATTAAATAAATGATTGCACATGTTTCACTAGCAACAGTAAGAAGCTCATGTCGTAATTCCATATAAAAAGAATTATCAGTGGTTTAGGTAATACCTCCCCAATGCAAGTTCTATGCCTTGTAAACTGCAACTATTAGTAGATAAGAGACAGCTTTGAGATATATTGAGGTTACACAAGAAAAGACAGGATTCACGGCACATAATGTATAGCATAAGAAATATGTGAAGAGCAATATGCAAACACATTCTTGTTGATTTAGAGAACCATATAAATTTATTAGCTTAAGACCCTAAGATAAATGGCCACATTAATGACTGGATGCAGATTTGATTCAATCAGAATTTAAAACTTTACCATGAAAATGTGTATTATGTATTCCATAAAATCTTTAAATAGTATATTTGCATGTTAAATCTTTGTCTAAATTCTTGTTGTCGTCACATATAAAAACCTTCATTTTACTTTAAAGTGCCATATAAAATAAAACATGCCAAAAGAGGGCCATAAAAATTTAAAATTAGTGGATAATTAGCACAATATGGAAAATACATATTAAAGTAAGGTCCTGATTATTCTAAGGAAAAGTTTATGTTAAAGTAAGGAAAACAATTCTTATGTTATACTACTTATCTCTTATTCTGAAATGCATTCTATATTTTTAAGAGTAAGAAATGTGAAATGTGATTCTTTGTGCTCTTAGGTGAGTACTGGAAAGCCCATGTCATGTGTGTAAGAACTAATGAAATAATGTATTCAAAGAAATAACTTGACAAGATCTGAACCTCCAGCTTCCATATACCCATATGGAACCATATGTCTGTGATTTAAATATAAAGATTCCTATGTTAACATGACTGGTTGCTCTACTGAAACTTTTCCCTCGTATAATTTGACTAACGATCAATTTTCCTTCTTGTTTCCAAAATTAAAACCACCACTATTTATTTAATTCCTTTAGCTGGCATGACCAATTAACACAGATTAAGGAAATTACAATGAGTTATTTTACTGTAGTTCAGCAGAACTAGATACAAAGTAGATATATATGCATATCCTTGGCTCCAGTCACATTTCTTGAAGAGGGTGGCTTTGTTGTGCATCAATGGGAGGAGAGGCCCTTGGTCCTATGATGGTCCTTGGGTTTGATGGCCCATTCTAGGGGAATGCCAGTATGGAGAGCCAGGAGCAAGTGGGTGGATGTTGGAGCACCCTCATAGAGGCAAAGGGAAGGGGGAGAAGGGGAATGAAATAGAAGAGTGTTGAGGAGTAATCAGAAAAGTTGTTATCATTTGAAATGTAAATTAATAAAATGACTAATAAAAAAAAACTACACAGAATTATATGTAACATATCCGTGATAAATGGAAATTCAAAGACTGCATCTTGATTTCAGGAGGAGGGATCAAAAAGACAAAAGAATAAAAACTTGTCATGCATAATGGTAACAATATTCATAAGGTATATATTAACTTTAACATGGTAGGAGTAGACAGTACATAGAAAAATGCTATGATATTGTTAATTCCTCTTTTGACATATATTTCTTTCTGCAGACAAAGGTGGCTGGCTTTGACCAGCCCATCCTCCATCCTTGGCTTCTCTTTGGTTTGGATTGCATTTATGTGTGAGAGCATCCAGCTGCAATGATCTTATAACTTTCTGTACAGAGAACTTTGTACTTGTCACAAATGGGGCAAATAAATTCCAGAAAGGTCTCTATAGAATTAAGTAAAATTTTAAATGAAATATTTAAGTAAGAAAAAGTTGATGCTTATTTAAAGATGTTGATTCAACAATATGAACTAACCAGTACCCCACACCCCTACCCAAAGCTCATGTCTCTAGCTGCATATGTATCAGAAGATGGCCTGGTCAGCCATCAGTGGAAAGAGGCCCATTGGTCGTGCAAACTTATATGTCTCAGTACAGGGGAACACCAGGGCCAAGAGGTAGGAGTGGGTGGGTGGGGGAGTGGGTGTGGGGGACTTTTGGGATAGCATTGGAAATGTAAGTGAAATTAATACCCAATAATAAAAAAAGAAAGAAAAAGAAAAAATAGGAATATTTCCCTCTAGTTGATCAAGAGTGACATTTTTAAAATTCTGTGCGGAAAATAACTCAAAATTGTTCTTTTGTTCAGTCTGAAATACTTTACAAGCAAACAATTATATCAAAGAGAAATATTAACTTGGATTTCTCAGATATTCAGAAACCATAATTTACAGAAAAAAGACTTCAAAGTAAGCTTTCTAAGACATATTAAATCTTCCACTAGGAAATTCAGGATAAATATGTGCCAGAGATAAACTAAAAACGTATGCTTATTTATTTAAAAATTCTATCACTATATTCATCTATCTATACTCCCTTTTTCTGTCAGTCATAAGCATGCTTTGTAAATAAATGTTAATAAGATATTAATACATGTTAAATAAATGGCTAATTATATTTCTAACTTTAAAATACATGTACTTGTGTTTCAGTTACTTATATTTAAATTAAAACTATAAAGTATTTCCCATGTCTGCACATATAGTTCTCCACCACTCTCCACATGTTGTTCATATCTGACACCATTATTTCTAGTGAATATAATTCATTGTTCAAACACATATATCCAACAATTCTATGTAATTATTGTTATGCTGACTACCTATGTATTTATGAATGTTCACAGGTAGGTAGATAGAAATGTAGCATGCAAGTACCTACATATAGTTCAATATATGTACATATATATATATATATATATATATATATATATATATGTATATATATATATATATTTGTGCATATATATGAAAATAAACATGTAAATATATATTTATTTTTCATTTCTCTTGCTCTCACTAATTTTAGTCACTGTAACATTATTTTAGCTCTTCTATCCATGTTATTTTATTCAACATTTTATATTTTATACATCAAAAGTTGCATGTTGATCTTTTCAGTTTTACTACATAGTTTAAATACAGTCTTAATATTCATCTGAGAAACTTGATAGAATGCAAAGTCTGAGTAAACATGGCCTTCATTCTGTTTGCCATTCCCTTTTGGTAAAGAAACATCATAAAGCAGAGCCAGAGCTTGTAAATCAGAGTGAGAGCTATAAAGTGAGCAGCAACAAATGATCTCTTAGGGATGAAGATATAGCATTTTGCACAGCACTGATGAAAATGTGAATTATTATAATTGCTATATTCTACATAGAAGGCAACATGAAAATGGCTGTGAAATTGAAACTATAAATATCCTGAAATTTACTTGGTAGAGACCTGTTTTATCTTATTTAAAAGGACAACATAATCAATATATTTATAGGTGATAGTTTAATTGTAAGATTGCTTATCTATAAAACATCTAAATGCCTAATCAAAGAACTAGACATTACAAATAATGTGGAATTGATAAGATTTTTATTAAATAGATGTTAAGTAAGGAAATAGGAAATATATGAATAATACATTATAAATATAGTAAGGATGATGTTCACAATTACATAGAAGAACTCAATCATGTACTTTGAAATATGAAATAAACTGTCAACAAATATAAAATCAAGACACCCGTAAAACCAAGACACCCACTTGCTTCACGGAACCAAAACACCCATTGTCTTTTGCATTATTTTCCAGATTTTATTTCTTTATAAAAGTAGTGTCCCTAAAACTATACTTTAATAATGTGGTGGCTTGAATGACACTGGTCCTCATAAGCTCTTATATTTGAATACATGGTTCCCAGTTAGTAGACCTGTTAGTGAAGTATTAGCAGGCATAACCTTGTTTAAGGAAATGTGTCATGGGGGACAGCATTGATGTTTCTAAAGCACATGTCAGATACAGTCTCTCTTTCTGTGCCTCAGGCTGTGCATTTGCTATAATCTGTTAACTTCTGCTCCAGTACTGTATTGCCTACTTGCTGCAGTGCTCATAACCAAGATGATCACAGGCACACCCTCTTGGAGCTATGATCTCCAATAATTTGTGTTTTTCTATAACTTGCCTCGTCATGGTACATTTTCATAAGAACAGAAGATATACCAAGACAAATAGCTTCATTTGTTATTTCCAAAGTCCTATAAATTCTTGACACAATGTGACTACTCTTTTGTATAAAAATTGATGAAATTGATCCTTAATGCATTAAAACTATAGTTTCACTAAAATATAAAGCCTATTAAAAGTAATCATATAATCGGAACACTAAAGAAAAATGTTTGCAACTGCAAATGTAAATTCAAGATTATGTATTTGAATAAATATAATGTACAACTTTCTAAAAAAATGATTGAAATCCAGGATAAAATAGAGGACGATATATGAAACATAATTTTTCTCTTCAAAACATATTGATTTTACTTGCCAGTGGTTGGTTTACTCATTCCAATATTTTAACAGAACAATTTGCCCTTCTTTCCTTCACCCTGGCATATGATTACATAGGATTTTTCACTTCTGTCTAGGAACATTGATGAAAATTGTATGGTAAAAGAATGTAAAAATAATCATGGACATAACTTTCACTTTATAGCTGATAACAAAACATAGCTAGAATCCACATTCCCTAATTCTGAATATCTCAGTCTTTCGCCAAATATTTTAGAGGCATGGTTTCTTAACTAATCAGATGATGAAAGTTCTTAGTTGCATAATTTTTCTTTTTCAGTTTTCTTGCACTGATTTTGTTCTTACAGTTTTTTTTTTTTCTGAAATTGGCTATAGTCACAGGTGCACATCCTGCCAGAAGTGGCACATGCCTTTAAATCTAGTACTTGGGAGGCAGAGGCAGGTGGATTTCTGAGTTCCAGGCCAGCCTAGTGTACAGAATGAGATCCTGGGCAGCAGGGGCTATGACAATGTCATAAATTCTGTCTTTGGCTATTTTCATCTTTGGGTGTTAGAGTGAGCAGTTATCACTCATTTCTTAAATATTTTTAATTAGGTATTTTCATCATTTGCATTTCCAATGCTATCCCAAAAGTCCCCCATACCCTCCCTCCCACTCCACTAACCACCCACTCCCACTTTTTGGCCCTGGCTTTCCGCTGTACTGGGCATATAAAGTTTGCATGTCCAATGGGCCTCTCTTTCCAGTGATGGCCAACGAGGCAATCTTTTGATGCATATGCAGCTACAGTCAAGAGCTCCGGGATACTGGTTAGTTCATAATGTTCCATATATAGGGTTGCAGATCCCTTTAGCTCCTTGGGTATTTTCTCTAGCTCCTCCATTTGGGGCCCTGTGATCCATCCAATAGCTGACTGTGAGCATCCACTTCTGTGTTTCCTAGGCCCTGACATAGTCTCACAAGAGCCAGCTATATCAATGTCTTTTCAGCAAAATCTTGCTAGTGTATGCAATGATGTCAGAGTTTGGAGGCTGATTATGGGATGGATCACTGGATATGGCAGTCTCTAGATGCTCCATTCTTTTGTCTCAGCTCCAAGCTTTGCCTCTTTAACTCCTTCAATGGGTGTATTGTTCCCAATTCTAAGAAGGGTGAAAGTGTCCACACTTTGGTCTTCATCCTTCTTGAGTTTCATGTGTTTCAAAAATTGTATCTTATATCTTGGGTATTCTAAGTTTCTGGGTTAATATCCACTTATCAGTGAGTACATATCATTTGAGTTCTTTTGTGATTCAGTTACCTTACTCAGGATGATGCCCTCCAGGTCCAACCAATTGCTGAGGAATTTCATAAATTCATTCTTTTTAATAGCTGAGTAGTAATCCATTGTGTAAATGTACCACATTTTCTTTATCCATTCCTCTGTTGAGGGGCATCTGTGTTCTTTCCAGCTTCTGGCTATTATAAATAAGGCTGCTATAAACATAGTGGAGCATGTGTCCTTCTTACCGGTTGGGACATTTTCTGGATATATGCCCAGGAGAGGTATTGCAGGATCCTCCAGTAATGCTATGGCCAATTTTCTGAGGATTCTCCAGACTGATTTCCAGAGTGCTTGTACAAGCTTGCAATCCCACCAACAATGGAGGAGTGTTCCTCTTTCTCCACATCCTATCCAGCATCTGCTGTCACCTGAATTTTTGATCTTAGCCATTCTGCCTGGTGTGAGATGGAATCTTAGTATTGTTTTGATTTGCATTTCCCTGATGATTAAGGATGCTGAACATTTTTTTTTCAGGTACTTCTGAGCCATTTGTTATTCCTCAGGTGAGATTTCTTTGTTTAGCTCTTAGCCCCATTTTTTAATGTGGTTATTTGGTTTTCAGGAGTCCACCTTCTTGAGTTCTTTATATATATTGGATATTAGTCCCTAATCTGATTTAGGATAGGTAAAGATCATTTCCCAATCTGTTGGTGGCCTTTTTGTCTTATTGAATGTGTCTTTTGCCTTACAGAAGCTTTGCAATTTTATGAGGTCCCATTTGTCCATTCTTGATCTTACAGCACAGGACATTGCTGTTCTATTCAGGAATTTTTCCCCTGTGCCCATACCTTCGAGGCTTTTCCCCACTTTCTCCTGTATAAGTTTCAGTGTCTCTGGTTTTATGTCCAGTTCCTTGATCCACTTAGATTTGATCTTAGTACAAGGAGATAGGAATGGATCAATTCGAATTCTTCTACATAATATCCACCAGTTGTGCAAGCACCATTTGTTGAAAATGCTGTCTTTTTTCCACTGAATGGTTTTAGCTCCCTTGTCAAAAATCAAGTGACCATAGGTGTGTGGGTTGATTTCTGGGTCTTCAATTCTATTCCATTGGTCTACTTGTCTGTCACTATAACAGTACCATATAGATTTTAACACAATTGCTCTGTAGTATAGCTTTAGGACAGGCATGGTGATTCCACCAGAGATTCTTTTATCCTTGAGAAGAGTTTTAGCTATCCTAAGTTTTTTGTTATTCCTGGTGAATTTGCAGATTTTTCTTTCATATTCGTTGAAGAATTGAGTTGGAATTTTGATGGGGATTGCATTGAATCTGTAGATTGCTTTTGGCAAGATAGCCATTTTTACAATGTTGATCCTGTCAATCCATGAGAATGGGAGATCTTTCCATCTTCTGAGATCTTCTTTAATTTCTTTCTTCAGAGACTTGAAGTTCTCATCATATAGATCTTTCACTTCCTTAGTAAGAGTCGTGCCAAGGTATTTTACATTATTTGTGAGTATTGAGAACGTTGTTGTTTTCCTAATTTCTTTCTCAGCCTGTTTATTCTTTGTGCAGAGAAAGGCCATTGACTTGTTTGAGTTAATTTTATATCCAGCTACTTCACCAAAGCTGTTTAACAGGTTTAGGAGTTCTCTGGTTGAATTTTTAGGGTCACTTATATTTACTATCATATCATCTGCAAAAAGTGATATTTTGACTTCTTGTTTTCCAATTTGTATCCCCTTAATCTCCTTTTGTTGTCAAATTTCTCTGGCTAGGACTTCAAGTACAATGTTGAATAGGTAGGGAGAAAGTGGGCAACTTTGTCTAGTCCCTGATTTTAGTGTGATTGCTTCCAGCTTCTCACCACTTACTTTGATATTGGCTAATGGTTTGCTGTAGATTGCTTTTATCATGTTTAGGTATGGGCCTTGAATTACTGAACTTTCTAAGACTTTTATCATGAATGGGTGTTGGGTTTTGTCAAATGCTTTCTCTACTTCTAAGGAGATGATCATGTGGTTTTTGTCTTTGAGTTTGTTTATATATTGGCTTACATTGATGGATTTCCCTATATTAAACCATAACTGAATCCCTGTAATAAAACCTACTTGGTCAGGTTTGATGATTGTTTTATTGTGTTATTGGATTCAATTAGTGAGAATTTTATGGACTATTTTTGCATCAATATTCATAAGGGAAATTGGTCTGAAGTTCTGTATCTTTGTTGGTTCTTTCTGTGGCTTAGGTATCAGAGTAATTGTGTCTTCATAGAATGAGTTGGGTAGAGTATCTTCTACTTCTATTTTGTGGAATAGTTTGTGTAGAACTGGAATTGGATCTCTTTGAAGGTCTGATAGAACTCTGCACTAAACCCATCTGGTCCTGGGCATTTTTTGGTTGGGAGACTATTAATGACTGCTTGTATTTCTTTTGTGGATCTAGGACTGTTTAGATCATTAACCTGATCCTCATTTATCTTTGCTACCTGGTTTCTGTCTAGAAATTTATCCATTTCATCCAGGTTCTCCAGTTTTGTTGAGTATAGCCTTTTATAGAAGGATCTGATGGTGTTTTGGATTTCTTCAGGATCTGTTGTTATGTCTCCCTTTTCATTTCTGATTTTGTTAATTAGGATGCTGTCCCTGTGCCCTCTAGTGAATACGGCTAAGGATTTATTTATCTTGTTGATTTTCTCAAAGAACCAGCTCCTCCTTTGGTTGATTCTTTGAATAATTCTTCTTGTTTCCACTTGGTTGATTCTTTGAATAATTCTTCTTGTTTCCACTTGGTTGATTTCGTCCCTGAGTTTGATTATTTCCTGCCATCTACTCCGCTTGGGTGAATTTGCTTAGTTTTTTCTGGAGCTTTTAGGTATGTTATCAAGCTGCTAATGTGTGTTCTCTCTAGTTTCTTTTTGGAGGCACTCAGAGCTATGAGTTTCCCTCTTAGAAATGCTTTCATAGTTTCCCATAAGTTTTACTATGTTGTAGCTTCATTTTCATTAAACTCCAAAAAGTCTTAATTTCTTTCTTTATTCCTTCTTTGACCAATATGTCATTGAGAAGAGTGTTGTTCATTTTCCACGTGAATATTGGCTTTCCATTATTTATGTTGTTATTGAAGATCAGCCTTAGTCCATGGTGGTCTGTTAGGATGCAGGGACTATTTCTATTTTTTTTTTTATCTGTTGATGCCTGTTTTGTGACCAATTATATGGTCAGTTTTGGAGAAGGTACCATGAGTTGCTGAGAATTCAGTATATCCTTTTGTTTTAGGATAACATGTTTTGGTGATATCTGTTAAGTCCATTTGTTTCCTAACTTCCGTTAGTTTCACTGTGTCCCTGTTTAGTTTCTGTTTCCACGATCTGTCCATTGATAAAAGTGGTGTGTTGAAGACTCCCACTATTATTGTGTGAGGTGCAATGTGTGCTTTGAGCTTTCTAACGTTTCTTTAATGAATGTGGCTGGCCTTGCATTTGGAGCATAGATATTCAGAATTGCTAGTTCCTCTTGGAGGATTTTACCTTTGATGAGTATGAAGTACCCCTCCTTGTCTTTTTTGATAACTTTGGGTTGGAAGTCAATTTTATCCGATATTAGAATGGCTACTCCAGCTTGTTTCTTCAGACCATTTGCTTGGAAAATTTCAATCTGAGATAGTATCTGTCTTTTTCCCTGAGATGGGTTTCCTGTAAGCAGCAGAATGTTGGGTACTTTTTGTGTAGCCAGTCTGTTAGTCTATGTCTTTTTATTGGGGAATTGAGTCCATTGATATTAAGAGATATTAAGGAAAAGTAATTGTTGCTTCCTATTATTTTTGTTGTTAGAGTTGTCATTCTGTTCTTGTGGCTGTTTTCTTTTTGGTTTGGTGAGGGATTACTTTCTTGCTTTTTCTAGGGTGTGGTTTCTGTCCTTGTATTGTTTTTTTTTTTTTTTTCTGTTATTATCCTTTGAAGGGCTGAATTCGTGGAAAGATAATGTGTGAATTTGGTTTTGCCATGGAATACTTTGGTTTCTCCAACTATGGTACTTGAGAGTTTGGCTGGGTATAGTAGCTAGACTGGCATTTATGTTCTCTTGGTGTCTGTATAACGTCTATCTTCTGACTTTCATAGTCTCTGGTGAAAAGTCTGATGTAATTCTGATAGGCCTGCCTTTATATGTTACTTGACCTTTTTCCCTTACTGCTTTTAATATTCTATCTTTATTCAGTGCACTTGTTGTTCTGATTATTATGTGTCAGGAGGAATTTCTTTTCTAGTCCAGTCTATTTGGAGTTCTGTAGGCTTCTTGTATGTTCATGGGCATGTCTTTCTTTAGGTTTGGGAATTTTTCTTCTATAATTTTTTTGAAGATATTTGCTGGTCCTTTAAGTTGAAAATGTTCATTCTCATCTACTCCTATTATCCATAGGTTTGGTCTTCTCATTGTGTCCTGGATTTCTTGGATGTTTTGAGTTAGGATATTTTTGCATTTTGTATTTTCTTTGATTGTTGTGCTGATGTTCTCTATGGAATCTTCTGCACCTGAGATTCTCTCTTCCAACTCTCGTATTCTATTGCTGATGCTTGCATCTATGGTTCCATATTTCTTTCCTAGGATTTCTATTGCCAGAGTTGCCTCACTTTGGGTTTTCTTTATTGTGTCTACTTCCCTGTTTAGGTCTTGGATGGTTTTATTCAATTACATCACTTGTTTCATCCTGTGTTCCTGCAATTCTTTAAGGGAATTTTGTGCTTCCTCTTTAAGGTCTTCTACCTGTTTAGCTGTGTTCTCCAGTATTTCTTTAAGTGAGTTATTAAAGTCCTTTTTGATTTCCTCTACCATCATCATGAGATATATTTTTAAATCCAGGACTCTCTTTTCTTGTGTGTTGGGGTGCCCTGGACTGGGTGTGATGGGAGTGCTGCGTTCTGATGATGATGAATGGTCTTGGTTTCTGTTAGTAAGATCCTTCTGTTTGCCTTTCACCATCTGGTAATCTCTGAAGTTAGTTTTTATAGGTGTCTCTGGTTAGAGCTTATTTCTCAGGTGATTATGTTACCCTCTATCAGCAGACCTGGGAGACTAGATCTCTCCTGAGTTCCAGTGTTCAGAGTATTCTGTGCAGGCAAGCTCTCCTCTTGTAGGGAAGGTGCCCAGATATCTGGTTTTCGAACCTTCCTCCTGGCACAAGTTGTGATCCACTCACCAGAGGTCCTAAGATCCTGTGGGATTCCTGTGGGGACCTTGGGGTTGTCTGCAGAATCTGTGCCCAAGGTGCCCCAGTGCTGGCGCGAATCTGTGGGACTTGTGACCCTGGTCCAGCCTGGGTTTTCTGCTTCCCTAAGTAATGCAGTCTCAGGTCCAGCGCAATTGGATTGGAGCAGAAGTTGTGTTCCACTCACCAGAGGTCTTAAGATCCTGTGGAGGGTCCTGTAGACCTTGGGGGTGTCTGAGGACTCTGTGCCCAAGGTGCCCTGGTGCTGGCGTGGACCAGAAAGGACCCAGTTATCACTCTTAACTTCAAGCTCAATGGTATCACTATTTTCTACTGAAGTACCTATTTCTCTGAAATTAATACCTACAGATCAGTGAGTATTAAATTTCATGCAGGAGGAACTGAACGTTTTAGAGAATGTTGTGTTAAGTATCAGTGAATGGGAGTCTTGCCATATTCACACCAATATGGCTTGAAGAAACATTGCCACAGCGCTGAAAACATTTTCACATGAATCACATTGCAGCTGAGTCTTTAAGAAGCTATTTCACATTTTTAACAAGCCTGCTGCTTCAAGACATTGAAAAGTGTTTCAAGATGAATGAATTTGATCAATCTTTGTTGAATTCAAATAAATGAATTGAGAACTTTGAATAAATTCATTGCTTCAAAGTAATATTCTTGTTTAAATGAAAGTCTTTGTAGAATATCAGACAAGATGGTAGATCAGACAATTTTTAACTCAACTGATGATAATTTTCATAGATCATTATATGCAGAAAAGACCAGTTCACATTTAACACTCCTATGCTAGAGACAAAGTTCTGCATATTACACAAGTGATCTTGCCCCACATAGACAGTCAATAAGAAACTCTTAGAGCACAAAATTCATTTTGAGTATTCACTGCCAATCTCTATTTTGGTAAGAGAGCACATTCAATGGTAGATATAACAAGACATCCTTGGTTACTGGTAGTATGTGTATTGCCAAAATCCAGGAATAATATGCTTCCCTGGCATGCCATCACTTTTTTATGAGTATTGTCACTTAGCCAGGGAAACATTGGTTTGTAACCATAGAACAAGGCATTTTAACCATTCAAAGAATATCCTGCTTTGACAAACACTTAAAATGTGTTTTCTCACAGGAACCATGCTATCTTTATATCTTATGCCTGTGCAATGAAATTTGCTCACTTCTTTCCCCAAAATATTGATTTGCCATAATTTTTTCAGTGATATTCTTTTTAAACGTATGACCATATATCTAAGTGATTGGCCAAAATTGTGAATCCAAGCATTCAATTTTAGTCTAAACAATTACCTTTACACTGAAAATGAATAACCTGGGTGCTGCTCAATTTCTATCTGCTTGGAAGATTTATTTTCAAGCTTTTCCTTCATGGATATATCAGGAAGTTTGGAGTCTTTCCTCTACTATCTGGTACACATGCGATAATGCAGAACCATCTTTCACTCATTGTCCTCTTTGGTTAGTTGATTTTATAGTGCCTTAGTTGCAGATGGAGAGAAGACACCATAGCAGGCATGGATACTATGGAATTTTACCCAGCATCTATGATAACCTACTTTTATCTTCACCGCTTTCCACCTCTACTCAGTATTACAATAATGCCATACTTAGCCAACATTGTGGCATGGTAGATGACATAATAATTAGTTCATTATAAGAAGCTCTATATTAATATTTTTGATGTGGGTGGCCTCATCCCTTTCTCGGTGTCCATGCCTATTCACAGGATATGGTCGCTAAAGCTTCTATCTCCCCTTTGGTATGTATTTTAGCTACTGTCCTCCATGTTGGGTCCTGGAAACTTCTTGGGTTCCTGGCATCTGAGTCTTCCTAGTGGCTATCCCCAGTCCCCCACTGCTACTCTCCTCTTTTCAAATTCCCAACTCTCTGTACTTCTCCCACATCTCTACCTGGATCTGATCTGGGTAGCCTTTTTTCCTCCCCCTTCTTTGTCCCTCCCAGACCCCTCTCTCCCTTTACTTGCCAAGAATAATCTCTTCCCCCTACTGAGAAGAAAGAACTATAGCATCCACACTTTGTTGTCTTCTTTCTTCCTGGGTTTCATATTGTGGGTATTCTGAGATTCTTTTTGGCTAAAATCCACTTAATCAATGAGTACATACCATATATGTTCTTTTGTGAATGGGTTACCTCACTCAGCATAATATTTTCAACTTCCATCCATTTACCTGTGAATTTCATGAATTTATCATTTTTAATAGCAAAGTGGTACTCCAATTTGTGAATGTACCACAGTATCTGTATCCATTCCTCTGTTGAGGGACATCTGGGTTCTTTACAGCTTCTGCTATTATAAATAAGACTGCTATGAACATAGTGGAGCATGTGTCCTTGTTATATGTTGGAGCACCTTTTGCATATATGCCCAGGAGAATTCTTCCTGTCAAAAGGAAATGCAGGTACAAGAATATATTAAGAAGTTTGAGCAGGTGATCAATTGCAGAAATTGCAGAAACAATTCTCAGAAATCACAGTTCAAATCTCTTTCTCTTCAAACTGTTAGTGTCAGAAAGGATTCTCTAGAAAAAGAACTAAAACAGTGTGCTCACTAATAGTATTTTCCTTTAAGGAAATAAGTTCTGCTATTCTGGAGTGTACCAAAACTATAGTCTACAAAACAATCTGTGGGAAAGAAAAGGGGGCTGGAGAAGAGGGAGAAGGGAGGATAGCCCATGTCTGGCCAGAGTTCCTTCTATGCTCTGGGCAGGCAGATGTGGGAGGGCTGCCAGGCTCTGCCCTTGGTGGGCATCTACGCCACTGACCCCACTCGACAGAGGGTAGACAAGGGGCAGCCCTCGAAACCAGGGTCCTACAGGGTGTTGCCCTGCAGCCCCAGGGTTATGGGAGAGAGGTCTGAGGGAGAAAGGTTTCCTCACAGGCAAGAGTAAGCACTGCAGGTCTTGATGAACAAAGGCAGTCAATGGTTTTAGAGCTTTATTATAGAAAGGCAGGGAGAATGGAGTGAAGGTAAAAGAGAGAGAGATCAACCATGGCCAAGAGGAGAGAAAGAGGAAAGAGAAAAAGAAAAGAAAGGCTAGAGTAAGAGGGAGAGAGCAAGTGGGAGAGAGAGTAAGAGAGTGAGAGGAGAGGAAAAAGGAAAGGATGAGGAAAGAGTAAGGGGAATAAGAGTAAGAGATTGAGGAGGGGCCAAACAACTTTTCTTATGGTGTGCTGTTATCTTTACCTTTGCTAGGTAACTGGAGAGGAATTTAGCCTGAAGGTCAGAAGCTTGGGACATTACCTAAGGGACTACTAACTATACTTCTCCTGTGGGGGCTGTGGGTGTGGTAACTTCACCAGGAGCCTTGAGTCCAGGCGATATGAGAGAACTCCTTCCATCCCATGTAGGTGAATTATCACCACAGAGTCCTGGGGTTCAACATCTCAGCTCAACTGGAGACTAGACTATCTGTGTATAGCCCAATGCCCAACAATAATCCAGGGAACAATTATTTCTACAGGCCAAACTCAGATGTTCTCCTGCCTAATTCTTTCCTGGAGAGATTTTGTTTATGTGTTTGTTTATTTTGTTGTTGATTTCTGAGGATTATAGTTATAATTCAAGTTACATCTACATCTGTAATGATCACCAATTTTTTATTATTAAGAACTATATAATTTTAGTATAGAATACAGATTCAGAAAGCAACTCAATATGGTTAGATTTACTCTTCAAAATATCAATACATGTAGGTCTATTTTCTGGTTAATACAATTTTAAAACATTAATTAATTTTTGAGAAATTTTACTAATACAAGAAGACAGTTGTTTGAGTAATAATAATTAATAATAATAATAATAAATGATGTTTTATACACCATTAAAAAATAGAGCCTCTTTAGCCACTCTTAGGCAAGAAAAACTGCTCAGAT
This sequence comes from Mus musculus, assembly GCF_000001635.26. Taxonomy (NCBI): domain Eukaryota; kingdom Metazoa; phylum Chordata; class Mammalia; order Rodentia; family Muridae; genus Mus; species Mus musculus. Next base: position 43,512,027 of record NC_000069.6, on the reverse strand, counting down.
AAACCACTTGAAAATGTCTATAAATCTGTGCTACTAGTTCATTTTTAAACATATATTAGATTGCTCTGCAGCAAGAGTAACCACATAGTGTTCTCTTTTTTTGAAATGGCTTAAGCTGAGGATCACCAATTATTGATTACTAATCTTATGATCTTACTTCACCATTTTTGTTATTCATTGACCTTTTATTTTATTTTGTTAAACTAAAATGCCCTACAGCACAAAGTCAAGTAATCTCAGAGAAATGTATCCCAAATCCACTTTTTTTTTTTTTTTAATTTTGAGAGTTGGTTAATTCGACTGGCAATATGATTACAGACATGAGGTAATTTTGTTTTCTGGCAGAATGTCCTTCAATGTTTCCTCTGCAGCAGCTACACAATGCAGAAAATGCACTGCTGTATTCTGATCTCAGGTATTCATTATTGATGCTCACTGTGCAGAGAGTATGATTTCTGTTTTTATTGATCATCTGAATAATCAAGACTCACAAGATTTTTCTTATGAAAACATCTGAGAGGCTGGAGAGATCGTTGACATTTCAAAAGTGATTTCTGGTCTTCTACACCACAAAGGTACAGTTCTCAGCACTTATAAGTGCTTACAAAAACCTGAAATTAGATCTCTAAACAACATACAACTCTCTCTGGCACATGAATATATACCTGATATTTATGGAAGGAAGTAAAAAGTAAATGAATGATTTTTTACATCATGGAATCATTTTCCTTTGTTATTTTTAATATGCCAAGTAAAATCTGTTTATATTAACTGTATGTATTACATACAGTTAATTCAATAAATCATTAGAAATCATATTAAAATGTGGATTTCTAAACATATTTTTTGGAATTTTAATTTGTTATTTATTTTAAAGTCAGTAAGCCAAAATTTAAAAATTTTATTTAAACATTACATTTTATTTTGCTTTTTTTTTTCAGTAAAAAGAAGAGTCATTTAGTCCTCTTGTATTCTAATAACCAGTCATGTCTTTTGTACATGGTATGAAATCTGCATCATCAGACTAATGAATCACAACCAAACAGAAAACTATGTTGTTTCTGGGGTAGTATGTTTATGAGTAAAGTAAGGCTTGCAAGCACAAATACCTGAGTTCAATTCCCAGAGAATATTCTTATAATCCCAGGGTTCTGGGATTGACGACACCAAGGGCTGGGAGCTTGATACCAAGCCATCCTAGCATATTTTATGAGATCTAGTTTACTGATAGCTACACCTATTATCTACACACACACACACACACACACACACACAAACACTCAGGCAAACACACATACTTGTAATCCCATAAATGACTAAAATTAAAAGACTCATTATGCTAAGTATTCTCACAATTTAAGATGCTAATAATATTGTTCATTTATATAATATCTCATATGTCAATGGATAAGACACTGGCCTTCAGTGTATCCCTTCTGCTATTCTAAAACCATTAATAAGGACCTGTGGGGAAATGAAGCACTATAATAAATGTAACTGATGCTGATTTCTCCAAATCTATACATTGTATTCATTATTTCTTATAGTAAGATTTGCCAAGAATATTCAAAACAGCTCATTTATTAATATTGGTCTAATATTACAGCTTTGCTTGGAAAGAATAAAATAATTATGTTTGTATCTGTCATTTGATTGGAAAATGTAGAAGACTGTCTCATAAATTTAGTTCAGTCTCACTGGATGGTGCTTTACAGAGTGCATAGTGACATGCATTGGCTCTATAATTCCATAATTGGATTTAATAGGGTTTTTGTTGTTGTTGTAGTTGTTGCTGTTTGTTTGTTTTTTGTTTGTAATAAAATAACAATAATTGTTCATACAAATATTTCATTCGTCACCTACCTAAATCTTCACTAAAAATTTCTCAATAATTTTAGTTCATTATCATTTAGCCTAAGAGTATTCTACTTCATCTTATATTTAAGAATCAGAAGGAGAATCTCCATGATTTCACTTCAAGATTTAGCTTCAGGGTAGTAGTATATTCTATAGCACTGAATTCATATCTACAGAAATGTAATATGAGAAATAAGAATTTTAATATATTAGCTAAAAATTGTAAAAATTGTAGAGATTATCCAATAATATGGACATAAATAAGATTTTTTACAGACAAAGAAACCACAAAGAGGAAATTACAATCTAGGGCCGAGCAAATACTTTGATAAATTGTCAATATAAATTATTACATTTTTATTGAAGCCATCCATAATATTTTTGTCTCATTATTATTTTATGTTCAGTCAGTGTAGAAAATATGATATAATGCATTGTGATTGCCACAGTTTCTTATCAGAGTGAGAGTTCTGGAAGTTCAGTAACAGAGACTGGCCACTGACTATGCTTCATGTTTTTCCACCTCACATGACAACGACAGTTTTATTTTTCAAGGCATTCATATGCCTGAAGAGAGTCAGTGTTCCTCATTGGTCATTATGGGAAGGTAAAACAATACAGCATTCTAACTATATTCAACCTGCATATAACTCAATATACTCATCTCCTTGTTCTCAGTCATTCCATTTTATGGGCACAACCGTAACTGTGTTTGTATGATACTAACACACATGAGGTACCCACAGCAATGATGCCAAGACATTGCACAGGGTTCTCTTTCTGTTTTTGACCAGTTGTCACTGATCAAAGGAAGTACTTCTTTTAATTTCCACAATGAAGTGTATCCCATACAGGCATATGACATGGCTCAGCAACTGACTGAAATGAAGAAAAGAAAAGGCATAAAGAACAAGTTACATAAATAGGAAAGTGTTTGATAGCAGTAACTGTGTGAGTTTCACATGAGAAAGAGATCTCTATATGAGACTTAAACCTGCCAGTGGTAGAAATACATGAATCAGAAAACAGAGATTCTAATCTGTATGCGTATCTCTTGATATCTCAAGACATGGAAAGAAGAACACGAGATGAGACCCTTGACATCAAGTGTTCCCACTCTCTTGGGATAGCAATTTCAGAGGTTTGCTTATATATGAATTACAACATAAAACAAAATGTTAATGTTTTAATCATTGGACCTTAAAGTGTATGTGCATGGTTGCTTTGAGTGCTGTGGTAGTTTGAATAAGAACACCCACCATAAGTCTCATGTATTTGAATGTTTGGTCATCAGAGAGTGGCTCTACTTGAAAGAGATTAGAGTATGGCTTTATTGGAGTAGGTATGACCCTGTTAGGGGAAATATATCACTGGAGGTGGGCCTAGGGGTTTGCAAAAGAGCAAGCCAGTTCTGATATTTCTTCCTTCCTGCTGCTTGACGATTCAGATGTGGAACTATCAGCTCCTTCTCCAGTCCCATGTCTAACTGCCTACCACCGTGTTCCTCGCTTTGATGATAATACACTAAACTTCTGAAATTTTAAGCTAGATTTAATAGAATACTTTCGCTTTATAAGAATTATCGTTGTCATTGGGTCTCTTTTCAGCATTAGAATTCTCACAAAGATCCTGCGTGTGTGTGTGTGTGTGTGTGTGTGTGTGTGTGTGTGTGTGTGTGTGTGATATGTGCCTACTGTCCACATAATATAGAAGAGTATGTTGGATTCCCTAAACTTGAAGTTATGTGAGCTGCTGTATGGGTACAGGTACATGAACCTAGATTCTTTACAAGAACAATGGGCAAATGGCTCAGTTATCTATTTAGCCACTGGATATTATGTCAAGTTTTCATTCTTCAGAATTGAGCTTGGAGCCTACAACTATGGATACAATTATATTTTTGGAACTAGACATTTTTATTAATCCATACCTTACTATTAAAAAAATAAATCACTAAAATGATGACATGAAAGCCTGTGGGTTTTATCACTAAAGCAAATCTACTTTCTTGTTTGTTTACTTATAATCATATTATAGACACAAATAAAGGCAAAAAGGCAAGTTATTAGATCTAGGGTAGCCAGAAGGGCCAGAATCCTTACCCGAGGAGACAAGTCTTTTGTATCCAAGTTGTCTTATAAGGTTCATTCTACATTTGTAGTTTAATTGCATTTGTATAAGAATTTCTAAATGATCTCCATTTCTACAAGGAGAAGATAATTAGATAAGTTAGACAAATCAATAAAAATGTGAAAGGTATTCCTTGACAGTCTATAAACTAAACAAAGAGATGCTCATCTTTCAAATCAGTGGAGTGTTACAGATGTAATTAATGCATTCCTTATATGTGATAATCTATTGCTAGTCATTTGTCCAAGCAAAAACTAGAAATTTGCCATATACAAGAATGACACAGGAATATAAAAGGTATCAAGCTATGCTCTAGCAGTATCTTCTAGTTTAAAAAACAGTAAAGTTATAATCTAACACATCTCAAGATATGCAGCTCATGCTTCTCCTGGCCAATTTCTGCATTTTACAGTTATTTCTACTTTTGCTCTCTAAATAATTTTAACCATGAATATTGACCAATAATGTATTTCATACAGTATAATATTGGTAAATATCAACCTACAATTTCCTTTCTTTGAAATCATCAGTATCATCTTTAGCATTGTCTTCTTCTTCATCATTATAATCAGAAATAGGAGTAACTGATGAAGACCAATTGAATAGTCATGATAGGGATACACACCTTTGAGTAACATGTGTTTTAAATAAGAATGCAAGTCTAAGCCACCACATGGAAAATTTTCTCTACCTTGTTATTATCCAGTAACTATAACTAATATTCCTCCTATTTCCTGAACTTGCATCAACTGTTTCATGTCACCATACAAACTAAACTTTTAACACTATGCTTTGCACACAGCTTCCTTGAATATGTTTACAACTGAAAGCATGTGCTTTTCTCTAGTTTGAGAATGCTCTGTCCAACACTGTTCTGCTTTACTTTGTTTGGAACATTTTAAAAATTGGCAAAGAAAATGGATAAATGGAATGGCGTGATTGTGAGCTAAAGTAAGTGGACTCTTTCAACCGATTTAAATCAATAAAGAAAAATAAACATTTAGAGTGGGAAGTTCTTGGTAATTAAATGTGGCCCTTAAAAATAGATATATTTCCATCGGATCAAATGATGGAGAGGTATAAGAAAGGCTCTTTATGTCTTGTTTGCATATTGCATCAGATTTTTAGAACCTATCATATTTTATTGCACTATATTTACTTCCTTTTACTTTTGTGATTACTGAAAATACTTGAGCCTGAAGTTAAAACTAGTACATGTATATTGAGGGGAAACTTCTATGAGCCCAAACTTCTCAATTATTATGTGGAAGCTGGAAACTGATATCTTAAATTGCTTTCCGTAGTTATATTGGTTCTTATATTTTCAATTCTCTTCCCTGGAATGAGTGGGTGTGGCAGGTGGAGAGGTCACCATTCCCAGATCTGGTTGATCAGATTTTCAATTTTGCTGTATAGTCTTGGACCCTGTTATAAACAACAGAAATTGCATCCCCTCCTCCCTTCAGGTCACCCTATTTCCCCCTGGAGTTTTGACAAAGTGAGTCTGTCTCTTTTCAGCTTATGGAAGAAACATATTCTATTCCTCTGAATATGCTTTAAGAATAAAATTGGGTTTCAATGAAATGAAAAGAGAATAAAATCCTTAATATTCACACTTACTTTGTTACTTTTTCTCATTTGGTATCTCTATCCTCGTTTCCCTACTCCCTAATCCTTTTCTCCCTTTATAGCTTTAGCCAAACATGGTGTCCTTGCTAACTTTGTCCTTCTGTCAATCTGTATCTTCACAGCCACTGCATTTATCAAAGTAAGGAAGATGATTAAAGTTGATAAGAAATAATATACCTCACCATTTGTGACACAATTAAGAAGAATCTGTTACTAAAACAATGCAAGTGGCAAATAATGTTTTATTCCACATAATTATATCACAGAATATCCTAAAATAATTATTTTATCAATTAAATATTTTAATTATAACATAATATGCTTTTTATGATTAATATTTTGTCTTGAAGACATACTTTGTTTTTGTTTTATTTTGTGGGTTTTTTTTGGAGGAGTGGTATTTCAAATTATCAATTTATTTATTTACTCATTCATTCATTTATTCATTTATATCTCAATTACTGTTGTCTTCTTCTCTCAGTCAGTCGACTCTCCTCCTCACATATATCTTCCCTGCCCTCTTCCCCTTCTCCTCTGATTAGAGGGAAGGTACCTCTGTGTACAAACCTACCCTGAAACATCTACTAACTGTATAACTAAGAACATCATCTCCCACTGAGACTCTATAAAGCGGTCCAGTTAGTGTAAAAGGATACAAGTCAGGCAACAGAGTCAGTGAAAGCCCCTGCTCTAGCTGTTGGGGACCCACATGAAGCCCAATATTCAGGTCTGTTGCATATATGTGGGGTACTTAGGTCCATTGCATGCATGCTCTTTGCTTGGTGGTTCAGTCCCTGGGAGCATTCAGGCTCTCTTGGTCTGCTTGTGGAGTCCCTATCCACTCCAAGTTCCTCAATTCTCCCCAAAACTCTTCCATAAAACTTCCTCAACTCTTTCTAATGTTTGACTGTAGATCTCTGCATTTGTTTCAGACAGCTGCTGGGTGGAGCCTCTTGGAGGACAGTTATGCTAGGCTCCTATCTGCAAGTACTTCACGGTAGCACTAATAGTTTCAGGGATTGGTACTTGCCAATGGGATTGGTCTCATATTGTTCCAGTCACTGTTTGGCCATGCCATAGTCTCTGATCCATCTTTATCCATGCACTTCTTATAGGATGGAAAATTTTTGGTGGAAGGATTTGTGGGTGGGTTCGTGAACTTAACCTCCCACTGGGAGTCCTGCCTGACCAGAAGAAGCAGCCACTTCAGGCTCCATATCCCTCACTGCTAGAAGCTTCAGCTAAAGCCACCCTTATAGACTTCCTTTAGCCTCCCAGATCCCAAGTCTCTGGCATGTCCTAGAGATGCTGCCTTCCAATATCCATGCACTATCTCAGACCTCTCTCTAGCCCACCCTATACCTAATCCCCAACAATTACCTTTCCCATCCCTTCTTCCACCTAGTACCTTCTCTCCATCCAATTCTGATGATGATTTTATTTCCTTTTCTGAGTGAGATTCAAGCATCCTCCTTTTGGTCCTTCCTGTTATTTAACTTCTTTTTATCTGTGAATTATAGCATGGATATCCTGTACTTTATGGCTAATATTTACTTACAGGTGAGTATGCACCATGCATGTATGCTTTTGAGCCTGTGTTACCCTACTCAGGATAATATTTTCTATTCATTTGGCTTCACATTTTATGATGTCCTTATTTTTAACACCTGAGTTCGACAGTGTAAATGAACAGTATTTTCTTCATCTATTCTTCAGGTGAAGGACATCTGGGTTCTTTCAGGTTTCTGGCTATTACAGATAAAGCTGCAGATAAAATACAGATAAAACAATTGAGCAACTGCACTTGTGGTATAGTGGAAAATCTTTTGTGTATATGCCCAGAAGTTGTAGATTTGCATCTTTAGTTAGAACTGTTCAACATTTTCTGCCAACCAATTCTGCCAGACTGATTTCCAAAGTGCTTGTACAAGTTTGCACTCCACCGACAATGGAGGAGTGTCCTTTTTTCCCCATATCCTCTCCAGAATGTGTTGTCAATGAGTTAGTGATCTTAGCCATTCTGATCTATGTTAGGTAGAAACTCAGAGTCATTTTGATTTGTATTTTCCTAGTCACTAAGACTGTTTAAAATTTCTTAATGTATTTCTCATCCATTAACAGCTCCTGTGTTAAAATCTCTGTTTATCTCTGTACTAGATTCAAATTAATTAACTAATTAATTAATTATTTTATTTATTTCTATCCCACTGTTAGCCCTTCTAACCAGTACCTCCTCACAGAGCTCTCCTATCCACCCCCTTTCCCTTCACTAATGAGAGGGTTGCACCCTTGCATATCACTCTACCTGGTGCATCAAATCTCTACAGTATTAGGTGAATCCTTTTTCACTGAGGCCACACAAGACAGCCCTTGGCCCTCATGTGTGCCTGGGCCCTCAGAGCAGCCTGTGTAGGGTATTCAGTTGGTGACACAGTCTCTGGAAGCCTCAAGCAGACTGTGTTAGTTTACACTGTTGGTCTTCCTATGGAATTGCTGTCCCATTAGTTCCAATTCTTCCCCTTATTTGAGTGATTTGGGTTGTTGGTGTCTAACTTTTAGAATTCTTTACATATTTTTGATATTAACCCTCTGTTGGATGTAAGGTTGTTGAAGTTCTTTTCCCAATCTGTAGGCTGCCATTTTGTCCTATAGATATGTTTCCTTTGCCTTACATAATCTTTTAATTTTCAGGAGGTACCATTTAATGTTAATCTTAGTTTGTGAGATATTGGTTATCTATTCTGGAAGTTGTCTCTCATACCAATGCCTTCGATAATATGCCTTGCTTTCTCTTCTGTTAGGTTTAGTGTTTCTAGTTGTACAGATTTAGTGTATCTGGTTAAGGTCTTTGATCCACTTGGACCTGAGTTTTGTGTAGAGTGATAAATATGGATTGATTTGCATTATTCTACGTGTAGACACCCAGTTAAACCAGCACCATTTGGTAAAGATGTTTCTTTTTTTTTCTATTTTACTGTTGTGGATTCTTTGTCAAAATTAATGTATTGATAGACATGCAGGTTTAATTCCGTGTCTTCAATTAGACTCCATTATTCAAACTTTTGCTATTTATAACAATACTGTGTAAAGAATGCTCTGTAGTACAGCCTGAGATTAGAAATGGTGTCACCTCCATTGTACAGGGTTGTTTTAGCTATCCCTGATTGTTTGTTTGTTTGTTTGTTTTATAAGAAATTGTTCTTTCAAAGTCTATAAGAAACTGTGTTGGAATTTTGATGGGAATTACACTGAATGTGGAGATTGTTCTTGTAAGATGGAATTTATACTATGTAATTCATACCACTCTATGAACATGGGAGATCTTACTATTGGCTGGTATCACTTCAATTTCACTCATCAGAGACTTGACGTCCTTTCAAGTGCTTAACTAGAATTACAAGATATTTCATATTATTTGTGACTGTTGTAAAACATGGTTTTACACTATTTTTTTTCTCAGCCAATCTAACAATTGTATAAAAGACAGTTACCAATTTCTGTGAGTTAACTTTGTATCCAGCCACTTTGCCAAGTGTTTATCATTTTTAGGAGTTATCTGGTAGAATTTTGGTGTTCACTTGCGCATACTATCAAATCTTCCTTAGAGAACAATAGATTGAATTCTTCCTCTCTAATGTGTATTACCTTGCTCTCCTTTACTTAGCTTATATACAGAGAATAGAGAGCTTTGTCTGGTTTCTGATTATAGTGTACTTGACTTACATTTATCTTCAATTAATTTTACATTTGCTATTGACTTGCTGTATATTGACTTTAATGTATTTATCTATCCACTTTACATTCTTAATCTCCCCAAGACTTTTAACATGAAGGGGTGATGAGTTTTATCAATTGCTTTTCAACATTTAATGGGATGATCATGTTTGTTTATTTATTTATTTCTATTTGTTTATATGTTGGAATACATTGATAGATTTTCTTTTATCAAGTCATCTATGTATCTCTGGGATGAGTTCTACTTGATCATGGTAGATGATATTTTTGAAGTATTCTTTAATTTGGTTTTGAGTATTTTACCCAGTATTTTAGCACCAAAGTCCAGAAGGAGAATGAATCTGAAATTCTCCTTCTTTGTTTAGTCTTTGTGTGGTTTAGTGAGAAGAAAATATATTTATTTTCTAATTTTTATTAGATATTTTCTTTATTTGGTTTAAAATATTTTCCCATTTCCTAGTTTCCCCTCCAAAATTCCCCTATCTCCTCCTTCTTCCCCCTCTCCCCAACCCATCCACTCCCAAGTGTGGTCATAGCATTTAGTAAAGGAGCAAGAGAAAGTACCCAGGGAGCTGAAGGGGTCTGAAGCCCCATAGGAGGAACATCAATGTGAACTAACCAGTACCCCCAGCGCTCCTTGGAACTATACCACCAATCAAAGAAAACACATGGTGGAACTTGTGAATCTAGCTCTATATGTAGCAGAGGATGGCCTAGTAGGTCATCAATGGGAGGAGAGGTCCTTGGTCCTGTGAAGCTTTATGCCCTAGTATATTATTTTCAGTAGATATCTGTTAGGTCACTTTGATTCATAATTATGGCTAGTTTAATTCTCTATTTAGCTTGTTATGATAACCCTTCCTTTCAAGAGAGTGGGATGTTGAAGTCCCTCTCTACTAATGTGTGGGGATTGATGCATAATTTAAGTTTTAGTAATGTTTCTCTTACAAATGAGTTTGTCATTGCACTTGCGACATAGATGTTTAGGATTGTGATAACATCTTGATTGATTTTGCCCTCTTTGGTGAGTGTGAAGTGCCTTTCCCCATTTCTTGTGATTACTTTTGGTTAAAGTTCTACTTAAAATATTGTAGGTTATTAGCTCCAGCTTGTTTCTTGGGATCATTTGCTTAGGAAACATTTTCCAGCCCATCTCTCTTTTTTCATGAGGTGTGTTTTATATGCAGCAGAATTATGAATATTTTTTTACGTATCTACTATGGTAGCACCTATGACTTTTTATTGGATATTTTTGTCCATTAATGTCAAGAGATGTTAATGACCAATAATTGCTAATTCCTATTACCTGTTTGTATTTTCCTGTATTTCTTTATATTTAATCATTTCCTTTCTAAAGGCTTCCAGAACCCACAAACCTATGTTTACTTGATCTTTGACAAGGGACCTAACACCATCCAGTGGAAAAAAGACTGCATTTTCAACAAATGTTGCTGGCACAACTGGCAGTTATCATGTAGAAGAATGCAAATTGATCCATACATATCTCCTTGTACTAAGGTCAAATCTAAGTAAATCAAGGAACTCCACATAAAACCAGAGACACTGAAACTTATAGAGGAGAGAGTGGGGGAAAGCCTTGAACATATAGGCACAGGGGAAAAATTCCTGAATAGAACAGCAATGGCTTGTGCTGTAAGATCTAGAATGGACAAATGGGACCTCATAAAATTACAAAGATTCTGTAAGGCAAAAGACACTGTCAATAAGACAAAAAGACCACCAACAGATTGGGAAAGGATCTTTACCAATCCTAAATCAGATAGGGAACTAATATCCAATATATATAAAGAACTCAAGAAGATGGATTCCAGAAAATCAAATAATCCCACTAAAAAAATGGGGCTCAGAGCTAAACAAAGAATTCTCACCTGAGGAACACCTAATGGCTGAACACCTGAAAAAATGTTCAGCATCCTTAATCATCAGGGAAATGAAAAACAAAACAAAACAAAACGAACAAACAAACAAACAAACAAAAAACTCAACCCTGAGATTCCACCTCACACCAGTCAGAATGACTAAGATCAAAAATTCAGGTGACAGCAGATGCTGGCGAGGATGTGGAGAAAGAGGAACACTCCTCCATTTTTGGTTGGATTGCAAGCTTATACAACCACTCTGGAAATCAATTTGGTGGTTCCTCAAAAAAATTGGACATAGTACTATCAGAGAATTCCGCAAAACATCTCCTGGGCATTTATCCAGAAGACGTTCCAACTGGTAAGAAGGACACATGCTCCACTATGTTCATAGCAGCCTTATTTATAATAGCCAGAAGCTGGAAAGAACCCAGATGCTGCTCAACAGAGGAATTGATACAGAAAATGTTGTACATTTACACAATGGAGTACTACTCAGCTATTAAAAAGAATGAATTTATGAAATTCCTAGGCAAATTGATGGATCTGGAGGGCAGCATCCTGAGTGAGGTAACTCAATCACTAAAGAACTCACATGATATGTACTCACTGATAAGTGGATATTAGCCAAGAAACTTAGAATACCCAAGATACAATTTGCAAATCACATGAAACTCAAGAAGAACGAAGACCAAAGTGTGGGCACTGTTCCCCTTCTTAGAATTGGAAACAAAACACCCATGGAAGGAGTTGCAAAGACAAAGTTTGGAGCTGAGACGAAAGGATGGACCATCTAGAGACTGCCATACCTGTGGATTCATCCCATAATCAGCCTCCAAACTCTGACACCATTGCATACGCCAGCAAGATTTTGCTGAAAGGACCCTGATATAGCTGTGTCTTTTGAGGCTATGCCAGTTCCTGGCAAACACAGAAGTGGATGCTCACAGTCAACTATTGGATTGATCACAGGGCCCACAATCTAGGAGCTAGAGAAAGTACCCAAGGAGCTAAAGGGGTCTGCAACCATATAGATGGAACAACAATATGAACTAAACAGTAACAACCCCACTGGAGCTCATGTCTCTAGTTGCATATGTAACAGAAGATGGCCTTGTTGGCTATCATTGGGAAGAGAGGTCCCTTGGCCTTGTAAACTTTATATGCCTCAGTACAGGGGAATGACAGGGCCAAGAAGTGGGAGTGGGTGGGTAGGGAAGTTGTGGGGTAGAGACTCTGGGGGAGTTTTGGGATAGCATTTGAAATGTAAATGAAGAAAATACCTAATTGAAAAAAAAAAGATTAGATTTAAGCGTACAAGATTATATGGCATAAGATTCTTGTGTTTCATATTTGTTATAATATCCAAGGTTTAATATTGTAGGATAGCTAGGTTCCAAGGGTGCCATATTGTCCTTCCTTTTGTTTACTGTGTTCTTATACTGTGCTTTAGACAACTGGTTGTCACTTCTGTTGGAAGACACGGTAGTCCTGTATGGCAGGAGACCTCTGGGACTGCTGGAAGAGGTGGTAGTCATGGCTTACAGTAGGGTTCTGGAATTGCAGATATAGCTGGTTATCCCAGGTGGCTTCCAGTGATATAGGCAGAAATGGTAATCTCTGTGAGTTTCTGGACTCTGGTTGTCCTGGGTGGCAGCAGGCTTGCAGGGATGCAGTCATACCTGGGATGGCTGTAGGCCCACAGGATTTCAGATAATGGTATGGGTCTTAAGGTGGAGCACAGAGGGGAAAGGACAAAACTGATGTCTGCGGAGCTTGCCAGAGGAACCAGTGAGCAAGGCATTGGGATGTAGGGATCTCATTTGTTTGTCCTGGATGGCAGATGGCCTCCATGGATCTAGGTAGACCTGTCCCTATGGAATAGAGTGCACACAGGGCAGAGAAGAACTTGCCTTTTCAGCCACTGGATCTGCCATGAGGGTACACTGGAGACATGTTTTGTATACTGAACTGTAACTATAGAAAAATGCATGTAAATTTCCACAGCTTCTAAATTGGTTGACTATTTTTATATGCAATGTCTCTTTTATTTAGACAGTATTAATTACAGCATGTGATTTTATTTGCGAATTGCTGAGTTCATGACTCATGTTTACTTGTAGTTCTAATGAAAAATTAAATTTTTGAGCTTTAATAAAAACGATCATTGAGACTTTCTTGTGCTCTTTTCCAGTCCAAGGAAGCTAAGGATTTCAGGGTTATTGTGAAGACAAAGCCAAGTCCAAGAAGCAGACTACATATAATCAATCCAGATTATGCCACTGGAATGACATTAAGAAATATTTAGCAAACAGATAGGAATCTTGTAGGTAGTCATTTCCAAGTGGAGGATGAATGCATCTTGCCAACGAGCTCAACTTAAAGGCCCTGGAGAAGAGGCAGAGAACCCTGCAGAACAAATATGTGTAAAGGCTGATACCATCAGAACCATGATGAATGTTAAAGTGTTCTAATCACAATGAAAGCTATGTAAATGTGCTCTCCTTTCCACTTCGCCCTTTTGAACTAGACATGTGCCTACATAGCCAAGAGTCACAAACTTTCTCAATCAGCCGGGTGTGGTGGCACACACCTTTAATCCCAGCACTCAGGAGATAGAGGCAGGCAGATTTCTGAGTTTGAGGGCAGCCTGGTCTAAAAATGAGTTCTAGGACAGCCAGGGCTACACAGAGAATCTTTGTCTTGAAAAAAATTTCTCAATCAAAAGTTATATCCAAACTAAGGTTTTAGCCATAGGTTCAGCTCAAGCCAAGGCTTCAGTTTCTGCTTATGTTTCCAAAGTGCCCTGACCACTCTGAAGTTGTGGTAGAAATGACCTCCATGTGTCAACATAAAGAAAAGTAAAAGAGAGGCATGGTCTTTACCTCACATAGTTTGCAGATTACTGCAGTCCTGTACTGTTTTAGAAATAATCTTAAGGCAAGATCTAGTTGATTGTTAGTTTGTTCTAAATAATAAAGAGTTTGGAGACATGCTCTTTAAATGTGGTCTTTTTATAGTCTTATCACAATGATATAGTCTTATCACAATTTCAAACTATGTATAATTTTGATAACTAGGGAGATGGCTCAGCAGATACAGGCACTTGGTGCTAAGCTTGACAGCCCGAGCTCAATCTCTATAACACATTCATGTTACAGAGAAAAGAAGCTTGTATACCCACACTCACACCCACACATACCCACACCAACCCTCACACCCACTAACACACAAACAAAGGAGCATATACCATACCAAAAAGGAGCATGCCCAAACCCATATGTACACACACAGGAATAAGTTCATGCACACACACACACACACACACACACACACACACACACACACACACAAAGAATGCATGCTCAAACAAACACTCCTACTTAAAACACACTCACAAAATGTGATGAAAATTTAACAAAAAAAAAAATCAAATAATAATGAAAGTAATTGTAAACTACAGAACAGCTTTGAATCTCACAAACATTATCACATTTATTTTCACTCATCAGAATTGTCATTTTTTTCCATTTTTATTAGGTATTTAGCTCATTTACATTTCCAATACTAAACCAAAAGTCCCCCATACCCACCTGCCCACTCCCCTACCCACCCACTCCCCCTTTTTGGCCCTGGAATTCCCCTGTCCTGGGGCATATAAAGTTTGCAAGTCCATTGGCCCTCTCTTATCAGTGATGGCCGACTAGGCCATCTTTTGATACATATGCAGCTAGAGACAAGAGCTCCGGGGTACTGCTTAGTTCATATTGTTGTTCCACCTATAGGGTTGCAATTCCCTTTAGTTCCTTGGGTGCTTTCTCTAATTCCTCCATTGGGGGCCCTGTGGTCCATTCAATAGCTGACTGTGAGCATCCACTTCTGTGTTTGCTAGGCCCTGGCCTAGTCTCACAAGAGACAGCTATATCTGGGTCCTTTCAGCAAAATCTTGCTAGTGTGTGCAATGGTGTCAGCATTTGGAAGCTGATCATGGGATGGATCTCTGGATATGGCAATCACTAGATGGTCCATCCTTTCGTCACACTTCCAAATTTTGTCTCTGTAACTCCTTCCATGGGTGTTTTGTTTCCTATTCTAAGAAGGGGCAAAGTGTCCACACTTTGGTCTTCGTTCTCTTGAGTTTAATATGTTTAGCAAATTATATCTTATATCTTAGATATCCTAAGTTTATGGGCTAATATACACTTATCAGTGAGTACATATTGTGAGAGTTCCTTTGGTATTGAGTTACCTCACTCAGGATGATGCCCTCCAGGTGCATCCATTTGGCCAGGAATTTCATAAATTCATTCTTTTTAATAGCTGAGTAGTACTCCATTGTGTAAATGTACCAAATTTTCTGTATCCATTCCTCTGTTGAGGGGCATCTGGGTTCTTTCCAGCTTCTGGCTATTATAAATAAGGCTGCTATGAACATAGTGGAGCATGTGTCCATCTTACCAGTTGGAACATCTACTGGATATATGCCCAGAAGAGTTATTGCTGGATCTTCCGGTAGTACTATGTCCAATTTTCTGAGGAACCTCCAGACTGATTTCCAGAGTGGTTGTACAAGCTTGCAATCCCACCAACAATGGAGGAGTGTTCCCCTTTCTCCACATCCTTGCCAGCATCTACTGTCATCTGAATTTTTCATCTTAGCCATTCTGACTGGTGTGAGGTGGAATCTCAGGGTTGTTTTGATTTGCATTTCCCTGATGATTAAGGATGTTGAACATTTTTTCAGGTGCTTCTCTGCCATTCG
Source organism: Mus musculus (assembly GCF_000001635.26). Taxonomy (NCBI): domain Eukaryota; kingdom Metazoa; phylum Chordata; class Mammalia; order Rodentia; family Muridae; genus Mus; species Mus musculus. The sequence continues at coordinate 43,496,034 of NC_000069.6, read as the reverse complement.
GTATTCCTCGGGTAGGAAATCTTTGTTCAGTTCTGAGCCCCATTTTTTAATGGGGTTATTTGATTTTATGGAGTCTACCTACTTGAGTTCTTTATATATATTGGATATTAGTCCCCTGTCCGATTTGGTATAGGCAAATGTCCTCTCCCAATACGTTGGTGGTCTTTTTGTCTTTTTCCTTGCAGAAGCTTTGCAGTTTCATGAGGTCCCATTTATCAATTCTCAATCTTACAGCACAAGCCATTGCTGTTCTATTCAGGAATATTTCCCCTGTACCCATATCTTCGAGGCTTTTCCCCACTTTCTCCTCTTTAAGTTTCAGTGTCTCTGGTTTTATGTGGAGTTCCTTAATCCACTTAGATTTGACCTTAGTACAAGGAGATAGTAATGGATCAATTTGCAATCTTCTACATGATAACAGCCAGTTATGACAGCACCATTTGTTGAAAATGCTGTCTTTTTTCCACTGGATGGTTTTAGCTCCCTTGTCAAAGATCAAGTGACCAAGGGTGTGTGGGTTCATCTCTGGGTCTTCAATTCTGTTCCATTGGTCTACTTGTCTGTCACTATACCAGTACCATGCCATTTTTATCACAATTGCTCTGTAGTACAGATTTAGGTCGGGCATGGTGATTCCACCAGAGGTTCTTTTATCCTTGAGAATAGTTTTTGCAATCCTAGGTTTTTTGTTATTCCAATTGAATCTGCCAATTGCCCTTTCTAATTCGTTGAAGAATTGAGTTGGAATTTTCATGGGGATTGCATTGAATCTGTAGATTGCTTTTGGCAAGATAGCCATTTTTACTATATTGATCCTGCTGATCCATGAGCATGGGAGATCTTTCCATCTTCTGAGATCTTCTTTAATTTCTTTCTTTAGAGACTTGAAGTTTTCATCATACAGATCTTTGACTTCCTTAGTTAGAGTCACGCCAAGGTATTTTATATTATTTGTGACTATTGAGAAGGGTGTTGTTTCCCTAATTTCTTTCTTAGCCTGTTTATCCTTTGTGTACAGAAAGGCCATTGACTTGTTTGAGTTAATTTTATATCCAGCTACTTCACCAAAGCTGTTTAGCAGGCTTAGGAGTTCTCTGGTGGAATTTTTAGGGTCACTTATATATACTATCATATCATCTGCAAAAAGTGATATTTTGACTTCTTCCTTTCCAATTTGTATCCCCTTGATCTCCGTTTGTTGTCTAATTGCTCTGGCTAGGACTTCAAGTACAATGTTGAATAGGTAGGGCTAGAGTGGACAGCCTTGTCTAGTCCCTGATTTTAGTGGGATTGCTTCCAGCTTCTCACCATTTACTTTGATGCTGGCTACTGGTTTGCTGTAGATTGCTTTTATCATGTTTAGGTATGGGCCTTGAATTCCTGATCTTTCCAAGACTTTTATCATGAATGGGTTTTGGATTTTGTCAAATGCTTTTTCAGCATCTAACGAGATGATCATGTGGTTTTTGTCTTTGAGTTTGTTTATATACTGGATTACATTGATGGATTTCCGTATATTGAACCATCCCTGCATCCCTGGGATGAAACCTACTTGGTCAGGATGGATGATTGTTTTGATGTGTTCTTGGATTCAGTTAGCAAGAACTTTATTGAGGATTTTTGCATCGATATTCATAAGGGAAATTGGTCTGAAGTTCTCTATCTTTGTTGGGTCTTTTTGTGGTCTAGGTATCAGAGTAATTGTGGCTTCATAGAATGAGTTGGGTAGAGTACCTTCCGTTTCTATTTTGTGGAATAGTTTGTGAAAAAGTTGGATTAGATCTTCTTTGAAGGTCTGATAGAACTCTGAACTAAACCCATCCGGTCCTGGCTTTTTTTGCTTGGGAGACTATTAATGACTGCTTCTATTTCTTTGGGGGGTATTGGGCTGTTTAGATCATTAACCTGATCTTGATTCAACTTTGGTACCTGGTATCTGTCTAGAAACTTCTCCATTTCATTCTTTCTTTTCTTAGTTTTCCTGACAGACATTTGAACACAACTAAAATGATATATGCATGAAGTTACAAATATAAATATATAAAAAGCAGTAAATTTCATAGTTCACAATCTGACTCTAATAGGGTATGTGTTTGATGCATTCCACCTAAATAAAAACAATGTTTTATTATTAGTAATTAATTATCTTTAATTGTGTATATCTAAATTTGTATATGTAAATAATTTAGCTAAGATTTTATTTCTGTTAACCAAAACCAGGTAAGAAATACCTAGTTTTCTATCTGTCATGTTTGGTAGAGGACATGATTCTCTATATGATTCTGTGGCTATAAAATTATAAACAAAAAATAATCAAACAAGACAAAATCAAATGAACAAAGCAAAACCTAAAAAAAAAAAAAAGAGAGAGAGAGAACAGGAAAAAGATAGAAGTACAATTGAATCATTAAAAAGAATGAAGTAACTTGAAAAATGACTCAATACTTACGACCACTTTCTGTTCTTACAGAAGTATTGGGTTTGCTTCCTTACACACATAAAGTGGTTCACCAATGCCTCTAACTTTGACCTCATGTGACCTGAAAACTTTTATGTCTCCAATGGGAGCCAGCCATGCATTTGGTAGAAATACATGGATCCAGGTAAAATGTTTATTTCCATAATACAAAAATAAATAATTACAAAAATATAATAGACTCATGGCATTTATAATAAAGTTGGAAAAATTTGAGATCATCTTAAGTTAAAACAAAATAAAAGAGAGAAAGAGAGAAAGAGAGAGAGAGAGAGAGGAAGAAAGAAAGAAAGAAAGAAAGAAAGAAAGAAAGAAAGAAAGAAAGAAAAACTCACTAATGTGAATACCATTTTGTTTTTCTCATGTGTGACTTCATAGAGGAACTAAAAGCAACAATACTTAAAAGAGGGTACATCCATTTGGTCACAAAAAGTGCCAAGCAGGAGAGGAAAGAAGCAGAAGTGAAAGGTAATAATGAAAGCACATGAAATACATTAGTGAACATATATAGTGAAATAAATATATTCGCATAGTCAATATACACTAGTAAAATAACGAAAATTTTAAAAGTAAATTAACATTTTCTTATACATTAATGTCTAAAATATACCTTGTTTCTAATAATTAATGTATATATTGAAGATTTTTGTTCCTGAATTTTGTTTTATCTTGTCCAACATGCTTAAGAGGTATTTCATTCTCACTGTGTGACTAGGGGTGTAAATATTTACATATTTCACTTGAGATGTCATAATACCTCCTCCTGATCAGTTACCCAAAATGCCACACTAAAATCACACTAAAAATTTCTACTGTAGTATTAGCCATCAGTTATTATGATCTGAAACAGAAATTGTAAATTATTAAATGACTTTCATTATTTATGAAAGCAAATGTATTTTCTCAAAGGATTGTTTAGTTGTTGGTTTTTCACTTAGGAATATTCAGTTTTTTGATCAGTATGAAACTCATCCAGTAGTACTGGTTTCAATGTGACTTTCAAGTCAAATTTTAAATCCTATCCCTGTGATCCATCCACTTGCCCTTTCAATAAGACACCAGTCATTTTTGACCCTCATTTCAACTCAAATATATGTATCATTTTTATTAGTTCTTAAATCATGTTCTTTATTCTCTCAACATATGTGCTTTCAAGAACTTGGGAATAATATTTCTCATATGAAATTTTTATGCTACCTGCTTTATCTATCGCTCTCCTCAGATATCACACATTTACTTATTCTCTTGGGGATTAAGTGCAGAGCAAGTACTAAACACAGTCTTCAGCAAAGTTAAATAAGACATGCATGTTTCTTCATTATCGGAAATGTTTTGTGAGAAACAAACTAGTAACAGCATAAATAAAGGCAGTTTAAAATGTAATGAAAGAAATATACATCTTGGTCCGGGACCCGCCGAACTTAGGAAATTAGTCTGAACAGGTGAGAGGGTGCGCCAGAGAACCTGACAGCTTCTGGAACAGGCAGAAGCACAGAGGCGCTGAGGCAGCACCCTGTGTGGGCCGGGGACAGCCGGCCACCTTCCGGACCGGAGGACAGGTGCCCACCCGGCTGGGGAGGCGGCCTAAGCCACAGCAGCAGCGGTCGCCATCTTGGTCCCGGGACTCCAAGGAACTTAGGAATTTAGTCTGCTTAGGTGAGAGTCTGTACCACCTGGGAACTGCCAAAGCAACACAGTGTCTGAGAAAGGTCCTGTTTTGGGCCTTCTTCTTCGGCCAGGAGGAGGTCCAAATACAAGATATCTGCGCACCTTCCCTGTAAGAGAGCTTGCCAGCAGAGAGTGCTCTGAGCACTGAAACTCAGAGGAGAGAATCTGTCTCCCAGGTCTGCTGATAGACGGTAACAGAATCACCAGAAGAACAATCTCTAAACAGAGTCAACTATAACTACTAACTCCAGAGATTACCAGATGGCGAAAGGTAAACGGAGGAATCTTACTAACAGGAACCAAGACCACTCACCATCACCAGAACCCAGCACACCCACTTCGCCCAGTCCAGGGAACCCCAACACACCTGAGAACCTAGACCTAGATTTAAAAGCATATCTCATGATGATGGTAGAGGACATCAAGAAGGACTTTAATAAATCACTTAAAGAAATACAGGAGAACACTGCTAAAGAGTTACAAGTCCTTAAAGAAAAACAGGAAAACACAATCAAACAGGTAGAAGTCCTTACAGAAAAAGAGGAAAAAACATACAAACAGGTGATGGAAATGAACAAAACCATACTAGACCTAAAAAGGGAAGTAGACACAATAAAGAAAACTCAAAGCGAGGCAACACTAGAGATAGAAACCCTAGGAAAGAAATCTGGAACCATAGATTTGAGCATCAGCAACAGAATACAAGAGATGGAAGAGAGAATCTCAGGTGCAGAAGATTCCATAGAGAACATCGGCACAACAATCAAAGAAAATGGAAAATGCAAAAAGATCCTAACTCAAAATATCCAGGAAATCCAGGACACAATAAGAAGACCAAACGTAAGGATAATAGGAGTGGATGAGAATGAAGATTTTCAACTCAAAGGTCCAGCAAACATCTTCAACAAAATTATTGAAGAAAACTTCCCAAATCTAAAGAATGAGATGCATATGAACATACAAGAAGCCTACAGAACTCCAAATAGACTGGACCAGAAAAGAAATTCCTCCCGACACATAATAATCAGAACATCAAATGCACTAAATAAAGATAGAATACTAAAAGCAGTAAGGGAAAAAGGTCAAGTAACATATAAAGGCAAGCCTATCAGAATTACACCAGATTTTTCACCAGAGACTATGAAAGCCAGAAGAGCCTGGACAGATGTTATACAGACACTAAGAGAACACAAACTGCAGCCCAGGCTACTATACCCAGCCAAACTCTCAATTATCATAGAGGGAGAAACCAAAGTATTCCACGACAAAACCAAATTCACGCATTATCTCTCCACGAATCCAGCCCTTCAAAGGATAATAACAGAAAAAAACCAATACAAGAACGGGAACAACGCCCTAGAAAAAACAAGAAGGTAATCCCTCAACAAACCTAAAAGAAGACAGCCACAAGAACAGAATGCCACCTTTAACAACTAAAATAACAGGAAGCAACAATTACTTTTCCTTAATATCTCTTAACATCAATGGTCTCAACTCGCCAATAAAAAGACATAGACTAACAAACTGGCTACACAAACAAGACCCAACATTTTGCTGCTTACAGGAAACTCATCTCAGAGAAAAAGATAGACACTACCTCAGAATGAAAGGCTGGAAAACAATTTTCCAAGCAAATGGTATGAAGAAACAAGCAGGAGTAGCCATCCTAATATCTGATAAGATTGACTTCCAACCCAAAGTCATCAAAAAAGACAAGGAGGGACACTTCATTCTCATCAAAGGTAAAATCCTCCAAGAGGAACTCTCAATTCTGAATATCTATGCTCCAAATACAAGAGCAGCCACATTCACTAAAGAAACTTTAGTAAAGCTCAAAGCACACATTGCGCCTCACACAATAATAGTGGGAGACTTCAACACACCACTTTCACCAATGGACAGATCATGGAAACAGAAACTAAACAGGGACACACTGAAACTAACAGAAGTGATGAAACAAATGGATCTGACAGATATCTACAGAACATTTTATCCTAAAACAAAAGGATATACCTTCTTCTCAGCACCTCATGGTACCTTCTCCAAAATTGACCACATAATAGGTCACAAATCAGGCCTCAACAGATTCAAAAATATTGAAATTGTCCCATGTATCCTATCAGATCACCATGCACTAAGGCTGATCTTCAATAACAAAATAAATAACAGAAAGCCAACATTCACATGGAAACTGAACAACACTCTTCTCAATGATACCTTGGTCAAGGAAGGAATAAAGAAAGAAATTAAAGACTTTTTAGAGTTTAATGAAAATGAAGCCACAACGTACCCAAACCTTTGGGACACAATGAAAGCATTTCTAAGAGGGAAACTCATAGCTATGAGTGCCTTCAAGAAAAAACGGGAGAGAGCACATACTAGCAGCTTGACAACACATCTAAAAGCTCTAGAAAAAAAGGAAGCAAATTCACCCAAGAGGAGTAGACGGCAGGAAATAATCAAACTCAGGGGTGAAATCAACCAAGTGGAAACAAGAAGAACTATTCAAAGAATTAACCAAACGAGGAGTTGGTTCTTTGAGAAAATCAACAAGATAGATAAACCCTTAGCTAGACTCACTAAAGGGCACAGGGACAAAATCCTAATTAACAAAATCAGAAATGAAAAGGGAGACATAACAACAGATCCTGAAGAAATCCAAAACACTATCAGATCCTTCTACAAAAGGCTATACTCAACAAAACTGGAAAACCTGGACGAAATGGACAAATTTCTGGACAGATACCAGGTACCAAAGTTGAATCAGGATCAAGTTGACCTTCTAAACAGTCCCATATCCCCTAAAGAAATAGAAGCAGTTATTAATAGTCTCCCAGCCAAAAAAAGCCCAGGACCAGACGGGTTTAGTGCAGAGTTCTATCAGACCTTCAAAGAAGATCTAACTCCAGTTCTGCACAAACTTTTTCACAAGATAGAAGTAGAAGGTATTCTACCCAACTCATTTTATGAAGCCACTATTACTCTGATACCTAAACCACAGAAAGATCCAATAAAGATAGAGAACTTCAGACCAATTTCTCTTATGAACATCGATGCAAAAATTCTTAATAAAATTCTCGCTAACCGAATCCAAGAACACATTAAAGCAATCATCCATCCTGACCAAGTAGGTTTTATTCCAGGGATGCAGGGATGGTTTAATATACGAAAATCCATCAATGTAATCCATTATATAAACAAACTCAAAGACAAAAACCACATGATCATCTCGTTAGATGCAGAAAAAGCATTTGACAAGATCCAACACCCATTCATGATAAAGTTCTGGAAAGATCAGGAATTCAAGGCCAATACCTAAACATGATAAAAGCAATCTACAGCAAACCAGTAGCCAACATCAAAGTAAATGGAGAGAAGCTGGAAGCAATCCCACTAAAATCAGGGACTAGACAAGGCTGCCCACTTTCTCCCTACCTTTTCAACATAGTACTTGAAGTATTAGCCAGAGCAATTCGACAACAAAAGGAGATCAAGGGGATACAAATTGGAAAAGAGGAAGTCAAAATATCACTTTTTGCAGATGATATGATAGTATATATAAGTGACCCTAAAAATTCCAACAGAGAACTCCTAAACCTGATAAACAGCTTCGGTGAAGTAGCTGGATATAAAATTAACTCAAACAAGTCAATGGCCTTTCTCTACACAAAGAATAAACAGGCTGAGAAAGAAATTAGGGAAACAACACCCTTCTCAATAGCCACAAATAATATAAAATATCTCGGCGTGACTCTAACGAAGGAAGTGAAAGATCTGTATGATAAAAACTTCAAGTCCCTGAAGAAAGAAATTAAAGAAGATCTCAGAAGATGGAAAGATCTCCCATGCTCATGGATTGGCAGGACCAACATTGTAAAAATGGCTATCTTGCCAAAAGCAATCTACAGATTCAATGCAATCCCCATTAAAATTCCAACTCAATTCTTCAACGAACTAGAAGGAGCAATTTGCAAATTCATCTGGAATAACAAAAAACCGAGGATAGCAAAAACTCTTCTCAAGGATAAAAGAACCTCTGGTGGAATCACCATGCCTGACCTAAAGCTTTACTACAGAGCAATTGTGATAAAAACTGCATGGTACTGGTATAGAGACAGACAAGTGGACCAATGGAATAGAATTGAAGACCCAGAAATGAACCCACACACCTATGGTCACTTGATCTTCGACAAGGGAGCCAAAACCATCCAGTGGAAGAAAGACAGCATTTTCAACAATTGGTGCTGGCACAACTGGTTGTTATCATGTAGAAGAATGCGAATCGATCCATACTTATCTCCTTGTACTAAGGTCAAATCTAAGTTGATCAAGGAACTTCACATAAAACCAGAGACACTGAAACTTATAGAGGAGAAAGTGGGGAAAAGCCTTGAAGATATGGGCACAGGGGAAAAATTCCTGAACAGAACAGCAATGGCTTGTGCTGTAAGATCGAGAATTGACAAATGGGACCTAATGAAACTCCAAAGTTTCTGCAAGGCAAAAGACACTGTCTATAAGACAAAAAGACCACCAACAGACTGGGAAAGGATCTTTACCTATCCTAAATCAGATAGGGGACTAAAATCCAACATATATAAAGAACTCAAGAAGGTGGACCTCAGAAAATCAAATAACCCCCTTAAAAAATGGGGCTCAGAACTGAACAAAGAATTCTCACCTGAGGAATACCGAAGGGCAGAGAAGCACCTGAAAAAATGTTCAACATCCTTAATCATCAGGGAAATGCAAATCAAAACAACCCTGAGATTCCACCTCACACCAGTCAGAATGGCTAAGATCAAAAATTCAGGTGACAGCAGATGCTGGCGAGGATGTGGAGAAAGAGGAACACTCCTCCATTGTTGGTGGGATTGCAGGCTTGTACAACCACTCTGGAAATCAGTCTGGCGGTTCCTCAGAAAATTGGACATAGTACTACCGGAGGATCCAGCAATACCTCTCCTGGGCATATATCCAGAAGAAGCCCCAACTGGTAAGAAGGACACATGCTCCACTATGTTCATAGCAGCCTTATTTATAATAGCCAGAAACTGGAAAGAACCCAGATGCCCCTCAACAGAGGAATGGATACAGAAAATGTGGTACATCTACACAATGGAGTACTACTCAGCTATTAAAAAGAATGAATTTATGAAATTCCTAGCCAAATGGATGGACCTGGAGAGTATCATCCTGAGTGAGGTAACACAATCACAAAGGAACTCACACAATATGTACTCACTGATAAGTGGATACTAGCCCAAAACCTAGGATACCCACGATATAAGATACAATTTCCTAAACACATGAAACTCAAGAAAAATGAAGACTGAAGTGTGGACACTATGCCCCTCCTTAGAAGTGGGAACAAAACACCCATGGAAGGAGTTACAGAAACAAAGTATGGAGCTGAGATGAAAGGATGGACCATGTAGAGACTGCCATATCCAGGGATCCACCCCATAATCAGCTTCCAAATGCTGACACCATTGCATACACTAGCAAGATTTTACTGAAAGGACCCAGATGTAGCTGTCTCTTGTGATACTATGCCGGGGCCTAGCAAACACAGAAGTGGATGCTCACAGTCAGCTAATGGATGGATCACAGGGCTCCCAATGGAGGAGCTAGAGAAAGTACCCAAGGAGCTAAAGGGATCTTCAACCCTATAGGTGGAACAACATTATGAACTAACCAGTACCCCTGAGCTCTTGACTCTAGCTGCATATGTATCAAAAGATCCTAGTCGGCCATCACTGGAAAGAGAGGCCCATTGGACACGCAGACTTTGTGTGCCCCGGTACAGGGGAACGCCAGGGCCAAAGGGGGGGAGTGGGTGGGTAGGGGAGTGGGGGTGGGTGGGTAAGGGGGTCTTTTGGTATAGCATTGGAAATGTAAATGAGCTAAATACCTAATAAAAAATGAAAAAAAAAAAAAGAAATACATATGGAACTTTTTTCTAGGAGATGATAGAATAATCAGTTCTAAAAGTGGTGATTTCAACAATTGCTTCAATGGGTACTATTACATTGATGGGATTTTAGCAAATTTCTAGGTAAGAAGAAAAGACAATGCAGGCATAGACAATAGCAAATGTAAACAAGGCACATGAGAATTTCTGAGGCTAGAGAGTAAGTTGTGAGGTTTGTAACTCAGCAGAAAGACAAAATATAAAAGTTGTACATTTAAACAAAATTCTATAAGGCTTTAAAGCAGAGGTTCTCAACCTGTGGTCCATGAACCTTTTCATGATGATAAAATCACAGATCTCATGCAGATCAGATATTTACATTAATATTCATACCAGTAGCAAAATTATATTTATGGAGTAGCAATAATAATAATTAATAATAATAGTAATAACAATAATAACTTTATGTTGAGCCTGGCAGTGGTGGTATATACCTTTAATCCCAGCACTTGAGAGGCTGGCAAATTTCTGAGCTCAAGGACAGTCTGGTCTACAGACTGTGTTCCAAGACAGTCAGGGATACACAGAGAAACCCTGTCTCAACAAAACAGAACAGAACAGAACAGAACAGAACAGAACAGAACAGAACAGAACAGGACAGAAACAAACACAAACACAGACACAAACACAAACACACACACAAAAACAAAAACTTTATGTTTGGAAGTAACCAAAACAGATGGAACTGTATTAAAGTGCCTCTGCTTTAAGAAGGTTGAGAATCCATGGCATTTATATACATTTCATTTCATAAAATGAGTCATATAAATAATTTGAGAAGAAATTTTTAATAGACAAAACACAAGGAACAATGAAGATGAGGAAAAGTCATTAGCAACAAACAGAATCATACAGAATGGAAACTACAAAGCTTAAATAGCCTTTGGTTCATGGATATTATGGTTGGAAGAATGCAAGGGTCACTTAGTGAAAATTTAGTGTCTAGTTTTATTTAGTAACTGATTTATTATGATCAGTTGTTATAAAAGAGAAAATGATTAAGTAAATAAATATTCTTCCAAAGAAAAATAATCAAACTTTATCGTTAAAATAGAGCATTAATTAAATATGGGAAATTCAGTACCTCAGGAAATTGTCCTTTTCCTAATGAGAGTTGTATCTATCTCACTAGATCAGTTTTGTGAGCAATGATTTTGCACATATTGGAGTCATTTTAATTTTCTTGAAAATGTGAATTTCCCACACATATTGGGGTGACTTTGGAGACATGCATTTAAACATTTATTTCTTTATATATAGTTGAATAGTACTCACCTTATGCTGGTCCTATATTTTGTTTAGTAATAAACATCTGCACTCTCTTCCTTTAAAGTATTAATTCTACATTTGGAAATGCTCAGAAATGAACAAAGAAATGACTGAGAAGAGTTCAGACATGAAACACACATCTATGCAAACAAAAAAGTTCAATTCAGTGATGTTACAGGAAAGATGTGTCAATAAAAGGATGAGTTTGTTTCTGTAGAAGAGTTATGAGAACTAAATTCAAGATGACAAAGATGATGGGACACATCTGAAAAGAATCAAGCAAAAGTGGAAATAATTTTTGCAGCAACAAGAGAAAAAAATCAGAGAATGTAGTAAAGGAGATTGGACTGATTTTCTATTTTATGAGCAGGTGCCTTACCTCATTACTTTACGGAACAGATGAGTTTCAGTTGCTATATAGAGGAGTTGAACGAATTCATAACACATCAGAGAATGAAGGAAAACATAACTTAGTGGGCAAATGGGCCAGTAGGACTGTAATAGGTGCCCAGAGTGTGGGGTACTCAGAATCATGTGTTGTCATGCTTATGAAGAATAAAAACTAAAAATACTGATATTACATACACTGTAAGCATGAGAGTATGGAAGCTCTCATTGGATGAAGGAAATTTCTGCCTAGGGAGTAAAGATTGAGGAATCAGAGACTATTTCCACTAGCTGACAGTAATAATTTTTTATAGCTTTAAAGTGAAGGTGGATTTTGATCCTAAGATGATGGCAGAAATTTAAGAGAACTAGGAATCTTTCTGAGGTAAGGCCTACCAAAATAAGTATCTAGGAGTGGGGTTTCCACAGCTAAATATCTCTATATCCTAATTGGAATCTTTATGTTTTCTTCCTGATTCATCATAATTTTCATAATTCTATCACATGCTTTAGCCTCCATAAAGTGAGCATCTCCAGGATGGACTGAAACTCTTTAAAAACACAAGTTACATTTTCCCTTTAATTGTTCTATTCAGGTGTGGCTTTATATAGTAAAACAGAATGATACATAAAGCAGTGTGACACACAAGGACGCAGGCAAGAACTCTGCTAATGAACAGGATGTGATAATTGATAGAATGAAAGTCTATGCATATCATTTGTGGGACAATGTTCCTATTTTTATTTAGAGTTTTGAACTATATTCTTGGCTATTATAGGTAGTAATTTAAGAAATAGGAGATGTACAATATAGATGATGAATGACAGTTGAAATCTCAGCGCAGTCTTGGCATAGGATGACAAAAGCAAAGTGCCAAAGCATGCAAGACACTGAAAATTATTAAGCTGAAAATTCTCAATGACAGTATAAAGCCAAGAAAGCTAATGTTAGATCTCCAGAGGATCACATAACTTGAAATACAAGAGAAGAAATAATATCAATAATAATAATAATAATAACAGTATACCAAGAGTTACAATCTCTACTAAGACAGAGTAGAATCACTAAGGACAGGAGACAAGCAGAAAATATTAGATGCTTAGTGTTTCACCACAGGAAAAATGATACAGAATAAGCTAAGTTTTACCACATGTTGACATCTGTTATGGCATTTACACCTGTGGAATCAGGTGTACAAACCTTGAGAGAAGACAGGAAGGAAGGACAGAGTAAAAATGATTACTTTCTTATTGGTTACTTTCTAATGATTACTCATAATAAGAGGTATGGACTCAGTATAGAATGAAATTTTTATTTTCTAATTTTTTCAGTAGAATTTAATAAGGAATAGTTTAATGTTTGTAATGATGTAGAAAGGATGATATAATGTGACAAATAGAAATAAAAGTAATTTATAGTATTTTGGCTAGTGAGTTTCATAAATATAAGTGCTCTCATGGGAATGTAAACCTGGACATAGCCAAATATACACAGAAAGAAAAAGAAAACTCAGAATACAAAGAGGTGCTAAAATTAAGGATAGGGATGGGAATTTTGAATATTCTCATGAAAACCAGCCTTGATTAAGCATGTGTGAAAATGGAAGGACTGCGGTGTGAAAAGTATGTCAGGTTTGTCCAAATTCCTTACAGTCATGAAGTAAAGAGGAAAAAAATGGAGAAAATAATACAAAAGGATTATTTGATCTAACTTAGAATACTAGCTTTCAAATATATTGATGTGGACATTGAGTATGATGTTAGATAGTTTATGTTGAGATTTTTCCATAAAACATCTTCATAAAACAGCCAGCTTCAAGCTGGTAAAATATTTAATATATATATGAAGAAATCTCATAAGCCAGAAAAAAGCAAAACATACCTTCATGTAAGTAAGCTACACTAGTTATTACTAACATTTTTAAGAAAAGTAAAATGTCATTCACATTTTTCAATCTTTGTTTTACAGGCTCAATTTTCCTGCTTCTTTTTTTTTTTTTTTAAACAAATACTAAACGTTGGTGTTCTGCTGTCACAATATATATAAACGAGATAGGACATGATCACTTATCTATGTAAATGTGCTGGTGTTGTTTTCTCAGTCACTGCATAATTTTCCTGGTATTTAGAATAAATTGTATATTTAATATCTGCTTACTAGACTTAGAGTAGCCTTGCTGATTCATAAAATAGAATTATAACTTAATATTTTCTGCATTCCATTTAAATGCCTGGGAGTTTACTTATAATGAGAGCTATGAACTCATTGTAGAATGACATTTTTATTTTGTAATATTTTAGTAGAATGATTTTTCCTTAGGCATAAAGCGTATTGAGATACTGTATCGTAAATTATTACAAACATAATAGTTAACTTTTTAAAAAATCAGGAACAAATGTTAGAAACTGAATCCATCTGTTTCCATGTAAGCTTTAGTGAGCTATTAAGGAGAAATGGAAAACATACTCTGAGACTTCCAATAAATTCTGAAATTAGAAAATAATTCTCACTGTACAATGTACAACATGGAGGCTTATTACATAAGAATCTTGATTATCAAATATAAATTAGTGTTACAACAAGCAAAAGTGTCAGAAAGACTATTCACAAAGTCTATTTTGGAAATTATAATAGAGATAATAAGTTGCAATTTGGTTTAATGAGTTGCAATTAAGAAACTGTTCCAAGAGGTACATGTGATTTCTTTTAATTATTAGTTATTAGTTTCTCTTGGAAAAGTATACTTGACACCACATTATTTCACCATGTTAAATGATAAAATCCTCTTCAAAATATTAGTAGTTGCATATTATAGCCAGTAAGACTTAAAAGGAAATATAGTATGAATATCTATATAAAAAACTTCCATAAATCAGGAAAATGCAAATCATTTTCAGTAGTCCTGCTCTTTGTGGTATAGTAATAGCTAATATCTATGGATGTTATTTTTGGCATATCTGAAAAATACATCTAAAGCACTGTGGTCAGTATTTTCATCCATCCAGAATGCTAACTGTATGTCTCAGCTCAAATATTCAAGATAATTAAATCATTAATTGTACTGTTGTGTTCAGAATGCTCTAGAACTTGCACAGACCAGATGGCTTAAAATTAATATTTTCAGAGTCGTAGCAACCAGGTCAAGGGAATAGTAAATATGTATCCTGGATTACTATTTTCTTTTGCATTGCTGTGATAAAACACCCTGAACACACAACTCTATAAAGAATACAACATACTTTATTGTTTTGAATCCAGAGTGCTAGAATCCATCTTGGGAGCCAGGGCAGCCAGAGGAGGCATGGCTATAGGAACAAGGAGCTGTGATATCATATCTTCAACCAGAAGTATGAAGTAAGGAGAATGAGCTGTGGTGCTGCTTACACGACCTGAAGAACAAATGTTTAAATGACTGAGCCCATCTACACCATTGGTTATCCCGACCAATACTACTGGTAAGATCTCTCTTGGCTTATTATTACCTAGATCTCTGTTCATTGAATATTTTCTTGGTTTTGGTTTGTTTTATGTTTTTTTCAGGTTGTTTATTTTGTTTTTGTTGTTGTTGTTTCTTCACCTGTGTCAGAGTTTTCCTACAGAAGTGCACAGAGTAAATGGAGACATGTTTGGTACCATTTTCTCTTTTTGTGAATAAAACTGGCTCATCAGATTAGCGTCACTATCATATATAAAATATTTCAACTTCATTTCTCCATACACTACTATCTCCACATGGAAGTATTTCAAGAGCTAGCACATCAACAAAAAATTTCTGGGGAACAAAGCTCCTTTTTTTTTTAATATGTATATATGTAATATGCCTTGATGGAGTGCAATGTATTTCATGTTTTTTTTTTCCTTTTTTATTATTATTGGGTATTTATTTCATTTACATTTCCAATGCTATCCCAAAAGTCCCCCACACCCTCCCACACGCAATCCCCCACCCACCCACTCCCACATCTTGGCCCTGGTATTCCCCTGTACTAAGGCATATAAAGTCTGCAAGATCCAATGGGCCTCTCTTTCCATTGAGGGCCAACCAGGCCATCTTCTGATACATATGCAGCTAGAGGCGCAAGCTCTGGGGTGGGGGTGGGGGGGAGGGTACTGGTTAGTTCATATTGCTGTTCCACCTATAGGGTTGCAGATCCCCTCAGCTCTTTGGGCACTTCCTCCAGCTCCTCCATTGTGGGCCCTGTGATCCATCCATAGCTGACTGAGAGCATCCACTTCTGTGTATGCTAGGCCCTGGTGTAGTCTCACATGAGACAGCTATATGAGGATCCTTTCAGCAAAATCTTGCTAATGTATGCAATGGTGTCAGAGTTTGGAGGCTGATTATGGGATGGATCTCCTAGTATGGCAGCCTCTAGATGGTCCATAGTTTCGTTTAAGCTCCAAACTCTGTCTCTGTCGGTCCTTCCATGGGTGACTGGCTTCCAATTCCAAGAAGGGGCAAAGTATCCACACCTTTGTCTTCCTTCTTCTCGAGCTTCATGTGTTTCGCAAATTGTATCTTATTTCTTGGGTATTCTACGTTTCAGGGCTAATATCCACTTATCAATGAGTCATATCATGTGAGTTCTTTTGTGATTGAGTTACCTCACTCAGGATGATGCCTTTCAGGTCCATCCATTTGCCTAGAAATTTCATAAATTCATTCTTTTTAATAGCTGTGTAGTACTCCATTGTGTAAATGTACCACAATTTCTGTATTCATTCCTCTGTTGAGGGCCATCTGGGTTCTTTCCAGCTTCTGGCTATTATAAATAAGGCTGCTTTGAACCTAGTGGGGCATGTTTCTTTCTTATTAGTTGGAACATCTTCTGGATATATGCCCAGGAGAGGTATTGTGGGATCCTCCAGTAATACCATGTCCAATTTTCTGAGGAACCACCAGACTGATTTCCAGAGTGGTTGTACAGGCTTGCATTACCACCAACAATCGAGGAGTGTTCCTTTTTCTCCACATCCTCGCCAGCATCTGCTGTCACCTGAATTTTTGACCTTAGCCATTCTGACTGGTGTGAGGTGGAATCTCAGGTTTGTTTTGATTTGCATTTCCCTGATGATTAAGGATGCTGAACATTTTTTCAGGTTATTCTCAGCCATTATATATTCCTCAGATGAGAATTCTTTGTTTAGATCTGAGTCCCATTTTTAATGGGGTTATTTGATTTTTCTGGAGTCCAACTTCTTGAGTTTTTATATATATTGGGTATTAGTCCCCTATCTGATTTATGATAGGTAAAGATCCTTTCCCAATCTGTTGGTGGCCTTTGTCTTATTGATAGTGTCTTTTGCCTTGAAGAATCTTTGCAATTTTATGAGGTCCCATTTGTTCATTCTCGATCTTACAGCACAAGCCATTGCTGTTGTATTCAGGAATTTTCCCCCTTTGCCCATATCTTCGAGGCTTTTCCCCACCTTCTCCTCTGTAAGTTTCAGTGTCTCTGGTTTTATGTGGAGTTCCTTAATCCACTTAGATTTGACCTTAGTACAAGGAGATAGGAATGGATCAATTCTCATTCTTCTACATGATAACTGCCAGTTGTGCCAGCACCATATGTTGAAAATGCTGTCTTTTTTTTTTTCTACTGGATGGTTTTAGCTCCCTTGTCAAAGATCAAGTGACCATAGGTGTGTGGGTTCATTTCTGGGTCTTCAATTCTATTCCATTGGTCTACTTGTCTGTCATTATACCAGTACCATGCAGTTTTGATCACAATCGCTCTGTAGTATAGCTTTAGGTCAGGCATTGTGATACACCAAAGGTTCTTTTACTCTTGAGAAGAGATTTTGCTATCCAAGGTTTTTTGTTATTCCAGATGAATTTGGAGATTGCCCTTTCCAATTCGTTGAAGAATTGAGTTGGAATTTTGATAGGGATTGCATTGAATCTATAGATTGCTTTTGGCAAGATAGCCATTTTTACTATATTGATCCTGACAATCCATGAGCATGGGAGATCTTTCCATCTTCTGAAATCTGCTTTAATTTCTTTCTTTAGAGACTTGAAGTTCTTGTCATACAGATCTTTCACCTCCTTAGCTAGAATCAGGCCAAGGTATTTTTATATTGTTTGTGACTATTGAGAAGGGTGTTGCTTCCCTAATTTCTTTCTCAGCCTGTTTATCGTTTGTGTAGAGAAGGTCAATTGACTTGTTTGAGATAATTTTATATCCAGATACTTCATTGAAGCTGTTTATCATGTTTAGGAGTTCTCTGGTGGAATTTTTAATGTCCCATATATATATATACTATCATATCATCTGCAAAAAAGTGATATTTTGACTTCTTCTTTTCCAAATTGTATCCCCTTGATCTCCATTGTTGTCGAATTGCTCTGGCTAGGATTTCAAGTACTTTGTTGAATAGGTATGGAGAAAGTGGCCAGCCTTGTCTAGTCCCTGATTTTAGTGGGATTGCTTCCAGCTTCTCACCATTTACATTGATGTTGGCTACTGGTTTGCTGTAGATTGCTTTTATCATATTTAGGTATTGGTCTTGAATTCCTAATCTTTCCAAGACTTTTATCATGAATGGGTGTTGAATTGTGTCGAATGCTTTCTTCACATCTAACGAGATGATCATGTGGTTATTGTCTTTGAGTTTGTTTATATAATGGATTACGTTGATGGATTTTCATATATTAAATCATCCCTGCATCCCTGGAATGAAACCTATTTGGTCAGGATGGAAGATTGTTTTGATGTGTTCTTGGATTCAATTAGGGAGAATTTTATTGAGTATTTTGGCATCAATATTCATAAGGGAAATTGGTCAGAAGTTCTCTATCTTTGTTGGATCTATCTGTGGTTTAGGTATCAGAGTAATTGTGGCTTTATAGAATGAGTTGGGTAGAGTACATTCTCCTTCTATTTTGTGGAATAGTTTGTGAAGAACTAGAATTTGATCTTCTCTGAAGGTCTGATAGAACTCTGCACTAAACCCATCTGGTCCTGGGCTTTTTTTTTTTTTTTTTTTTTTTTGTCGAGATACTATTAATGACTGCTTTAATTTCTTTAGGGGATATAGGATCTGATGCTGTTTTGTATTTCTTCAGGATCTGTTGTTATGTCTCCCTTTCCATTTCTGATTTTGTTAATTAGGAAGTTGTCTCTATGTCCTTTAGTGATTGTGGCTCTGGGTTTACCTATGTTGTTGATTTTCTCAAAGAACCAGCTCCTAGTTTGGTTGATTCTTTGCATAGTTCTTCTTGTTTCCACTTGGTTAATTTCACCCCTGAGTTTTATTATTTTCTGCCATCTACTCTTCTTGGGTGAATTTGCTTCCTTTTGTTCTAGAGCTTTTAGGTGTGTTGTCGAGCTGCTAGTGTGTGCTCTCTCTAGTTTCTTTTTGGAGGCACTCAGTGCTGTGAGTTTTCCTCTTAGAAATGCTTTCATTCTGTCCCATAAGTCTGGGTATGTTGTGGCTTCATTTTCACTGAACTCTAAAAAGTCCTTAATTTCTTTCTTTATGCCTCCCTTGACCAAGGTATCATTGAGAAGTGTGCTGTTCAGTTTCCCTGTGATTGTTGGCTTTCTATTATTTATGTTGTTGTTGAAGATCAGCCTTAGTTCATGGTGATCTGATAGGATGCATGGGGCAGGTTCAATATTTTTGTATCTGTTGAGCACTGATTTGTGACCAATTATATGGTCAATTTTGGAGAAGGTACCATGGCGTGCTGAGAAGAAGGTATGTCCTTTTGTTTTAGGATAAATTGTTTTGTATATATCTGTTAGATCCATTTGTTTCATAACGTCTGTTAGTTTCACTGTGTCCCTGTTTAGTTTCTGTTTCTATGATCTGTCCATTGATGAAAGTGGTGTGTTGAAGTCTCCCACTATTATTGTGTGAGGTGCAATGTGTGCTTTGAGCTTTACTAAAGTTTCTTTAATGAATGTGGCCGCCCTGTATTTGGAGCATAGGTATTCAGAATTGAGAGTTCCTCTTGGAAGATTTTATCTTTGATGAGTATGCAGTGCCCCTCCTTTTCTTTTTTGATGACTTTGGGGTGGAAGTCGATTTTATTAGATATTAGAATGGCTACTCCAGCTTGTTTCTTAGGATCATTTGCTTGGAAAATTTTTTTCCAGCCTTTCATTCTGAGATAGCATCTGTCTTTTTCCCTCAGATGAGTTTCCTGTAATCAGCAGAATGTTGGTTCCTGTTTGTGTAGCCAGTCTGTTTGTCTATGTCTTTTTATTGGGCAATTGTGTTCATTGATATTAAAAGATATTAAGGAAAAGTAATTGTTGCTTCCTATTATTTTTGTTGTTAAAGTTGGCATTCTGTTCTTGTGGCTGTCTTCTTTTTAGGTTTGTTGAAGGATTACTTTCTTGCTTTTTCTAAGACATGGTTTCTGTCCTTGTATATATATATATATATATATATATATATATATATATATATATATATATATATATACAAGGACAGAATATATATATATATATATATATATATAACCTATATATATATATATATAGGTTATTATCCTTTGAAGGGCTGGATTCGTGGAAAGATCATGTGTGAATTTGGTTTTGTCGTGGAATACTTTGGTTTCTCCATCTATGGTAATTGAAAGTTTGGCTAGGTACAGTAGTTTTGGCTGGCATTTGTGTTCTCTTTGTGTCTGTATAACATCTGTCCAGGATCTTCTGGCTTTCATAGTCTCTGGTGAAAAGTCTGGTGTAATTCTGATAGGCTTGCCTTTATATGTTACTTGACCTTTCTCCCTTACTGCTTTTAATATTCTATCTTTATTTAGTGCATTTGTTGTTCTGATTATTATGTGTCGGGAGGAATTTCTTTTCTGGTCCAGTCTATTTGGAGTTCTGTAGGTTTCTTGTATGTTCATGCGCATCTCTTTCTTTAGGTTTGGGAAGTTTTCTTCTATAATTTTGTTGAAGATATTTACTAGCCCTTTAAGTTGAAAATCTTCATTCTCATCTACTCCTATTATCAGTAGGTTTGGTCTTCTCCTTGTGTCCTGGATTTCCTGAATGTTTTGAGTTAGGATATTTTTGCATTTTGCATTTTCTTTGATTGTTGTGCCAATTTTCTCTTTGGAATCTTCTGCACCTGAGATTCTCTCTTCCATCTCTTGTATTCTGTTGCTAATGCTCACATCTATGTTTTCAGATTTCTTTCCTACGGTTTCTATCTCCAGCTTTGCCTCACTTTGTGTATCTTTATTGTGCCCACTTCCATTTTTTAGATCTAGTATGGTTTTGTTCATTTCCATCACCTGTTTGGATGTGTTTTCCTCTTTTTCTTTAAGGACTTGTAACTCTTTAGCAGTGTTCTCCTGTACTTCTTTAAGTGAGTTATTAAAGTCCTTCTTGATGTCCTCTACCATCAACATGAGATATGCCTTTAAATTCAGTTCTAGCTTTTCGGGTGTGTTGGGGTACCCAGGACTGGCTGATGTGGGAGAGCTGGGTTCTGATGATGGTGAGTGTTCTTGGTTTCTGTTAGTAAGATTCTTACATCTGCCTTTCACCATCTAGTAATCTATGGAGTTGGTTGTTATAGTTGTCTCTGGTTAGAGCTTTTTCCTTTCTTGATCCTGTTAACTGCTACCAGCAGACCTGAGAGACTAGCTCTCTCCTGAGTTTCAGTGGTCAGAGCACTCTCTGCAGGCAAGATCTCCTCTTTCAGAGAAGGTGCACAGATATCAGTTGTTCAGATTTGCCTCCTGGCAGAAGATGAAGGCCCGAAACAGGGCCTGTCCCAGAAGCTGTGAGCTTCTGTAGTCCACACTCTCACCTGTGCAGACTAGTCTTGGTGGAATCCAGGAAGGAAGATGGCTCCCGTGGATGCTCCAGCAAAGCCCTCCAGGGCAGGGTGGACACGTCTCCTCTGGCAGGGAAGGTGCTGGAATGTCTGGATCCCGAAAAGGGCCTGCCTTGGAAGCTCTGTGGCTCCTGCCTGTGCCAGAAGCTGTTAGCTTCTGTAGTCCACACTCTCACCTGTGCAGACTAGAATTGGCAGGATCGGGGAACCAAGATGTCTCCAGCAGATGTTCTGGTAAGGCCTCCAAAACCCCTTTTGTCACATGCATTTACACCATAGTTTTTCATCTTCTTAGACTGAGAAAATGGAGTTCAAGATGCCACAACAATTGAAATAAATGCTTCTGGATTATGAAATAACAAAATGATACACACTGAAATTAATTTTAACAATATATTTTAAAAATAGAAGTGTCTCCTTTTATATTAAAGAACATAGAGAATTGATTACAAACATTTTTAAGAATATATAAAATATAATATTTGTATATAAAATAACTGTTTGGATTCTTTTTACCAAATTCACTTATGATAATATTCCAAAAACAGGACAGGGTCACAGAACTGTCATAAAAGTTTACATTACCTAAACATGAACCCCTATTCCATGTAATTCCACATTGTCACTGCCCCAAGTAGCTTTTTGTACCTCACAAATTATGGTATAAAAAAGTACATGTGAGTAATTACAGGTCTATAACAGCACCAATCCCTTTTCCAAAATTACAGTATTTAGAAGATGAGTATCTAATGAAAATAATATGATGTTACTAAAATATACCTCTTAAAACCACACAACATCAATTTCTTCAAAGCAACCCTTTCCAAATTGCTCTGTATGCTACAGAAAGATGAAGAGTAGTCGGATCATTTTACCTCAGAAATGTGTAAAAAATGGAGGAACTTGTTGAAGAAAGAAGTATCATAATTTTTCTAATCAATTATTTCTTATGTGGATATAGGTTTTTTTTAAGCCACATAAAATATTTGAAGGCATACACAGTCTGAAGTAGAAAATACTGATATATTTAAAGCTAAAAACTTTATATTGAATGAGATATTCATGCTTGTATATAAATCAGATGATCCACTGTATTGTTAATAAATTAAAATAAAGCACATCTATGCATAGTTTGATTACTCTATTTGTCTGAGTAACCCAATCTATTTTAGGTTTTTAAAGATTCACTTTTTAGCCACTGAGCTAATAAATAATCATAACTTAGATGTGTGCAAACTGGAATCATACATTTGGGTAGGAAGCAGTTATCCACGGGAGATATAATGTTGGCTTGTATAAGGAAGCAAGGGCTAGATTTAAAAGGGAAGGAGAACAATTAAGAATGCATGATATGAACAATCTATGTAAAGAGTTACATAGATTAATTTTCAATTCTGTGGTTGAATTATAAAAATGGAAGATGAATACTGATATGCCCATTGTTATTTCCGTGGTATTAATAGTTATATTAAAATCATGAAGAAAAAAGAAAGAAAACTTGAGTGAAGACTGAGGATTCAAAACAAATTCACATGAAGAACTAGTGAAGGGAAGGAGCATTCAGATGAATGAAGCTTTGTATCAAAGAAGTCTATTTTCTTTTTCATTTTTTCTTTTCTTTTTTTTTTTTTGCTAAAACTATGTATTTATTTATTTATTTATCACTCCAGATTTAATCCCCCCCATCCACTCTCTGACTGTTCCATACCCATTTCTCCTCCCCATCCTCCTGTCTCCATGAGGATGTCCCCACCCTCTACCCCCTCCCTGGGGCCTCCAGTCTCTTGAAGGTTAGGTGCATCTTCTCTGACTGAACCCAGATATAAAAGTCATCTGCTGTATATATGTTGAGGTCCTTATATCAGCTGTTGTATGCTGCCTTGTTGGTGGTCCAATGGTTGAGAGATCTCCTGGGTCCATGTTAATTGAGACTGCTGGTCCTCCTATAGGGACACCCTCCTTCTCAGCTTCTTCTAGCCATTCCCTAATTCAACAACAGGGATCAGCAGTTTCTGTCCCTTGGTTGGGTGCAAATATCCTCATCTGACTCTTTCAGCTGCTTGTTGGAACGTCTGGAGTGCTCTCATCCTTTTTGTGAGTTCTCCATAGCCTCAGTAATAGTGTCAAGCCTTGGGACCTCTCCTTGAGCTGAATCCCAAATTGGGCCTGTCACTGGATCTTCTTTTCCTCAGGCCCCTCTCCTTTTTCAACCCTGCAGGTCTTTCAGAAAGAAACAATTATGGGTCAGAGCTTTTACCGTGGGATGGCAGTCCTCTCCTTCACTTGATGTCCTATCATTCTGCTGGAGGTGGGTTCATCTTTTTATTAATTCTTTGTGAGTTTCCCAACATGGACACCAATCCCACTCATCACCTCATCACTTTGTATCTGCTGCTCTTGAGACTATTACCCTAAAAAAAAATTTAATTTTCTTAAAAATAAACTAAACAAAACATAGAGAACATCTCATCATAGAATCTGTAGTGTATTACAGTGGCTGCCACTTTTGTCTACACCATCTTTACTTGCAAATATCCATTGCAATGAAACACTGACCTGGTTTGAAGACTCATTTCTGCTACACCATCAATACTGGATCCTAGCCAGGACTCCTCTTGGCTATCTTCTTGTTGCCCTGTGGCATGGAAATCTTGCAGCTTTGAATCTGCATGACTGACCCTTTCTCATGTTCCAGGAGTTTATAGATAAGGTATCAATTTGGGGGTAGACTAACACCAAGCCCTAGATCTTGGCATGAGTGTATCTGAATTGGCCAGCCTGCCAGTTCTGCTGCACCCAAACCACTAGAGGCATCTCTTCAGCACTGTTATATATTTGTCACCCAATATTTCAGCCAGATTATGGTTGAGCCAGCTCTCACACTATCACATCCTCAAGGCTGGCTCACTCATGCATTTGCCATCAGAACCAACTCTACTATGTTTCCAGGAAAGGTGAAGGGTCAACCCTCACAGCTGCATCTGGTAACATATGGAACACCTTTAAGTCTAGCACTCTCAAGATGTAGTGAGGGGTATCTCTGGTCTACAGAACAAATTCCAGGATAGCAAAGATGACACAGAGAAACCCTGTCTTGAAACACTAAAAATATAAAAATAAACAAATAAATATAAAAATAAAAAATAAGAGTAGATTCTTTTTTTTCCATTTTTTATTAGGTATCTAGCTCATTTACATTTCCAATGCTACACCAAAAGTCCCCCATATCCACCCACCCCCACTCCCCTGCCCACCCACTCCCCCTTTTTGGCCCTGGTGTTCCCCTGTACTGGGGCATATAAAGTTTGCAAGTCCAATGGGCCTCTCTTTCCAGTGATGGCCGACTAGGCCATCTTTTGATATATATGCAGCTAGAGTCAAGAGCTCCGGGGTACTGGTTAGTTCATAATGTTGTTCCACCTATAGGGTTGCAGATCCCTTTAGCTCCTTGGCTACTTTCTCTAGCTCCTCCATTGGGAGCCCTATGATCCATCCATTAGCTGACTGTGAGCATCCACTACTGTGTTTGCTAGGCCCCGGCATAGTCTCACAAGAGACAGCTACATCTGGGTCCTTTCAATAAAATCTTGCTAGTGTATGCAATGGTGTCAGCGTTTGGATGCTGATTATGGGGTGGATCCCTGGATATGGCATTCTCTACATGGTCCATCCTTTCATCTCAGCTCCAAACTTTGTCTCTGTAACTCCTTCCATGGGTGTTTTGTTCCCAAATCTAAGGAGGGGCATAGTGTCCACACTTCAGTCTTCATTCTTCTTGAGTTTCATGTGTTTAGCAAATTATATCTTATATCTTGGGTATCCTAGGTTTGGGGCTAATATCCAATTATCAGTGAGTACATATTGTGTGAGTTTCTTTGTGAATGTGTTACCTCACTCAGGATGATGCCCTTCAGGTCCATCCATTTGGCTAGGAATTTCATAAATTCATTCTTTTTAATAGCTGAGTAGTACTCCATTGTGTAGATGTACCACATTTTCTGTATCCATTCCTCTGTTGAGGGGCATCTAGGTTCTTTCCAGCTTCTGGCTATTATAAATAAGGCTGCTATGAACATAGTGGAGCATGTGTCCTTCTTACCAGTTGGGGCATCTTCTGGATATATGCCCAGGAGAGGTATTGCTGGATCCTCCGGTAGTACTATGTCCAATTTTCTGAGGAACCGCCAGACTGATTTCCAGAGTGGTTGTACAAGCCTGCACACCCAACAACAATGGAGGAGTGTTCCTCTTTCTCCACATCCACGCCAGCATCTGCTGTCACCTGAATTTTTGATCTTAGCCATTCTGACTGGTGTGAGGTGGAATCTCAGGGTTGTTTTGATTTGCATTTCCTTGATGATTAAGGATGTTGAACATTTTTTCAGGTGTTTCTCTGCCATTAGGTATTCCTCAGGTGAGAATTCTTTGTTCAGTTCTGAGCCCCATTTTTTAATGGGGTTATTTGATTTTCTGAAGTCCACCTTCTTGAGTTCTTTATATATGTTGGATATTAGTCCCCTATCTGATTTAGGATAGGTAAAGATCCTTTCCCAATCTGTTGGTGGTCTTTTTGTCTTACTGACGGTGTCTTTTGCCTTGCAGAAACTTTGGAGTTTCATTAGGTCCCATTTGTCAATTCTCGATCTTACAGCACAAGCCATTGCTGTTCTGTTCAGGAATTTTTCCCCTGTGCCCATATCTTCAAGGCTTTTCCCCACTTTCTCCTCTATAAGTTTCAGTGTCTCTGGTTTTATGTGAAGTTCCTTGATCCACTTAGATTTGACCTTAGTACAAGGAGATAAGTATGGATCAATTCGCATTCTTCTACACAATAACAACCAGTTGTGCCAGCACCAATTGTTGAAAATGCTGTCTTTCTTCCACTGGATGGTTTTAGCTCCCTTGTCGAAGATCAAGTGATCATAGGTGTGTGGGTTCATTTCTGGGTCTTCAATTCTATTCCATTGGTCTACTTGTCTGTCTCTATACCAGTACCATGCAGTTTTTATCACAATTGCTCTGTAGTAAAGCTTTAGGTCTGGCATGGTGATTCCGCCAGAAGTTCTTTTATCCTTGAGAAGACTTTTTGCTATCCTAGGTTTTTTGTTATTCCAGACAAATTTGCAAATTGCTCCTTCCAATTCGTTGAAGAATTGAGTTGGAATTTTGATGGGGATTGCATTGAATCTGTAGATTGCTTTTGGCAAGATAGCCATTTTTACAATGTTGATCCTGCCAATCCATGAGCATGGGAGATCTTTCCATCTTCTGAGATCTTCCTTAATTTCTTTCTTCAGAGATTTGAAGTTTTTATCATACAGATCTTTCACTTCCTTAGTTAGAGTCACGCCAAGATATTTTATATTATTTGTGACTATTGAGAAGGGTGTTGTTTCCCTAATTTCTTTCTCAGCCTGTTTATTCTTTGTATAGAGTAAGGCCATTGACTTGTTTGAGTTTATTTTATATCCAGCTACTTCACCGAAGCTGTTTATCAGGTTTAGGAGTTCTCTGGTAGAATTTTTAGGGTCACTTATATATACTATCATATCATCTGCAAAAAGTGATATTTTGACTTCCTCTTTTCCAATTTGTATCCCCTTGATCTCCTTTTGTTGTCGAATTGCTCTGGGTAATACTTCAAGTACTATGTTGAAAAGGTAGGGAGAAAGTGGGCAGCCTTGTCTAGTCCCTGATTTTAGTGGGATTGCTTCCAGCTTCTCTCCATTTACTTTGATGTTGGCTACTGGTTTGCTGTAGATTGCTTTTATCATGTTTAGGTATGGGCCTTGAATTCCTGATCTTTCCAACACTTTTATCATGAATGGGTGTTGGATCTTGTCAAATGCTTTTTCTGCATCTAACGAGATGATCATGTGGTTTTTGTCTTTGAGTTTTTTTATATAATAGATTACATTGATGGATTTTCGTATATTAAACCATCCCTGCATCCCTGGAATAAAACCTACTTGGTCAGGATGGATGATTGCTTTAATGTGTTCTTGGATTCGGTTAGCGAGAATTTTATTGAGGATTTTTGCTTCAATATTCATAAGAGAAATTGGTCGGAAGTTCTCTATCTTTGTTGGGTCTTTCTGTGGTTTAGGTATCAGAGTAATAGTGGCTTCATAAAATGAGTTGGGTAGAGTACCTTCTACTTCTATTTTGTGAAATAGTTTGTGCAGAACTGGAATTAGATCTTCTTTGAAGGTCTGATAGAACTCTGCACTAAACCCATCTGGTCCTGGGCTTTTTTTGGTTGGGAGACTATTAATAACTGCTTCTATTTCTTTAGGTGATATGGGACTGTTTAGATGGTCAACTTGATCCTGATTCAACTTTGGTACCTGGTATCTGTCCAGAAATTTGTCCATTTCGTCCAGGTTTTCCAGTTTTGTTGAGTATAGCCTTTTGTAGAAGGATCTGATGGTGTTTTGGATTTCTTCAGGATCTGTTGTTATGTCTCCCTTTTCATTTCTGATTTTGTTAATTAGGATTTTGTCCCTGTGCCCTTTAGTGAGTCTAGCTAAGGGTTTATCTATCTTGTTGATTTTCTCAAAGAACCAACTCCTCGTTTGGTTAATTCTTTGAATAGTTCTTCTTGTTTCCACTTGGTTGATTTCACTCCTGAGTTTGATTATTTCCTGCCGTCTACTCCTCTTGGGTGAATTTGCTTCCTTTTTTCTAGGGCTTTTAGATGTGTTGTCAAGCTGCTAGTATGTGCTCTCTCCCGTTTCTTCTTGGAGGCACTCAGAGCTATGAGTTTCCCTCTTAGAAATGCTTTCATTGTGTCCCATAGGTTTGGGTACGTTGTGGCTTCATTTTCATTAAACTCTAAAAAGTCTTTAATTTCTTTCTTTATTCCTTCCTTGACCAAGGTATCATTGAGAAGAGTGTTATTCAGTTTCCACGTGAATGTTGGCTTTCCATTATTTATGTTGTTATTGAAGATCAGTCTTAGGCCATGGTGGTCTGATAGGATACATGGGACAATTTCAATATTTTTGTATCTATTGAGGCCTGTTTTGTGACCAATTATATGGTCAATTTTGGAGAAGGTCCCATGAGGTGCTGAGAAGAAGGTATATCCTTTTGTTTTAGGATAAAATGTTCTGTAGATATCTGTCAGGTCCATTTGTTTCATAACTTCTGTTAGTTTCACTGTGTCCCTGTTTAGTTTCTGTTTCCACGATCTGTCCTTTGAAGAAAGTGGTGTGTTGAAGTCTCCCACTATTATTGTGTGAGGTGCAATGTATGCTTTGATCTTTACTAAAGTGTCTCTAATGAATGTGGCTGCCCTTGCATTTGGTGCGTAGATATTCAGAATTGAGAGTTCCTCTTGGAGGGTTTTACCTTTGATGAGTATGAAGTGCCCCTCCTTGTCTTTTTTGATAACTTTGCGTTGGAAGTCGATTTTATCCGATATTAAAATGGCTACTCCAGCTTGTTTCTTCAGTCCATTTGCTTGGAAAATTGTTTTCCACCCTTTCACTCTGAGGTAGTGTCTGTCTTTTTCCCTGAGATGGGTTTTCTGTAAGCAGCAGAATGTTGGGTCCTGTTTGTGTAGCCAGTCTGTTAGTCTATGTCTTTTTATTGGGGAATTGAGTCCATTGATATTAAGAGATATTAAGGAAAAGTAATTGTTGCTTCCTTTTATTTTTGTTGTTAGAGTTGGCATTCTGTTCTTGTGGCTGTCTTCTTTTTGGTTTGTTGAATGATTACTTTCTTGGTTGTTCTAGGGCGTGATTTCCGTCCTTGTATTGCTCCTTTTCTGTTATTATCCTTTGAAGGGCTGGATTCGTGGAAAGATATTGTGTGAATTTGTTTTTGTCGTGGAATACTTTGGTTTCTCCATCCATGGTAATTGAGAGTTTGGCCGGGTATAGTAACCTGGGCTGGCATTTGTGTTCTCTTAGTGTCTGTATAACATCTGTCCAGGCTCTTCTGGCTTTCATAGTCTCTGGTGAAAAGTCTGGTGTAAGAGTAGATTCTTGAGCAAAGGAAAATGAGCCTTAGCTTTTAAGTAGGAATTGTCCATCACCTTCATTATATAGGAGTATATGAACATATTCTCTCATATAACATGATGATGATGATGATGATGATGGTGATGAATATATATATCTACAGATGTATGTGACCATGCATGTGAAGAAACCATATATCTAGGTTGATTGACCATTTACTTCCTTTCTATCTAAAATTTTGAGAAATCATCTCTTCACCAAAGAGGTCTCTTACTGATTCAAGTAGACTATTGAAACAGACAGACACAGACATCCTCCATTCTCTGAGAACTCAGCACTAGGATTAAAGGTTTATGCTCTTCGTGGTTTTTCCCTATATGTTTTGGATCAGACTCAAATCCTTATGCTAGTAAAACAAGTACTTTCACCACTGAGCAAATTCCCAGCCTAATAAAATGGCTTATAGCTGTAAAGTGGTGGCACATGCCTTTAATCCCAGCACTTATGAGGCAGAGGCAGGCAGATTTCTGAGTTCAAGGACAGCCTGGTCTACAGAGTGAGTTCCAGGACAGCCAGGGCTGCACAGAGAAACGTTGTCTCAAAAAACAAAAAACCTAACCAAACCAAACCAAACCAACCAAACAAACAAAGAAAAAAAAAACAATAACAAAGTAAAAAGAAGAATGAAAGAAAATGGCTTATAAAAATTTTTAATGAATTACATGGTGATTATTCATATATGGAAAGAGTGAAAGAAGTCTTGTAATTATTTTAAAATGAATTTTTCACAAGTAAGAATTTAAATATTGTTTTAAATGACAGTGACATGGAACTATGTGGAAGATGGCAATAAAGCAACATTTTGTTGTGAAATATGAATTATCTATTTTCTATATTGTGTTAGTGGCAGGAAGATATACAGAGGGTCAAGAATTGGAACAGAGGTGTGTAGCAATGTGGGATGAGGAGCTGGGGGTAGCCATTAGAACATCACAGATTCTAAAAAAGCAAGAGGCCCTGAGGACCCAATGGGGATGAGATAAGCTGATCCCACCTGGGGATCCATCCTATATACAATCTCCAAACTCAGACACTCTTGTGGATGCCAAGAAGTGCTTGTTGACAGGAGCCTGATATAGCTGTCTCCTGAGAGGTTCTGTCACAGCCTGACAAATACAGAGGTGAACACTTGCAGCCATATATTGGACTGATCACCCGGACCTCAATGGAAGAGTTAGTGAAAGGATTGAGGAGCTGAAGGGGTTTGCAACCCCATAAGAAGAACAACAATATCAACCAACCAGACACCTCAGAGCTCCCAGGAACTAAACTACCAACCAAAGAGTGCACATGGAGGGACCCATGACTCCAGCTGCATATGTGACAAAGGATGGCCTTGTCTGGCACCAATGAGAGGAGAGGCCCTTGGTCCTGTGAAGTTCAATGTCCCAGTGTAGGGAAATGCCTGGGCATGGAGGTGGGTGTGGTTGGGTGTGTGGGCAAGGACCCTCATAGAAGGATAGAGTGGGGGGATGAGATAGGGTGATTCTGAAGGGGAAACTGGGAAAGGGGATAACATTTGAAATCTAAATAAGTAAAATATCCAATAAAAGTAATTTTTATTCATTCAAATATTGGCCAATATACGTGAAATTGTTTAAGCACTTCCCCATTAGCTCTTGAAATTTAGTGATAAAGCCAAATACTGAGCATATTTCTTCTTTGTATAAAATAAAGAGGCTTTTCTGGGGAGTCAGAGAATTTTGTAGTAAAAAAAGAGGAGAAATCTATCTTGGGAAAATATCACAGTCCAAAGAGGACGTTTTGCATCATTTACAGAATGTCTGTGCATAGAGATACTATTTCTACATACTGAGGAGAGGGTAACTTTATCACATGTTAACTATTGTGCAAGTCAATGTATTAAAGAACAGTGACAAAATATTTGCAAGTGATTCCACAGGAGAAGAAAATGCTATATATAATGTAAGCAGAAAGACTGTTGCTGCAACTTTGCATGAGGTATTATAACTCACTCCTTATTTCTTTATGGGAAAAAACGTAATGCTTTTCTTAGTGTTCTTTGTGGACCCCCCCCCCCAAATGAAGAAAGTGTCCCTTAATATTTCTTAATGTAAGTGAACTCCTTGGTCTTAAAATGTAGCAATAAAATTACTAATTAATATTTGGCAAGGAATTTAGAAAGGTGTGTATTCCCAGACATGCCATAAAGCATCCAGGTTATATTGTAAAATCAAGGCTAGTGTACACCCATTAAAAGGATTTATAACTATGTTTTAACTTAGAGTGTAGATGGAAAGAACACCATACAATAGTTAAGAGGTTGAAATTAGAAAATACATTCTGCTATTCATCAAAAAAAAAAAAGGTACTAGGGACATAGAATTTATTTTAAAATGCTGAAAGATGTTGAAGAATTGTTATACGCATGGAATTGATATTTAGAATTTTAGTGACTCAGTGGATAATATACTATGATGAAACTCTGTGGATGTTTGCACTAGAGACATCTATTTATGAAAATAATGGTAATATTATGTTTCAGATTTTGTATTAAGGAGTTTAAAAATTTAGAGAGTAAAACCACTTGGAATTACATACTAAAACACACAACATGAAACTATGAAACAACCAGAAAAAAATGAGAAAATAATTTAAGATGTTGCTTGGGGTAAATATCTTTAATGTTGACCCTGATTTAACTGTGAAACAAAAATAAAAATTGGAAGCCGAGCAGTGGTGGTGCATGCCTTTAATCCTAGCACTTGTGAGGCAGAGGCAGGCCGTTTTCTGAGTCCAAGGCCAGCCTGGTCTACAGAGTGAGTTCCAGGACAGTCAGGGCTACAGAGAGAAACCCTGCCTCAAATAAATAAATAAATAAATAAATAAATAAATAAATAAATAAATAAATAAATAAAATAGAAACAAATAAAAATAAAAATAAAATTTGGCAATATGTACTTCATAAAACTGAAAATATTTTGCATATCAAAATAATCAATCTAAGAGTGAAGAGACAACTTGGACATTGGAAAAATATATTTGTAAACTAAAAACTGAGAGGGTATTATTATTTAAAAAGCACAATACATTAGAAAGTTTAGTAAATGCTGAGGGAAAAGTTTGTTTTGTTATTGCTGTTGATGATGGTATCAATTGGGTAAGCTGTCTTCCATATAATAGCCTAT
This sequence comes from Mus musculus, assembly GCF_000001635.26. NCBI lineage: Eukaryota > Metazoa > Chordata > Mammalia > Rodentia > Muridae > Mus > Mus musculus. Next base: position 43,463,279 of record NC_000069.6, on the reverse strand, counting down.
AACTTTATAATTAAATTCATTTTTAAAGACAACTTAAATTGATACATTTGTGGATGAATCTCAGCTTAAATTTTGGATGATAAAATGAGGACACACAACTTGTATTATATAAGTCTTGATAATATCTTTGTCCAGACAGAGACTGAAGAGTTGGTGTACAGGACATCACAGATGCATGGCATAAAGAAAATTTTATATTAAAGTTTATGATTTCCACGAATTTCCTTTATGCCAATTGGCCAAGGAGGGTAGAATTATTTTATATACCTCATCTTAATATAATCTATTGGCATATGAGCATATAGTACTGTGATTTTTTTATTTTTATTTTTTGGGTGAGACTACTTGATTTTAATGTCAACAATCACACAAAATCTTTGCAGTCTGAAGACTAGTTATTCAAAATGCATTGTAATTTTCCAAAATCATTATATATAACATTTTTCCCTTAATACATGGGCCAGAACAAAACTATATGAAATTCATGCTGAATGTTGTATCAGGTTTTCAATGATTTTTGCAACACATTAGTAATTTTCACAAGAAAAAGCAACACAAACTCATTCTATAATTTCTGGAATATAAAAGTACAAAATGAGTATAACTGGGCTGAAATCAATGTTTTGTTAATGTGTTAGAGTCCTTCTAAGCCAATCTCTGACTTTAAGATCCTCATTTTAAGTGTGTGTGTGTGTGTGTGTGTGTGTGTGTGTGTGTGTCCAGGAGACCTTTGGCTGTTTTCTTTCAAGCAATAATGGAAACCTCTTTTTATACTATATAATGAGACTGCTAAGTGCCTATGTCATAAAGTCTATGTATAGTATTCATAGGAAGTGTAAAACTATTATGCGTTTTGTGGACTTATATAGTTAACCACTCATGTTATACAGTCCTTGGCAAAATGATTACCAAAATGAATTTGTGTTGTATAAGATCAAGGACAAACTTACAAACATAAAATTATTTAGACTACTAATAACCTTGGATATATCTCTGATTGTCTCTGAGGTTACTGGATCTAAATGAACTGAAATTTATTATGTAGTTAGTAATGTAGGTCTGGGTCCTAGATAACAAATCTAGTACCATTAGGTGGATAACTACACTAGCATCATTTGAAGGACAATTAGCTTATTGTCTTGTAAAGGATAATTAACTGAGTACCATGTGAGGGTATTTAACCTAGTAGCATACGAAGGTTAAATAACCTAGGGCAACATATAGGAACTTCTAGGGTTTAGTGACTATTTCTACTGGCTGGTATCATGTGAAGCTGGTGCGTAATTAATTTGTACTCTGTGAAGGAGAATTAACCTAGTAGTAAGTGAAGGATAATTAAGCTAGTACTATGTAAGCATAATTACCCTAGTAGCATGTGAGGGGTAATTAGCCTAGTACCATGTGGAAGGCAATTAACCTGTGTGTATTAACGCAATGGCAATTAACCTAAGTACCATGTGGACAATAATTAGTATAGTAGCATATGGAGGGTAATTAACCTAGACCAAGTGAAGACCCATGAGACTCTACCTGGCACCCACCCCAGAGAATCAGCAGGTTTATAGCAAATGCCCAAAACATACACAAAGTATTTCATGAGCTTCTGTTTTCTCATATTTTCTGTCACTCCTCTTGGTTGCCTAGCCTGTCCAATGAACTTTTTGATTTTTCCCTACCATCATGGCAAATTTTCTGTCCCAATGCCATGCTGTAATTGCTCCACACATAAACTCCATGGAGTCCTTCATTTACTGTGTAAAACAAACACATCATTTCAATAATCTAAAAGGTCAAAGAACAAATTTTAGAAGACATTCTCTGCATTAGTTTCCTTTGATGGTTTTATCCCTTTGTAGGCCATCTAAAATGAGAATTCTCAGAAGGTCTTTAAGCCTACAGCTTTTATTTTATTCTTAGTGTTTGTTTTTCTGTTGGTGTTGTTGTTGTTGTTTTAGATATTTTCTTTATATACATTTCAAATGCTATCCCGAATGTTCCCTATACCCTCCCCCCGCCCTGGTCCCCTACCCACCCACTCCCACTTCTCGGGCCTGGCATTCCCCTGTACTAGAGCATATAAAGTTTGCAAGACCAAGGGGCCTCTTTTCCCAGTGATGGCCAACTAGGCTATAAACCCTAGTCACTAAATACCTTTTGAAAAAAAATCTCTTTACCTACTTCCTTTTCTCACCATTTTCTTTGTTGCCAATAGTATCCACTAAACATGACTGAGCTCAGGACACTCTCACTGCCTATTTCTTCTGCCTAAAATGTCTGCACATAATTTTTGCATCACTTTTTATGAATCTTTGTTCAATCATCACAGTGAGATGGATTGTGACCAATTTAGTGATTCAAAATTGTCATCCTTTTAATAATCTGGTTGCCTTATCAGACTCATGGCTTTTAAGATGAGACATTTAAATAATCTATTCTAATTACAATTTTGTCCTTTTTTGTAAACCTCTAAGAATAGGAGTATTCTGTTTTCATATTAAATTTTATGCCTGTACATATTATGGCATTAAAATTGTAGTTTCTCCATTGTTATTCATCATACCTATTTCTTTTTTTTTAATTTATTTTTTTAATTAGGTATTTTCCTCGTTTACATTTCCAATGCTATCCCAAAAGTCCCCCATACTCACCCCCGCCCCGATCCCCTACCCTCCCACTCCCCCTTTTTGGCCCTGGCGTTCCCCTGTACTGGGGCATATAACGTTTGTAAGTCCAAAGGGCCTCTCTTTCCAGTGATGGCTGATTAGGCCATCTTTTGATACATATGCAGCTAGAGACAAGAGCTCCGGGGTACTGGTTAGTTCATATTGTTGTTCCACCTATAGGGTTGCAGTTCCACTTAGCTCCTTGGGTACTTTCTCTAGCTCTTCCATTGGGGGCCGTGTGACCCATTCACTAGCTGACTGTGAGCATCCACTTCTGTGTTTGCTAGGCCCCGGCATAGTCTTACAAGACACAGCTATATCTGGGTCCTTTCGATAAAATCTTGCTAGTGTATGCAATGGTGTCAGCGTTTGGAAGCTGATTATGGGATGGATCCCTGGATATGGCAATCACTAGATGGTCCATCCTTTCGTCACAGCTCCAAATTTTGTCTCTGTAACTCCTTTCCATGGGTGTTTTGTTCCCATTTCTAGGAAGGGGCAAAGTGTCCACACTTTGGTCTTCGTTCTTCTTGAGTTTCATGAGTTTAACAAATTGTATCATATATCTTGTGTATCCTAAGTTTCTGGGCTAATATCCACTTATCAGTGAGTACATATTGTGAGAGTTCCTTTCTATTTGTGATAAATTTTACAAAATGTCTGTAAGTCTTTCTTTGGAAATTTACTTGCCCATCAACATAAAGCTTTTGATTTCCAGGTGAATATATTCATGTTACATGTTTAGTCAGATGTATTGATTCCAAGCAGTATATCAGAGCATCATTGTAAACAATAAATACATATTTTATGATTAATATAAAATATTTATTGTGTTTTGTATTTTTATTGTTTTTCTCTAAGTTGCTTTTCCGTTCACCCCTTTTGGCTCTCTAATGATATTTTGTTTGAAAGGATTTCTGAACCATTTGTCTCACCTATATATTTTGTAAAAGTTAGAGTTCTTTAGAAGTTATTATAAAAATTCCCTGTTGTCATTATTAGACAAAATACATTTTCTTTTTATTTAAAAATATACAATAATTTTATATATTCACTGACATTAAAACAAGATTTTGAATTGATTTACATGTAGTGAATTTATTAATCAGCACTTCCACACTGATTATTCTTAACATTCATTTAATTTTCTTCAGAATTATTTTCTTTCTAATTATGAACTTGGTTACCTTACTTAAGGTTTTAATTTAAAACTTCATGTTGCATATTACATTTGATTTCTTTTCTCCATCACTGTGTTTATGTCTTATCTCTTTGGGTCAAACATGCTTCTTTGATTCCTTCTAAATCTGGTTGCACATAAATTCTTTATGACACCTGATCATATTGTAATTTATATTAAGATAATGGATATATTCAATTCAAATACACAAATGTAAATCTTTTTAGCTCAGGTTTTCTTCTGCATAAGATCAATGGACAAGCATTTGTGATAAAACAACATCTAGTAGCAGTTGTCTGAAGTTTTCCATGACCATTATATGAGAGTTCAGAATAAATTACATACTGACTTTTTATTGTGGGCTATTAGTGCTCTAAATATTTAATAAGAGAAAATTTTAATCTGTATCTACCTTTTGTCACATACACATGGCCTTAGTCTACAGTTTAATATTGCATTTCCATTCCATAAACATCATTTCTAACTTTCGGTATTTGTTCTTTCTTTGAATAAAAATAGTTTCCATTCCAAATTCTTAATCAAATTTCATTAAAAATTACCCATCGCAGAGAATCTCCAATGAGTTTATGAATTTTGTGTCCCCAATTTATGTGTTTTTGTGCATATGAAGAAAAAATCTATATTTAAATTTGAAAATATTCCCAATTAGCTGTACTGTCTCCATTATCCTGCCTGGCAATGCATTAAATAAGAAGATTAGTAAGTACTGCATCTTCTGTTCAAGGGAAGTGTAATCCAATATTTGGAATTCGATAAAAACAAACTAATGCAGAGGAGAGGCACATAACTGTGGCAAACAAAATGTAAGAGATAAGCTTTAGATTGATTAGGAGCCAGGCTGGACACAGCATCAACCATGAATGTGGAAGAAATAATAATTTCCACGTATTCACTAAACAGAAACCACGTGAAAAGCATGGTAAGCCTTCAAGTCAAGAGACAGGTCAGACAGAAACAAAAATTTAGATGTGTGTACATTCAGGTATAAGGCTGAGAGACAAACTCTGAAAAAAAAAATAATGGTGTAATTAGATGTGTTTGACATAAAAAAAAAAATAAAAGCTTTATATGGATAAGAATTCACTGGAAGTAGCTGAAAACATCAGAAGATATCACTATTAATGCAAACTTAAGCTTGCCATGTTGGGAAGTATCTTTGCCACTTAAAAATTGTAATAATAAGAGATTTTTATGATGTTTTAGACTTTTGTCTAAAGTCTTAATAGGGTAAGATACTATAAAATAAACCAACTGGATATATTTTTCTATAAATTGCTTTAACTAGTATTTAAGAAACTTATAAATTGTACTATTGAATACAAAATACAGAAAATACAGATAGGTAAGAGAGGTTCTAAAGTTTTTACAGCTAAAGCTTAAGCAACCATTAGTTTATGGTTATTGGGTGGTATTGCATCCCTGAAACACCTTCACCAGGCACATTCAGTAACACTTGGGCATATTTAAAGTTCCATTGTTTGCCTGTGTTGTTTTTATTTTTTATTGGTAATGTTTTATCACTTGCTTTGAAATAATGAGCATTTCTTTCCTAGTAATTATACTAAAATATATGGATAAATATAAATATTTAATAATTATGCTTAATTAGGGGGCTCTTGGTAGCAAAATTTCCAGTGAACAATGAGTCAAAATTATTCTTCAGACTTATTAGTATGGATATAAGTAGAATAGAGTAATAATGAAACCATAATGGAAGATATTGAGCTATAATTGAGATGATTTTTATTCCATTGTCCCTCAGGTTAATTTGTTAGATTAATTCTCCAGAAGTATATTTTCTAGTGGACAGTGCATAATGTACAAAAACTATATTCACTTTAGTGATACTGCTTGATATTTTCTTATTAAAGACATACTTTTTCATCTCATCATATGTAATTTTGCATAACTAAATGATGTTTAAAGAATGAAGCAAACTCTAGCACATATATTTTCACATATGTTTCTGTGTAGTACCATTCTTTTTAAAATGAATCCCAATGAGAGATTAATACAGTGCCCATTTTATTCTTTTACTCTTGCATGGTTCTCTAATCTCTAAAATATAAATTATATGTCATGAATTTTCCCTCATCCAAAACTGACATTATACATTTAAGTCATGATATTTTAATGGAAAGAAGAGAGCTCATTTTGTATTATATTTAGTTGTGTATATATTTAAGCATAGCTAAATATCTATCACATTGTTGGCATATAGGAATAACATGAATGGGATAATTTATAATACTCATTACTAGGCTGTTGTGATGACCAAGCTGGTAGACCTATATGTTGTACAAATATGATGACTTGAGTTTGAATTCCAGAATATATATAAGACTTAAAGGTATCACAGGACCATCAGAAATCCCAGTGTTGCTTTTGTACAGCAGATGGGTAGGGTAAATAAGAGAATTTGCAAATGATTTAGCCTGATTTATTAAGATAAAAAATCAATAAATGATAACTAAACTCAAAAAGGTAGAAGGTGAAGACAGATAACAGGGAATTTTCCTCAAAACCTCCACATAATTCTCAAGCCATATTCATATGCGCACACAGGAAGATAACAAACAAGCATGCATCATTCAAATGTATACAAAGAAAAATTCAACAACCCTGGGGAAAAGTCAGCATCGTTAAGATATGATGCTGATCAAACTGGATGTAGAAGAATCTAAGTAGATCCATACTTATCATCCTCCGCAAAAATTGAACTCCAAATGAGTCAAAGACCTCATAATAAACCAGATATCCTAAACAGAAAGCAGGGAATAGTCTAGGACTCATTGGTACAGGACAAGACTTTTTGAACAAATCACCGTTAACACAAGAAATCATTAACAGTTAATAAGTAGAACCTTATGACTAAAAGCTTCTGCAAGACAAATACCACCATCAAATACATCCCTCAGAGCTCAGGATATCCCACAGATTAGGAGCCTTAAAGAGTATAAGAGCCAGAGAAGATGGAGGAAAACAAGCAATCAAGATCCTATAAATCAACATGACTAGCATCCATTTATAAGTGAGTATATAACCATGCATGGATATCAGCCATAAAATATAGGCACCATGCTACATTGCACAGACCCTAAAAACCTAAACAAGAAGGCAAGCCCAAGTGAAGAAGCTTGAATTTCACTTATAAGGGGGAATAAAATAGTCATAAGAGACAGATGGAAGGAGGGAACTGGGAAGGAGGGTGGGTCAGGATAAGGTATGGAGAAGGAAAGGAGAGAGGTGAAAATCTGTATAGTACCTCATTATAAAACAGCAGGAGGTGAAATAAAGTAGCCTCTCTTCTATCTCTGGGGCTCTAACTTCCAGCCTTCTAGTTGAAGGTCCAGGAAGAAAACAGGATACTTTGAAAATTTATTTTAGCCGTTATGTCTAAGTTCTCTCTATAAAGTTTCCTATGAAAATGGGGAAGGGGGCTTAAGAAAAAGGTGGATATGGGATTATAAAAGAGGGGACAAGGGTTTCTCAGAATAAAAAGGAATAAGAACTGTCTCTTATCTTGGTCCTCAGCACTTATACCTCTTTCAGAATACATGATTACATAATAAAAAGTGCATCACAAATTTACACATAAGTTTAAACCATAAATCAAACTAGAATTTGAAAAGACAATGTATACATAATATACATTATATATAATGGGTATACATGCATACCCATTAGGAGCCATTATCTTGTTAACAGCTCTGCAGGTTCTGGAGAGATTAAAAATCATAACTAGTTGACCAAATTATTAGTCCATTTTTTATAGATAATCCCACTCAACATTTTATCTTCTGTTCTCACACCTGTATTAAATCATTAGTCCCCTTATTATGACCTTGTTTAATGGTTTTGCAACCTCTTGGAATGTTCTCTGAGTAGTAGCTTGCTTGCTGTTTCAGAAGCAATTAACTCATGACACTTAAAGGGGGGTGGATAGAATTTTCATTGACTACCTGAAAATAGATTAGTAAGTATTATAACTTTAGGAATTCTTATAGAATAATCATTGAGAAATAAGAGTGCTCTAGAACAAAAAGAAGCAAACATAGCCAAGAAGTGTAGAAGACAGGATATAGAAAAATTCAAGGCTAAAATCAACCAAATAGAAACAAAAAGAACAATACAAAGAATCAACCACAACCAAAAGCTGGATCTTTGCATGAATCAACAAGGAAGATAAACCCCTAGACAAACTAACAACAGGGTCCAGAGGCAGTATACAAATTAACAATATCAGAAAAGAAAAGAGAAACATAACAACAGAAATCAAGGAATTTCAAAAAATCATCAGCTCCTACTACAAAAGCTTATACTCAACAAAACTGGAAAATGTAGATGAAATGGATGATTTCCTAGACTAATACCACATACCAAAGTTAAATCAAGAGCAGGTAGACTATCTAAATAGGCCCATATCCCCTAAGGAAGTAAAAGAAGTCATTAACCTCCCAAACAAAGAAAGGCCAGGACCAGATGGGTTTAGTGCAGAATTCTACCAGACCTTCAAAGAAGACATGATACCAATATTCCTCAACACATTCCATAAAATAGAAACAGAAAGAACACTACCTAATTCATTCTATGAAGCCAAATTTACTCTGATACCTAAACCACACAAGGACCCAATTAAAAAAAAAAAAGAGAGAATGTCAGGCCAATCTCACTTATAAATATCAATGCAAAAATACCCAAAATTCTTGCAAACTGAATCCAAGAACATATCAAAACCATCATCCACCATGATCAAGTACTCTTCATTCCAGGGATGCAAGGTTGGTTCAATATATGAAAATCCAATAACATAATCCACTACATAAACAAACTCAAAGGAAAACATTCTCATAATCATCTAGACGCAGAAAAATTTTTTTGACAAAATACATCTCCACTTCATATTTAAAGTATTGGAGAGATCAGGAATTTAAGTGTTAGACCTAAACATAATAAACGCAATATACAGCAAACTAACGGCAAATATCAAATTAAATGGAGACATACTTGAAGCAATCCCACAAAAACCTCAGAAAAGACAAGGATGCCCACTTTCTTTTTTTTTTTTATTTCTTTGAGAGTTTATTTGTGTAAAATGAAATAATGACTTCCCATTGTATAACTTCTTCAGATATGATTTTCTTGTATTCAACAGAATAACATTCTTTCTTTTTTTCCATTTTTTATTAGGTATTTAGCTCATTTACATTTCCAATGCTATACCAAAAGTCCCCCATACCCACCCACCCCCACTCCCCTACCCACCCACACCCCCTTTTTGGTCCTGGCGTTCCCCTGTACTGGGGCATATAAAGTTTGTGTGTCCAATGGGCCTCTCTTTCCAGTGATGGCCAACTAGGCCATCTTTTGATACATATGTAGCTAGAGTCAAGCCCACTTTCCCCATATCTGTTCACTTTAGTACTCTAAGTGCTAGCTAGAACAGTAAGACATCAAAAAAAGATCAAGGTGATACAATAATCTCAAAGAAGAAATAAAGATATCACTATTTGCATATTTATGATATTATACATAAGCAACCCCAGAGAACTTCTCAATCTGATAAACAACTTCAGCAAAGTGGATGGATATAAAATTAGCTCAAATAAACCAGTAGTATTTTTTATACAAATGATGAAAAGGCTTAGAAAGAAATTAGGGAAACAACTCTTTTCACAATAGTCATAAATAATATAAAATATATTGGGGTAACTCTAACAAAAAAAGTGAAATTTCTGTAGGTTAACAATGTCAAGTCTCTCAAGAAAGAAATCAAAGAATATCTCAGAAAACAGAGAGATCTCCCATGATCATAGATTGGCAGAATTAACATAGTAATAGTGGCCACCTACCAAAGGCAATCTATAGATTCAATGCAATTCCCATCAAAATCCCAACACCATTCATGGAAACATGAAAAGGGGAATTCTCAAATTCATTAGGAAGGGCAAAAAAACCCAGAATAACAAAAACAATACTTAACAATAAAAAAAAAAATGGCTGAAGGAATAACCATCCCTGACCTCAAGCTTTGCTACAGAGCAGTAACAATAAAAACTGCATTGTATTGATACAGAGACAGTCACATTGATCAATGGAATAGAAATGAAGACCAAAAATTAAACCACACACTTATGGTCACATGATCTTTGACCAAGAAACCAAATATATACGAAGGAAAAAAAAGCGTTTTCAACAAATGATATGGTATAACTGGCACTCTGTACATAGAAAAGTGAAAATAGATCCATATTTGTCACCATGCACAAAGCTCAAGTCCAAGTGGATCAGGGACCTGAACGTAAAACCAGATACACTGAATCTAATAAGAACAGAAAGTGGTAAGTAGCCTTGAATTCCTTGATACAAGGGACATTTCTTAAACAGAACTCCAAAGGATCATGCTCTAAGAGCAAGAATGGATAAATTGGATCTCAAGAAACTAGAAAGCAAAAGAGAGCCAAAAAGACACACCAGCAACCTACACATTAAGAAAAAAAAAATCTTCACTAAGCCCATATCCAATAGAGGGCTAATATTCAATATATATATATAACTCAAGAAGCTAAGCACCATAAATAAATAAATAAACAAACAAACAAACAAACAAACAAACAAATGGGGTATAGAACTAAACTGAGAATTCACAGCTTAGGAACCTCAAATGGCTGAGAAACAACTAAAGAAGCATTCAGAGTCCTTACTGATAAAAGAAATATAAATAAAAATGACACTGATATTCTACCTTACACCAATCAGAATGACTAAGATCAAAAACTAAGGTGACAGCACACATTGGTGAGGACGTGGAGAAAGAGAAACACTCCTCCATTTCTGGTGGGATTGCAAACTAGTACAACCACTCTGGAAATCAATCTGGAGGTTCTTCAGAAAATTGGAACTAGATCTATCTGATGACTCAGCAATACCATTCTTGGGAATATACCCAAAAGATGCCCCACCATGCCACAGGGGCACATGCTCCACTATGATTACAGTGGCCTTGTTTCTGATAGCCAGAAGTTGGAAAAGACCAGATGTCCCACTACAGAAGAATGGATACCAAAAATGTGGTTCATTTACACAATGGAATACTACTCATGTACTAAGAATGAGGATATCCTGAGTTCTGCAGGCAAATGGATGAAACTAGAAAATATTATCCTGAGTGAGGTAACTCAGACCCCAAACGACATTCATGGCATGTACTCATTAAAATGTGGATATTAGTAAAAAAAGAAAAGAAAAGAAAAGAAAAATTAAAAGTACAGAATACCCACAATACAGTCCACAAGAACTCAGAAAGGTCAACAAACTGAGGGATCTAAGTGAGGATGCCTTATTACCACTTAGGTAAGAGAAGAAAACAACCACAAGAGGGGGAAATGAACTTGGGAGGGAAAGGAAACTGGGGTGGGGGAGTGGAGAGAGGAACAAGATCAGGTATTGGGTTGGGGAACATGACTGAAATCCCTGAGGGCCAGCAGAAAGAATGGAAAAAGGCAGCCTCTGGATGTAAGAGGTTGCAGGAATGGGGGGGGGTCCTGAATATACCAGGGACTTGGGAGGTAAGAGACTCTCAGGACTCAGAGAGACCTTAGATAAACTGCCCTACATTGGGGAGATGGAAATTGCAGAGCTCACCTCCAGCAGAAAGACAGGGCATCAAGTGAGGGATGGGGTTGCCATTTCACAGTCAAAACTCTGATCCATAATGCTCCTGTCTTTAAAAATATCCTGCAGGGATGGAAATGGAGAGAAGTCTGGGGAAAAGAAGGTCCAGCAACAGGCCCAAAGTGGGATCCAGCTCAAGAGTAGGTCCCACGACCTGACACCATTACTGAGGTTATGGAGAGCTCAGAAAAAGGCACCAATTATGACTGACCTTTGAAAGACCCAACAAGAAACTGAAAGAGTCAAGTGAAGATATTTGCACTCAAATAATGGACAGGAACTGCTGACCCCTGTAGTTGAATTAGAGTAAAGCTGGAAAAAGCTGAGGAGGAGGGTGACCCTGTAGGAGGACCAACCTTCGCAATTCACCTGGACCCCTGAGATCTTTCAGATACTGGAACACCAACCAGACAGCATACACCAGCTCATATGAGACCGCCAACACATATACTGCAGAGGACTGTCAGAACTGAGTTCAGTCAGAGAAGATGCACCTAACCCTCAAGAGCCTGGAAGCCCCAGAGAATTTTAAGGTCTGGTGGGTTGGTGTTGTGGGGTTGAGACTTCCTATCATGGAGACAGGGGGCTGGAGAGGAGTTATGGGATGTAGAACAGTTAGAGGGTGGACCGGGAAGGAAATAATATATATATATATTCATTTATTTGTCTATATAACATCAATAGAAGACAATATATCTTTATTGCTATGAAGAGATCTTCTTAAAGTGGTGGCCTAATATCAATTTTATATATCATATCAATATCTGAAATCTTTCCTAAAATTCTCCTGGGCCTTTTCCTCAGGACCAAATCAGTTGTAGATTTTAATCTAAGTAAACCCATCTTGGGAAGATCACCTGCTAGAAATTAGCTTCTCCCTTATGGCTCCTGACACTATACAAGCCACCTTCTATGGCCAGAAAGGAACCCCAATGCAACTATAAAGAAACCAACTAACCCACAGAACTTTCAACCCAACATTTCTTCTTTCTACAGGAAACCCAGGCATAAGGGATGGAGCAGAGACTGAGGAAATGCCAATCAACAACAGGCCTAACATGAGAACCATCCCTTGGGCAAGCACAAATCCCTGACACTATTAATGATACTCTTATTTTTGAAGACAGGACAATGCTGTCCTCTGAGAGGTTCTACCAAGCATCTGACTCAGATAAATATAGACACCCACAGTCAGTGGATGAAGCTCAGGGATTCTTACAGAAGAATAGGGGGAAAGATTGTTGGTCCTGATGGGGATTGTCCAACAGCCTCAACTATCCATGTACTTTTGGGCACTCAGAGTCTGAACTATCAACTAAAGATCATACAAGGGTTGGACCCAAGCTTCTCCACTCATATGTAGCAGATATGTAGCCTGACCTTCATGTGGGTCCTGAAAAATTGGAGTGGGAGCTTTCCAGAAAGCTCATGTCTGTACCTGGGATATGTTCTACTAGCTGAGTGGCTTATCTTGCCTCTCAGAGACTTGAAGTTCCAGGGTAGAGACGATACCCAGGATGACCCCTATCTGACCAGAACTGAAGAGGAGAGAGTTGAGGAATTATGGTGTGGATGACTATGACTGGGAGGGGGAGCAGTGACCAGGATGTAAAGTAAATAATTAAAAATAGCAAAATAAAATTAAAATGAATATACTAAATTAATTTTGTTTTAAATATCATAAAAATAAATCATTTAACAAAAATAAGTAAGAAGATCTGGGTGAAGAAAGTAAGTCACTGGACTATAACTAGGAAGGATATATCATTAAACTAGCACCTACTTGTCTGTCTCTTCACAGTTGTGTACTGAAGTGTGCACACAGTTGCATCATCAGGAGCTATATACCATAGTGTTTGAACTCACTTCATGCCCAAAATATTAAAACTACTGACCATGGGTAAAATCTTTTAAAACTGAGTACAATATATTTTCTTCCTTGAAAACATGATGATCCAATATTTTTCTAAAATGAATAAAAAGTTGGCTGGTGCACCTTTTGTCCCATAAGGAATTACTATTTAGTGAAGAAATTAAACAATATTTAAATACTTTCAATCACCTTTTCTTAATCAAAATCACCTCCAAAAGGAATCTAATTGTCCACAAGACATTGTGATCATTAAATTTTCCAATAGTTTGAATTATTTCATTCACAAAATTAGAAAAGACAATATCCAGGTCAGGTGTAAATTTAATGTAATATATGATATTCATTTAGGTAAAATTTTATTTGAAGCCAAACTATCATAGTGCTTATTAAACTGTTTTTATTATATTTTATACATTCTTTGGGAATTTCATAGAGTATATTTTATTATAGTATTTTCCATACTCCAAGTCTTCTCAGAGCTATTGTATTCTTTTCAATCCCCCTTCCTAACCATGTAATCAACTTCAAGCTTTTTGTTTCTCTTAGGAAAAGAAAAATAGAAGAAAAAAAAAAGGCACTAAGAGTCTATTTTGTGTTGGTTATCTAATCTTCATGTCGGCTGTTTTGGATAGTGATTGCCAAAGGTAATGTCACTCCAATAAAGTAACTATTTTTTCATCTATCAACAGCTGTAATTTGTAAAGAGTTACATGGCTAGAAGTGGGACTTTATGTCAACTTCTTTCTCTGTCCTGGAATTTTATCTGTCATGAATATGTTTAGGCTTTATTCATGATGCAAAAAAAATAAATAAATAAAAAAAAAAGAGAGAGAGAATTCCTTAAATAATCAGCTTCTGTCTCTGGCTCTTACAATGGTTCACTTTCTATGTGTACAATGAATCCTCAGCTTGGAAAGAACATGTTTGATAAAGATATTCCATTGGTGGCCCAGCAATCCAGAGGTTCTCAGTCTGTGTACTCTGAGGAGTCTGAACAGAGAATTTGCTGATGTACTGACTTATGGGCCATTACAAGGTTTTTTTGTTTGTTTGTTTGTTTGTTTTTTAATTACTGTCTTCAATTATCAGAATTAGTATATGCCCTATGCGTATTACCTGTCTATCGGGAGATTTTTTTTCTTCATTGACAATGTCAGGGGTGGGTTTCATCTCATGAACCAGATCATAATTCCAGTCAAAAAGTTGTTGATTACTACCTAAAAATATAAGCCACCAGTGTACATATCTAACATATGAGTCATTATTACATCTCTCAGTTTCATAGCTAGGTAAAACCAATGATTTCTTTTCTCTTCTGGTACCATGTATAGAACTTTCAATAACTATGAATGCTATCCAGTAGAGTCAATGCTTCTCCTTGAATACTAGCTAGATTTCTCCATATTGTATGTTATAAAACTGTTGAATCTTTGGTAATTGGATCTTATTGTAAAGTTCATAGAAGAGCGTGGCAAATAGCATTGGCAATAGAATATAGTGGTTGGACATCTGTCATCTAACTGTAGAATTTTTTGTTATATGAGAATACCCCTGAGAAGAATGAACAAACACCTACTCACCTCAGATAAAAATCTAAAGACAGACAGAACTAATGAGTTTAATTGACGCTACAATCAGAAATATAGTTAAGGACATTTTTTTAATTAGGTATTTTCCTCATTTACATTTACAATGCTTTCCCAAAAGTTCCCCATCTGCTCCCCCCACCTCTCTACCCACCCACTCCTACTTTTTGGCCCTGGAGTTCCCCTGTACAGGGGCATATAAAGTTTGCATGTCCAATGGGCCTCTATTTCCAGTGATGGTTGACTAGGCCATCTTTTGATACATATGCAGCTAGAGTCAAGAGCTCCAGGTTACTGGTTAGTTCATAATGTTGTTCCCCCTATAGGGTTGCAGATCCCTTTAGCTCCTTGGGTATTTTCTCTAGCTCCTCCATTGGGGGCCCTGTGATCCATCCAATAGCTGACTGTAAGCATTCACTTATGTGTTTGCTAGGCCCCGGCGTAGTCTCACTAGAGACAGCTATATCAGGGTCCTATCAGCACAATCTTGCTAGTGTATGCAATGGTGTCAGCGTTTGGAGGCTGATTACGGGATGGATCCCTGGATATGGCAGTCTCTAGATGGGCTATCCTTTTGTCTCTGCTCCAAACTTTGTCTCTGTAACTCCTTTCATGGGTGTTTTCTTCCCAATTCTAATAAGAGGCCAAGTGTCCACACGTTGGTCTTCATTCTTCTTGAGTTTCATGTGTTTTGCATATTGTAACTTATATCTTGGTTATTCTAAGTTTCTGGTCTAATACCCACTTATCAGTGAGGACATATCATTTGAGTTCATTTGTGATTGGGTTACCTCACTCATGATGATGAGTTCCAACCATTTGCCTAGGAATTTCATAAATTCATTCTTTTTAATAGCTGAGTAGCACTCCATTGTGTAAATGTACCACATTTTTTGTATCCATTCCTCTGTTGAGGGGCATCTGGGTTCTTTACAGCTTCTGGCTATTATAAGTAAGGCTGCTATGAACTAGTGGAGCATGTTTCTTTCTTCCTAGTTGGAACATCTTCTGGATATATGCCCAGGAGAGGTATTGCGGGATCCTCCAGTAGTACCATGTGCAATTTTCTGAGAAACCGCCAGACTGATTTCCAGAGTGGTTGTACAAGCTTGCAATCCCACCAACAGTGGAGGAGTGTTCCTCTTTCTCCACATCCTCACCAGCATCTGCTGTCACCTGAATTTTTGATCTTAGCCATTCTGACTAGTGTGAGATGGAATCTCAGGGTTGTTTTGATTTGCATTTCGCTGTTGATTAAGGATGCTGAACATTCTTAATAGAAGCAGAAGTTTCTCAAAGACAGTTTCATCACCAAAGCTCATAACACCACAGCAAACAAATAACCAAAGATGAAACCTAGACAATGATGAGCAGCCTGCAGACAGCTCAACAACTTGGATAGTAAGGCCTTCCCTTCCTTAACCTGGCCCTTCCCAGCCTTGAGCAGGCCCTCCACAGCCTTCAGCAGGCTGAGCAGACCTTGAATGCTTACCATAATGGACCTTACTGACCTCGGTGGAGTCACATGCCTTGGATGCTTGTGCAACTTCCCCCAACAACTTAGAAGAATAGACTGCCCACTGACCTTGCTTTGCAACATAATCTATCTGAAACAAATGATGAGGTCTGTGTACTTTCCCTATGTAAATACAGTGCTGGATATTAAACTTGGAGCCTTAATCAGAACCTTGTCTTGGTGTCATTTTTCTCTCTCCTCCCAAACTCCCATCTCTATTTAATTTCCAGCCCTCCTTTCAAGTAAACCCAGTTCGTTCATGGCTGCTGGCTGCTAGATGGCTACAGGATAGTGTCCTTTCAGTTGACCCAAATGTCTACGTGTCTTTCAGATAGTTCAGCTGGTCTCTGCTTTTTCCAGGCAACTGGGTTTATATAAAAGTGAACTTCAGCCAATATCACTGTTTATATACACTTGGAGAGGGAGGATTTGCTGAGTTTCAGGGATTTCCTCAAGTTGATAGTCTGTTATCACTTCATTTCATAATGAATTACAAGGTAAGATGGAGTAGTTCACCTTCTCTTACACTATCTTTTTTTTGTTTCAACTTGTAAGTATCCTGTTCTAAAATATACTGTGCGATTTATTTGCTTCCATTTTATATCCAATGTCTTTAGAACTTTCCCTACAAAATGAAAATGAAAGGCTTTAATTTTGGATGAGACTGCTGTTCTGTGTGTATATGTGTGTGTGTGTGTTTGTGTGTGTGTGTGTGCATGTGTTTGTGTGCATGTGAGTGTGTGTGTATATGTGTGTATATATATATATATATATATATATATATATATAATTTAAATGCAGTCATCACTTAATGGGACAATAATAACTCAACCAGTCATCATATGCTACCAAATAAAGTTCATAGTACAAGAGTATGCTACATATCTGGAGTCACTGGACAAAGGGTTCCCATAAACTATTTGATTCTTCTTAATTAGACTTTAACAGACACAACTATAGTTGAAAATATAAAATAATTAACTTGACTTATAATAAGAGGAACTTAAGGAAATTATCAAATGGCCTGTAACATGTGAGCATATATTAATTGTACTCAGGCAGAAAGAGATAGCTAGTGAGAGTGAACATTTTACTTATGTATTAGGTACAATGTGTACAGTTTTTGGTTCTTGACTGAGCAAACATTTAGGGATGCAAAAATGAAAATTTCATATACTTTGTACTTTAGAAACTAAGATTCATTCCACAAACATGCACTTTGTCATAATAAAATTTAATTAGTACAATGAACAATGTATCATAATTACCATAAGAACTTGAAAAAATTCTGTTAACTAAGGCTGCTAAGGGAAAACATGAAGAATATCTTGGCAAATAAAATTCCATGGAATATAAAACAATGTGCTCACAGAGTTCCAACAAGGATAAAGAGTTTGAAGAAATATCTATGGATTTTTAAAAGTAACTGCCTTGGATATCAAATTGAGAAGGCTTGTATTTAAGTGTTAAAACAACTTAATGGTAAAATGATTGCCAATCACTTTCAAGATGTTCTGTTAAATTCATAGTGATAGACAAGCAGTGTATGCAGCAGAATCTTTCAGAACAAAGCTTATCACGCTATTGTATTAAACATATTTTATAGAGTTTCTTTGTACATAAAATATTATGTAAGTCATACAAAGTGCATTCATGAGATACATGAATTATTTTTTCAATTTATTTTTGATTCAGATATGATCTATTTAATAGCTAGTCTCCTTGGATCATTTTGTGTAGTGTAAGGAATACAGAATGTACAGAGCTGAGCATTTTCTTGAGATGGGAAACTTCATATCTATATTTGGAAATAAAGAAGGTAAGAAATTTTAAATGAATAAAGTAGAAAACTATGAATGCTTCTAATAGAGCAATTAAAAGAATTAGAAATTTACAACGTACTTACATTTAAATAAGGTCATGAGAATCATCCTCACTGAAGACATAGTATTTGAAAAACAGAGATGTGTAGACATCTGGAAGATAGTCCAGACAAAAATAGAGTCCAGGAAGAACCTTAAAGAATAGGGTGGTGTAGGGAATCCCTGCTGTTAAGATCCAAGTTTGACATGACCTGAAAGACCTCAGCTTGGTGAAAAAATGGCTAACTCCCTTTGTCAATGGGGCTTCCTCTTCTCTACTTGGGGGTATCCAGGACCCCACAATGCCTAGCATAGGTACTTCACATAACCCTGTACTTGAAATTCCTGGAATGCCTGCACATGCTAATGAGGCTTTAGTCTTCAGCCAGTGACCTTTACCTACCATGGATATTCACACTCCTTCCCCAAAATTATATAATCCTTGGTTTACCCAGAATAAAGTGTATCTACAGAAGCTGATTCTTGAAATAATGTCTGTGGAAGTTGTTTCATTGAACTTTGTCTAAAAGATCTGTAAAACTGAAGAGCTGTGACACTGAGATCTGCAGAGGAATTCTCCTTCCACTCAGGCATTCACTGTCAGACCTGGGTCCTGCTGACCCATCTGTTCTGAAGTTTGCTTTATCCTTTCCTGCTTGATGTGTTTTTGAGTCTGGACACACCAAGGGAAGATATGGACCTTAGAACTCAGTTCACTATATCCTCCTCCATTCTGTGCATAATAGCATGTGGCCACTACAGAGAAGAAAGAGAAAAATGAAACTGAAGTGGAAGTTTGTGGTTTGTTTTGAAAGACAGTTACGTCAAATGTTTTTTGCTAGAGCACATGAGTAAAAGGATGTTTTGCTGGGGCAGAAACAGGTGAAAGGATGTTTTGATATAGAAGACACATGAAAGGATGCTTGATGGAAGAGATATAAATATAACTCCACCAATAGTGAGAGAAGAGCAGAGAGCATCAGTTTGATTTGCTCTGCCTAGAAATTCTAATATAATGACACACATGTTTTCATTCTCCTTACATACCATTGTTGAGCTCAACTTGCGGAAACACTGATATTAAGAGAAACTCACCAAAGAATTGCTCCTGACGTTCCTGTGGCAGCTTGCTACCTCTGTGGCCTCTTGTTAGACTAGTTGGTGAGCCTTCAGGATTCTTCAGGACTGAACTACTGATGTTGTTTCACAGTGTATGCCTGATGAAAGAACTGGCCTGTACCTTGTGAATCATATTTAGTTTTTACTACAGGACTGAACTGCTGACAATGGAAGGCATAACCAGGAGATAACACCAATAAAATAAAATAACATAAATAAAATAAAATAAAATAAAATAAAATAATAAAAAGAGACCAAAACTAGATGAAAGATTTGGAGAATCTATGCAACTTCCTGGCTTCTTACTACCTTTACTGAGGGGGCAGCTTAGGAGTCATCAAAGAGGAGTGCTGATCATATTATTACTTTAATTACTCTAAACAGAAGACGTTGCAACTACATAAAAATAGAATGAAGCTACATTTTGGGAAACAGGTAACATTGCGTTCATGTTCAAATAAAGAAAGAAGAATTTGGTTGGTAAAAAGATGAGAACTAGAGAAGGGTTATCAGTGAAGGTGACTGATGGCTAGTATGTAGACTTTTTTTTTTAAGAAAAGATATTCAGAGATTAAAGTTTGGTGGAGGAAAGAGAGAATTATTAGCTTACTGAGACTGCATTGTACAGTCTTGATGGTCAAGGTAAATCCTTTTAGCTTTGTGTTGCTTAACTTAATATAAGAAAATGGTTCCTATTGAAAATAAAATGATGCTTTCTTTACTAGAACATTTAGTTTATAAAACATGCTTATGCTCTTTTCTTCCAAAATACTCATTAATCTCTTTAAAGGCTATATAAGCCTCTTGCTGGTTTCCTGAATGAAGATTACTTCTCTGAAGGGCTAAACTACTGCTTTGAGATGTAATCATCAAGAATAATGTGCTTCTGTCTCTCCTTTTTTGTTAGTTGCTGGAATTCTCATTTCAACTTTGAAAACTACTTTTTGTCATAATGATAATTTATTAGCTTTTCTTTAACTAAAGTCTATTAGATAACACAAAATTTCACCCCAGTAAGTTGAAGACACACAAGCAGTGCTGCTTCATGCTATGTTCACTTACTTGAGCACCAATGTTAACATGAGAATGTGTCTGCAACATTCTGTAGCTCAATGATATGACTCTCCATCTCTGTGATCTCCTGGTATATAGCTCAACTATATGAAATGGAGAGGTTTTATTTGTCTTGAATCTATTGGTAAACTGCTCAAGTCTGTGAAAGGGTAGAATTTTATCGGTAAGCTCAGAGTAGAGTACTCAGCAGTTTGAAAGTGCTATATTCCTTCTGTGACATCCTAGTTGATTTCTGTACTATGAGAAATGATAGCAATTTATCAACTCATGATATCTTAGTGGACTGCAACACAAGTTCAATCCACTCTATTTTTCACAGTTCTCAGATAACCAGAGAGTGGAGGGAAGGATATTAATGAAAGATTTTTAAAATGGAGATGGTTTTGACTATGGGTTTTCAAAAGCTTGGTAGTTCAGTCAAAAACTGCTGGTGTAGATGCAATAAATACATGCCTGTGAGGGCATCAAAGTGCCCTGTGACATATAACAGGAATTTTCTTCAGTCTACCAGGAATGACTGTTTTGCATGACTGTCATTTTTATGATTTTTATTTGAATGGCATTCATTTGCATGGTAGATATTTCACAACTATAAAGAAAACAAAAACAAAACAAAAACACCCAAAAACCAGAGTACACAGGTTCTCAGGGTAACAATTGAGAACTGCAAGCCAGACAACCAGAAGTTTACTTCTTCACATAAAAGAACACATGTGCCAGAAAGATGAACAGCAAAAAAAGTCAAACTAGCCATAAAGTACTTCTCTCAATTAGAGGACCTGAGACCCAGTGGTACATGGGTTGTAGGTCAATGTTTCTCAACCTAATGCTGTAATTTTTCAGTACACTTGCTCATGCTGTTACATCAAAAATAACATCATTTTCCTGTTAGTTAGTAACTAATTTTGCTACTGTTATAAATCGTAATGTAAACATCTGATTTGCAGGATTCTAACATGTGGCCAGCAGAGTGGTCATGATCCGCAGGTTGAGAGCAAGATGCTACTCTAGTTATTCCAAAGCCCACTGATTTCTTTCATGGATTTCAGCACATTGCTTTACCCATCTTAGTCTTGTTGGAATCCATTCATTATCTTTGGCACTGCCTTTACAGTAGACACCAGTCCAATAAAATGAGAAGGTAAAGCCAACTAGGAAAACCTGAGCAGAGTATACCAGCTGAAACTCTTAGGTAACAGACCTGGAAATACTTAGTTTTCAGATTATGTAGTTCTTAGTTATGAATATCAGCTGAGGGGATGAGCAGTGGCAGATTCAAATGCTATTCTCCAAGGCCCTTATGTCATTACACAAAATGGAAACCAGAATTTGTTCCTGGTATTTGTGTTTTAGCACTCATTAAATTTTCTTCACATAAAGAAATGACAAAGAGAGGAAAATGCTAATCACTCAGCTCCCATTTGTGCATCTTGTACACATGTGTTAAAATGTCACTGGGTATGCCAGTAATGTGCATCATTATTGCAATTTAATTTAAAATCGTTTTAAATTATTAATTCACTCCTGTGTCTGTGTTTCAAAATCCTGTCTAAATTAACATGTAGTTAGAAAATAATTCAGGAATTTTGCCTTTATTCTACTACTTTTTGGCTAATAATTCCTTCTCAATTTAGAATAAACAAATGAAAATCACATCTTTTCATGGCCCAATTATGCTTTGGGGTTGTACCATTAGACTGAACATGGGGACCCCAATGGAGGAGTTGGGGGGACTGAAAAAGCTGAAGGAGTAGGCATTCTCATAGGAAGAACAACAATATCAGCCAAACCAGAAGCCCCAGTGCTCCCCAGGACTAAACCACCAACCAAATAGTACACATTGACAGACTCATGGCTCTAGCCACATATATAGCAGAGGATTCCCTGGTCTGGCATCAATGGGAGAGAGGGATTTGGTCCTATGAAGGCTTGATGCCCCATTGTAGAATAATACCCGAGCAGGGAGGTGAAAGTGGGTGGGTGGATGGGTGGGTGGGTAAGCTTCCTCATAGAAGCAGGGGGAGGTGGGATGGAATAGAGGGTTTCCAGAAGGAAAACCGGGAAAAGGGATAACATTTGAAATGTAAAGAAATAAACTACCCAATCAATCAATCAATCAATAAACAAACATTATATTTGGTGAATATATGTGCACTGGCTAATCTTTCAAATAAAATGAATAAAAACGAAAGACAGGAAAGGACTTAAGAGGAATGGAGATAAGGAAGTTGTGAGGAAAGACAGAAGGAAGAGAAAAACAGGGAGAAGGAAGGAAGGAAGGAAGGAAGGAAGGAAGGAAGGAAGGAAGGAAGGAAGGAAGGAAGAATTCATGGGTGGAAAGAAAGGGACTGAACAAAATGGAGGCCAGACTAACATTACCAAAAGAAACCAAAATAATGAATGATTGTTTTAGAAGAAGATTCTGGAAGATACCTTAGTTGGGGGATAAGGAATAGAATGCTGAGAAAAACATTGTCTTGTCTATAAAATGTGATAAAGCTGAAAAAATTGAAAGAATATCAAAGGTGGAAATAGGTAACTATGTCAATCATGTTTCCTTTATTCAATCTATTATCATATCCTTTTTATTAGATATTTTCTTTATTTACATTTCAAATCTTATCCCCTTTCCTAGTTTCCCCTCTGAAAATTCCCTATCCTCCCTCCCCCCACTCCCTAATTCACCCACTCCCATTCATGGTCCTGGCATTCCCCTATACTGGGGCATAGAAACTTCCATGACCTAGGGCCTCTCCTCCCATTGATGACCAACTAGGTCATCCTCTGCTACATATATAGCTAGAGCCAGAAGTTCCATCATTTATTTTCTTTGATTGGTGGTATAGTTCCAAGGAGTTCTGGGGGTATTGGAGAGTTCATATTGATGTTCCTCCTATGGGGCTTCAGACCACTTTAGCTCCCTGGGTACTTCCTCTAGCTCCTTCTTTGGGGACCTTGTGCTTTGTCCAATGGATGATTGTGAGCATCCCTTCTGTATTTCCAGGCACTGGCAAAGCCTCTCAGGAGACAACTATATCAGGCTCCTGTCAGCAAGCTCTTGTTGGCATCTGCCATTGTATCTGGGTTTGGTGGTTGTTCATGGAATGGATCCACAAGTGGGGCATTCTCTGGATGGTTGTTCCTTCAGTCTTTTCTATTATCATTCCTTAAAGAGACACGTCAATCCTATTAATTCTGTAAATCTATCAGCACTGTTTCTATTTGCATTTGATGACAGATCAATGCAGGATGGTGATGTTTTGCATCATCATCCTATGTATTCTTTTTTCATTCCACTACAAATTGAGTCACTGTCTAAAGATAGAATGTTTTATTTCCCTTTGAAAATACTATGAATAAATTAGAAATGGCAAGCTGTGAATTAAAAACCTGTCATATTTGTCCTTCAGACAGAATGACTCTTCCTCCTGGGCCTCATGTAGACACACAATTTACTGATATTGCATGTGTCTTCTAAGAGACAAAGGATTTGGCAGTAAGATTAAAATTCCATGATGGAAAAGTACCTGATTGAAATAAATTGATGCATTGCTTCAATACAGGGAAATTTATACTGGTTAAAATAGATGTAGAATCAATAAAAATATAACAGATGAGAAGCAACCCATGGCCAGATAGGGAGCAATATGCTTAATGAGAAACCCCATTGTACCTGAAGTCCTTTGTTAGTAGCCCCATAGAAACCTACAGCTATAGATGCTTCCTAAAATATACATTTATATAAAATAGTTTAAACAAAATTAACATCTAACAGGGGTCAATACCTCTTTTAGGCATCATTTATTATGAATAAAATATTCTCAACTTGGGAATGGGATGTCTTTTTTTAAATTCTGACCAATGAGTTCTCCCAAATATTGTAGCTTATTGCCATTGTTCTTGGAATCCCTCCAGAAATTACTGGTGAAAATCACACATGGTTAAGTTGTGGAACATATATAAATCTATTTACTGATTAAATTGACGTCTCATCTCTACTGACTAATATCCATAGTACTGGAAGATATGATGCATGTTAACAGGGATGAAATATACTAACATGCTGTGAAGCATGTGAGATACAATTATTATTGTTTAGAAAGATATACCTGATGGAATGGTAGTGGCAGGAATATCCTGAGAGGAAACAAACACATTTTGATTGGTTTAAGGCTTGTTCCACAAGATTGAACCTATGTCTGACATAATTATTAATTTCAAGAACCTGTGCCTAGACTGGCCTTTATCCCTGTGGGAGAATCTACTACTAATATTCTGTTAAAAAGACAGTATTAAACCAACTGAAAAAGACATCTTGGTATACACATATATTAATTAGTCCACCTTTCACTTATCAGCAGAGAAGCTTATTTCATAGAAGTTGACGATTTACACAAAGATTTGTCATCAATCAATCACATTCCTCTGTCACAAGCTCAAGAGATCATTTAAGAATAGGGAGTGAAAAGTTAGTTAGGGCTACATTAAAAGTGTTTTCTGAATAAACAGCGCCCCAGCAAAATGAACTTATCACATTTATGAGCATATTCACAAAATTAGCTAGAAAAATATTCACCATGTGTCAAAGTATGGACTCATAAAAACCCCACCCCTAAGAGAGTAGATATTTGCAATTGATGGTCACAGTAGAAGGCATAGTCTCCTTTTAATGATGTGGTCTCCAAGAGGCTACACATCCTGGTTATATTTTGTCAACTTGATGCAAACCTAAATGTATCTGGGAAGAGGGAAACCTATTGAGATAAAGTTTCTATTAGATTGCAATATAGGCAATGTTTTTTTGTTTTGTTTTGTTTTATTTTGTTTTGTTTTTTGTTGTTGTAGTTTTTTGACAGAAAGTTTCTCTGGATAGCCCTGGCTGTCCTGTAAATCACTCTGTAGACCATGCTGGTCTTGAACTCAGAAATTCACCAGCCTCTGCCTCCCAAGTGCTGGGATTAAAGGAGTGTACCATCACTGCCTGGCCGCAGGCAAGGTTTATTTGCCTTTTTAAAGTTAATATTTGATATGGAAGCCCTCAGTTCACTAGAGATCCTAGGAATGTGATCTTTGGTTGCATAAGGGGAAAAAAGTGAACAGGCCAATTACCAGTCTTCATTCATAGTTTCTACTTCAATTCCTCCCTCGAGATTCCTGTCTTGAATTTCTGGACTGAATTCATTCAGGATGGAGTGTAAACTGAGAGTTTTAAGATGAAATTAATCCTATCCTCCTAATTTGCTTTTGGTCAAAATATTTTGTTACAATATAATTCTTATACTAAGAAAGTATCTGTCTTAGTTATGGTTTTACTGCTGTGAACAGACACCATGACCAAGGCAAGTCTTATAAAAAAACAACATTTATTTGGGGCTGGCTTACAGGTTCAGAGGTTCAGTCCATTATCATCAAGGTGGGATCATGGCAGTATCCAGGCAGGCATGTCGCAGGAGGAGCTGAGAGTTCTATGTCTTCATCAAAAGGCTGCTAGTGGAAGACTGACTTCCAGGCAACTAGGGTGAGGACCTTATACTCACACCCACAGTGACACACCCATTGAACCAGGTCATACCTATTCCAACAAGGCCACACCTTCAGATGGTGCCACTCCCTGGTCCAAGGATATACAAACCATCACAGTACCTATGCCCCAATAGAAGACCCTATACCTATACATCCTAGGAAGGTATAGGCAATATTATATGAATTCATTAAGTTTTAAAAACTCAAAATATATTTGGGAGCAAATAATGATGGTGTACCGAGAGAATTTTATCATATACATGAATCAAATTATATATATATATATATATATATACATATATATATATATATACACACATATATATGTATGTATATTTCAAAAAGTACATAAACAAATAAACAAATTACTTCACCCAAGATCACCTTAATGAATAAATGAAAGTGTTGATGTTACTTACTGAAATTCCTGTGACAGATTACTCATGAGAGCATTGATGTCTCAGAGGTCATGTCACAGCCAACAAGAATAACTAGTATGGGCAATAGTTCAGGAAACTTATATATCTGGACCTTCCTGCACAACTTATAGGCATATAAACTGGTTGAAAATTCCTGTTTTTCCAGCATTTAGAATTTCTTTTATAAAAATGATGATGGGGCTTGTGAACTTTTAAGCTTTGGAGACTTCTTGAATGTCCTTGTTTTTATTTGTTTACTTCCTGAGGAAATAATCTACCCCAAAGCCTGTATAGGAATTTTAATCCAGCAACATGCCTGTCCTGGCAAGACATCTCATCCAAAGAACTGAGAATGGGTGAATTAGCTGGAATGGAGACTAATCACACACATTTAACCCCTCTGGCTAGAATACAAACATGCCCATAGTATGCACCTTTTAGGTAAAATTAGTTTGTAGAAGAAAGCAGCTCTTTGTGACAGTAAAATCTAAATGAGGGGCAGACAAAATTTTGAATCAGAGAAATATTAATAGAATGTGTCTTAGAGAAGATACACCCAACTCTCATGAGAACAGACAGAAAAGAAAGACTATTTAAATAAGTACACAGTTCTTCAGGTACATTAAATTAAGTAGCATGATACTCTAATTGGAAACACTTCTCAAATCCTATACGATGTACAACTCCAAAACTCCCAAATTGTGATAACAATAATTTCTCACGATCTCTGGTCATTGAATATAATCAATGATTTATTGTGGTGTCAGAATTTGAGACTGGAAAGTTAAGTGTATTTGGAGGAATAGAGGTTGATTTGCATTTAATTTTTGTTGAAGTTAAGACTACTTGAAATCAAAGGCTATTAAAAAATATATATATACCTCAAATGATGAAGTAAGCTATAATGTTAATATGCCCCTAATAATTTACTACCACATTTCCTAGTAATTTTGTTCTTAAAAGTACCAAATTTAATGTCTATAAATAAAAGTCAGTCACCTTAACTTTGTTATAAGAAGTTCATGAGTCTAACTCAATAACCCTGTCCTTTTATAACTGAATTAATTTATAATCAGGCACATTCAGTCCTTGCAGAAACAGATCTAACTTCCCTAAAAATCCAGAGGTATCTTCATTAAAACCTAGATAGGTGCCCTAGAAGAAATCTGGCACACCTAATTGATACCATATATTTTGTGACTTGAAAGATGAGTTGCCACTCTGAATGTCTCAATGTAATATCTACAAAAATATAAACAAACCTCAACCAACCAACTACTACCCAAAACACACAAAACTGACAGATTACAAGTCCTTTAGTGTAGTCAGCCTTTGGGGAAGATTCCTCTATGGTTCCCAAAGGTGACTTCTTTACAGACTCAGAAGAAAAAGAGGGCTTCTAGAAAGTATATTACTGGTCTCATCAACTAATTTGTTATCCTTTCCACAGAATAATAAATTCAGTTATTAAAGAACTGTATTTTACTAGGAGACATGTAGGTTATTCGTCAAACAGGTTCTGGAGCTATAAACCCCAACATCTTTGAAAGAAAGTGGGTCATCTTCATCAGTAGTTTTGGATAATAAATGGAATCATTAATATGTATCTAGATAATCAAGTGCTAAATATTCTACATGAATATCTAATGGATTTATTAGTTAGAAAGATTATTTGGAAGAGAAATTTTTCTAATCTATGCACAAATAAATACCTGAGAGTTCAAGTAGGGACTGCAGGATTGATTCAATATTACTGAATTAACTTAAGGATGGCTATGGTGTCAAGTCCAAATACATCGCTTCTCATTTATATATATATATGTATGTGTGTAAGTGTGTGTGTTCATGTGTATGTGTGCTTGTGTGACTTCTAAAGAAGTACAGCTAATGATGTAACTTATATAAATGATAAGGAGAAGGTAGAGGAAGATGATGGTGAGAAGGGTGATAAATTACAACTTGAAGTCCCAATTATTGGAACATTCAAAGTCTGATTTGTAATAATACTTTAGTAACACAATTAAAGTTCAGGTATGTTTAACCAATAAAACTGAGAAGACTTTTGAAGAAAGTTTTAATGTACATGTGTGTGTGTATGTGTGTGTGTGTGTGTGTGTGTGTGTGTGACTGTGTGAATTTCGATAATGAAACTCTTGATGCTTATAGGACAACTATTCATAAGTAGAAGTTAACTTGTAAACACTTGATATTAAAAGTGAATAAAATATCATATAATTGTAAAAGTAAATATAGTACTAAGAAGAATGTTTTTAGGCTAGAAATCAATTATATGTTTAAGCCATTTGATATACACATGCTATTTTAAAAGTTTATTCCCCCAAATCAAATTGACTTAAACATTTTGGATTATATTATTGTAATTTTGATAATGAAATTTTATTTACTTTGCATTTGTAAGGATTTATTGAGATATCGAGATAGCTGCAATAGAGAGAGGAAAACTAGCAAAAATAATTAAAATGTTGCAATGTTATCTCAGAGAATCTCAGTCAGGTTTTAAAAATAAATGCAAAAAAAAAAAAAAAAAAAAAAAAAAAAAACCACCAAGAAACACTCACTCTTGTCAAAAATACAATAAGTGACCTCCCTGTCCTGACCCTGAAACAGTTGAAAGGAAAAAAAATTAAATGCATCCTACTCTTTTTCATAACTAAATAAGCCTCCTAGCATAAACCTAACCTAGCAGTGCTTCTCTGAAGGATCTGGGAATAACCTCAAGAGATAATTCATGAAAATAACACCTAAGTCTTCTTTTTTTTTATTTGGATATTTTCTTTATTTACATTTCAAATGTTATCCTCTTTTGCATGCGCCCCCCCCCCCCAAGCCCCTATCCCATCCCCTTCCCCCTGCTTCTATGATGATGTTTACCAACTCATCCATGGATTCTCACTTCCCTGCCCTGGAATTCCCCTACACTGAGACATCAAGCATTCTCTGGAACAAGGGCCTCTCCTCCCATTGATGCCCAATCAGGCTACATATGTACCTGGAGCCATGGCTCCTTCCATGTGTACTGGTCTGTGATAGAGTATGGTCAGGAGACTACGATTGTCAGCATCTCAATTCAAATTGCAGCCCACCTTCTCAGTCCGAATAGGAAGCAGTGCTTTATTGTCCTTAGTGTGAGGCCAAGTAGCTTTAATAAACTACCATTTTTTTTTTTTGAGGTGATGCTATGAAGAATTTTGTTAAGTTGATCAACCAAGTTTTATTACTTGATACCATTTATATTTTCTTTTCTCTGAAGCTATGAGTAGAGATGCTTACTATAGATCTATAGTAGTTCCTATAGTCCTTATTAGTCTCAATTGCAATAGTAACAATGGCAATAATTCTTTCCCATCTAGTATAACTCAAGGGACTTTTATGCTTGGACTTTAATTCTCTTTGTAATTCTATTTCCCATGAAAGAAGTACAGTGAGCAGCTATATAAGTTGAAGTG
The DNA here is from genome assembly GCF_000001635.26 of Mus musculus. Classification (NCBI taxonomy): domain Eukaryota; kingdom Metazoa; phylum Chordata; class Mammalia; order Rodentia; family Muridae; genus Mus; species Mus musculus. Next base: position 43,433,302 of record NC_000069.6, on the reverse strand, counting down.
TTTGGATTGATTGACACATTTGCACGTCAATAAAGAAATACTGTTTGTAGAGCCACATATACTCCGAGGCACTGATACATTGCCATTCTATGATGGTGCTTAATGCTAAAAGGTTGGCTGAGATTCCAAATGTACGATTGTAATCTTTCAAATGGACAACAAATGCTGACTGTGGACCACTGAAATGTTGAGGGCATAGAGAACTCAGCAGAGAGAAAAAATCTACCAGGAGTTCTGGAGTCAGTTAGGAAAATGGAAGTTAGGGAAGCCAAATGAGGAGAATGCTTAAAGGACTAAGATGTACACAGTTGTGTGAAATGGTAATGTTAGATGGAACATGAAGTTGCTGGAAATAAAATATTTGGTTTAGCAACTGTAGACCATAAATTATATGGTCAATGCTGTATAAAATCTTCCACAGAAATCACTATAAAACAAAAAGGTAATACAGGTCCTGGCCCATTATTTAAGAGAGCCATGTTAGTGTGGTGAGCAAGTGTGAAGGTGGGAATGCTGAACTTGACTTCCAAATATAAATAAATAAAACACATTAATGTTGCCAATGGAGTATGTCACATCTGAACACCACAGGGGGTAACTGAAATACTCATTCCACACCAGAACCCTGTTCTTCATAGAACATATGCCAGCCTGTTGCTGAGTGAAAATCAGATGGGGGTGAGATTAAAAGATGGGCAGAGCAGACAACGTTGAAGACTAATGAAATAAAAATAAATGGGGTTATGAGAACTTTGTGCTTACTATTTGACATGTTCATTCAAATTATTACAACCATGTGCAACAGCATTAATACATTCATCCTGAAAATGAGGGAAATTGATTACAGGAGAAATAATGCTTTCTACATTTCTCTATTATGTGTGTGCAATTACACATGTGCATACTTGCAAAAATGTGCATGTGGAGGCAGGAAGACAACTTTAGAGAATTGATTCTCTTTCCCTACCATGTGGACTGATGAATTGGATGCAATTTATTAGTCTCAAAGGTAAGTACTTTTTACCAAGTTAACCTCTACACAGGAGATTTTTGTTTTTTTAATTTTAGTTTTGACTGAGTCTGTAAGAAGAGAGAAGCTGGTATAATAAACTGTAGTAATGTAACAGGCTGGTATCAGACAAATAGCTTGGCACTCAGTTACTCACTGATCCCTAGGGCATCTCAGAACACGTGCAGACTGATGAACACACATAAAGAATTTCCTCTCTAATAGGAACAACCCAGTGCTGAAGATAACCCGTTAATTATAATGTAAAAAAGTAACAGGCAGCTATAGATCAATTTAAAGTCCCAAGATGATTAGAGTTCTTAATTACATAAACTGTATAATATCAAAGAAAGAAGAAAATATATTTTATACCGACAACCAGTTAGATGTTTGTCAAGACAAGAGAAAGTATAATAGACAAAAGGTGAGAGTTCACTATGGACAGATCTTCCTTAGACAGCTCTGTCTGGTCTACACCAGTCTACCTGATGTTTGTCAGTGTTTTTCATTTATCTTAGCATCTTGTTGAATTGTTCCAAACAACTGCTAAGAAATAAGAGGCTCCAAAGTAATGTGATTTGTGTCCATTTCAAGTCTTCTCATAAGGCCTTCTAAGAAAAATAAAAACCAAATTTTCAGTCTCCTGACTCAAACATATGTGATAAATCAGATATTGTAATCTTGGCCTCGTCTCTTGTATGTTTGAGTAGACAGACTCTACCACTTCACTAATTATCTCATATAATGAATTAGTGGAAAGGCCATATAACATGATTTTTGTCTAAACTTCTGAAGAGTTCTGATCTACACAAGCCAAGACAAAATGTGATACGTTCTCCCTCATATGGAGTTATAATTTTGAATGTTTAGATTTTTTTGTGCTGAACTTAGAGTACATACAGAATCCAGGAAGCAAAATGGTCCATTGAAGGAGGTTACCTGAAGGAATGAGATGACAGTAAAAAAAAAAAAAAAAAAAAAAAACACAAAAAAAAACAAAAACAAAAAAAATGGTAATATGTGTGTGGCAATGGGAAATATTGGCAATGGAAACAATCAAGCAGAGATGAAATTACAGCACATGCATAATGAGACTAGGAATTGGCTGCTCATCAAAAACAAAGGGCTCATATTGTTGTTCCACCTATACGGTTTCAGACCCCTTCAGCTCCTTTGGTGCTTTCTCTAGCTTCTCCATTGAGGACCCTCTGTTCCATCTTACAGATTACTGTGAGCATCCACTTCTGTATTTGCTAGGCACTGGCATAGCCTCACACGAGACAGCTATAACAGGGTCCCTTCAGCAAAATCTTTCTGGCATTGTGCAATAGTGTCTGGGTTTGGTGGCTAATTATGGGATTGATCCCTGGGTGGGGTAGTCTCTGGATAGTTCATCCTTTGGTCTTAGCTCCAAACTTTGTCTCTGTAACTCCTTTCGTGGGTATTTTGTTCCCTATTCTAAGGAGGAATGAAGTATCCACCATTTGGTCTTCCCTCTTCTTGATTTTCTTGTGTTTTGCAAATTGTATCTTGGTTGTTCTATGTTTCTTGGCTAACCAGTACCCCCAGAGCTTATATCTCTAGCTGCACATATAGCAGAAGATGGCCTAGTCGGCCATCACTGGGAAGAGAGGTCCCTTGGTATTGCAAACTTTATATGCCCCAATACAGGGGAATGCCAGGGCCAAGAAGCAGAAATGGGTTGGTAGGGGAGCAGGGCAGAGGGAGGGTATAAGGAACATTCAGGATAGCATTTGAAATGTATATAAAGAAAATATCTAATAAAATATAAATTTAAAAAATAAGAAAAGGGGGGGGGGCTCATAGCAAAGCCACATAGAACCCAGCTATTTGGTAAACAATTAAATGTTTAAAATAAGCAAAAGTTCTTAATACATAATAATGTTTCTTTTAGAAGCTATGGGTTATAAAACAAAAGAACAACAAGAGAAAAAAATGACGACAACAACAACAACAAACAACAACCCCTCAATGCAAGTTGCAGGATTCCCGGTTAGAAGCTGTTAGGCAGACTGGTCCAGGAGGCCCCTATAACAAGGAGGCTCCAAGTGTACTGCTGCCTGTTTGGAACTAGCTGCTCATACCCTGACGCTGAAGATAGCACACACCATGGTTGCAGTATATGGAGAAGTCAAGCTGAAGCATACCTAGAAAGTTCCTGCTTACAGCTCTTTTCACAGAGCTCAAAGATGCTATGCAGGCTGCCATGGAAGCAAAAAATATCAAGCCTAATGCAGCTTTGAAATTTTAAATAAATGATGATCCTTATTTAATGAAAAGCAAGCATATTAAGTGCATAATAACTAATCTGATTCTTTTTTTACCCTTCTGAAGGAGCCGGTTGTTTTGAGTTGAAGCTTAAATTTATTTTTTCTCTCAGTGTTGCCTTGTGTGCTTGTGTTATTGAAAATAGATTTTTGTCATATAATATATTCTGATTACTGTTTCCTCTCCCTCTGTTTCTCTAAGCTTCTCTTCATATTCCTTCCTGTATGGACACAACCCATTTCTGTCCCATTTTAGAAAACAGAGAAGCTCCAAAGAATAATTATTTAAGTAATAAAATAAAACATAATAAGATGAAACAAAAACTAACACATCAGAAATGGGTAAAACAAAAAGAAGGAAAAGAGCCCAATAGAAGACCCAAGAAACAGAGACTCATTAGTTAACACAGTGAGGAATCCCGTAAAAACACTAAATTGGAAACCATAGTACATATGCAAAGCACCTATTAGGTAAAATAGAGAAGAAAATATGTATGCAAATAAAATAAACAAAGTAAAATTTAAACTATGATAATAAGAACAATAATAGAAATAATAATACTTACTATTATTATTAATAATAATAATTAATACAAGAAGGAACCTGACATCACATTATGAGATGAGAAACCTCTCACAATCCTACTCAGCTCATTTCTGTGGGATGAAGCCCACTGTCTCAGTGTGGAGAGCTGTGCCACGACCAATCACAAGCCGCGAGCAATTGCCATTATAAGATGGTGCTGGCTTCCACTGTGCCTAACTAGTAAACAAGCCGTATGCGCAAGTGCAAGAGTGAATTCACGCCCAGTCACTGCCCATTTCGGGGGCGTAGTAATGGGGTGATGGGCAAGCAACTAATCAGGTGCTGTCACGCCACAACAGCTGCTGAAATGTCACGCTGCGGGCTATATAAGCAGCGGCATTTTCCGGATTCGGGGTCTTCCCTCCTGAAGAAGCAATAAATGCTTTGCCACAGAAGATTCCGGTTGTCCTGAGTGTGTTCTTGCCGGCAGGGACAAAAGATCGGGATATCTCTGTCTCCTCTTCCACTGGGTTCCCTGACCTCTGAGGGGAGACATTTGATGAAGACATACAGTTGAGGATGAGTGTTCCAAGATTTCTCACTCCTTGCATAAGGTCTGACCGTGGGTCTCTGTATTCATTCCCATATGCTACAGGAGGAAGCTTCTCTAATGATGGCTGAACAAGGAACTCACAGAGCATAGTAGAATCCACATAGAAGTCATTTTATTGCTACTTTTTAAACAGTAATATTTGTTTTTACTCTAGTCCTTGAGCTCTCTGGTCCTAGGTTTTGGTTGCACAAGCAGTGTCTGGCACAGGTTTCATCTTCTGCAGTGGGATTTCAGTCTAGTCACATATTGGTTAGTTACTTTCACAAACTATACTATCACTGCATCTCCATATCTTGGAGGCAAGACACAATTGTAGAATAAGGGGTTTGTGACTGCTTTGGTGATTACATTTATCCTTTGGTAGCCTGCAAAGTATCTTCCTGTTTATTAGCTTGTAAGGGTGAAGGCATTATGTAGACAGCTCAGCTTATCCATGTCCAATTACTTTTCTAAGTATTGTCTTCAACAATAAGGCTTTTCTGTCAGTTTGTAATGACAGACCTATAGTCTTGGTGACAGCCTACTATGTTTTCAGGTCCTATGTGGTCTCATTGACAATGACACAGTTATATATAAACCATTCCCAATATTAGAAGCTTTATTTGGTGACAAGAGATGAAAAATTGAAACTTTGTCTCCCCATTATTTGGAAAGTTCATTTAAATCTCCATCAGATTTGTATACATTTTAGGAAGCTTCTCTATTTTTATTTCATACTGCCCCTAAAATGTACTTCAATTTTATCAGTTTCTCTCCATTATCCTTCCCTGCATTTTTCTGCACTGTCCTTCAGTCTAGTAGATCCTTCTGTTCCAGTCTCTCCTCCAATCCATCCATATCTATCTATTCTATTTTCCTTTATTAGAAAGATTATCTGTCCCCTCTTTGCACTTACTCTGTACCTAACAGCTGAGGTTCTTTAGGTCAACTAAACATCTAATATCTTCATACAAATGGATATGTAACACAGTTGTCCTTCAGGATTTGATTGCTTTACGATGGATGATTTTTTTTTTTTACTTCCATGCATTTCCCTGCAAATTTCATATCAGTTCATTTCCCTTCCTTCCTTCCTTCCTTCCTTCCTTCCTTCCTTCCTTCCTTCCTTCCTTCCTTCCTTCCTTTCTTTCTTTCTTTCTTTCTTTCTTTCTTTCTTTCTTTCTTTCTTTCTTTCTTTCTTTCTTTCTGTGACTGTTCTTCCAGAGGCCATGAGTTCACTTCCCAGCAACCAAATGGTTGCTCACAACCATCTTGTAAAGTGATCAGATGCCCTCTTCTGGTGTGTCTGAAGACAGCTACAATGAACTCATATACATAAAAAAAATATTTTTTAAAAATAGAATATAGTGTGCCTCTGTGGTAAGATAAAGTTTCCTTTGGGTATATGTCCAAAAAAAAAAAAAACCTTATAGATAGATCTTGCAGTAGGTTGGTTCTCACCTTCGTGAGGAACAGACACACTGATTTCTATAGTGGCTGTGCAAGTTTGTACTCTGTGAATTCTTTCCTTGCTCCATAGCCTCATCAGCATGAAATGCCACTTGTTTTATTGATCTTGGCCATTCTGTCTACTATTAGATGAAATCTCAAAGTAGTTTTTATTTGAATTTCTCTGATAGCTTAACTTTTCCTTAAGCATTTCACATCCACTTCAATTTCCCACTTTGAGATTTCCTTTAAATGTAGACCCCAATTTTTTAATCAGGCTATTTATTTTCTTGATAAATAGGTTTTGTTTTGTTTGTTTGTGTGTGTGTGTGTGTATGTGTGTGTATATGTGAGTGAGTTAGTGTGTGTGTGTGTGTGTGTGTGTGTGAGTGATTGTGTGTGTGTGTGTTATTTATATATTTTGGATATTTAGTCACTATTGGATGTATAGTTGCCAAAAATCTTTTCCTATTCTTAGCCTGACAGTTTTTTTTCTACATGACAGTGCTATGCAGAAACTTTTACATTCCATGTGGTCTGATTTATTAATGTTTATCATAGTGTTCTGCTCAGAAAGTCTTTCCCTATGGAGAGCTGTTCAGGCTTAATAACCACTTTCTTTTTTTTATCAGAATCAGTGTATATCTGGTTTATGTTGAAATCTTCTATCCATTTGAAGTTGAGTTTTGTTTAGGGTGATAAGTGTTAGTTTATTTGGATTCTTCTAAATGATGCTGTCCAGTTTGGATATCATAAATTATTGAAGATAATTATTTTTCTAGTTTGGATTTCTGGACTCCTCATTAAAAATTCTGTGTCCATAGGTATGTGGATTTACATCTGGAACTTCAGTTTGATTCTGTTGATCAACAAAATTGTTTTGTGCCTACTGTGAATTCTACAAGTAACAATATTAAACTACCAGGCAATATGCATCCATTGATTCCATAATAACAAAGCTCTTCTAGAAGTAGCAGAGTTCTCTGATTATGTCTGAAGTCTTTCCACAGAAGGAATTTCATCCCTCCCTCAGTGAACCTCATCAAATATCCGAGGGAGAATTGTTGCTTAACTAATTTGACATTAACTAATCTGACTTCTGAATACTTATGTTTATACTTATTTACAAAGGCTACTCTCAGCCTTAATCAGTGATATTTGTATCCTCAGTGAATGGTGGTAAACCCAGAGAGTCATGAATGTTCAAGGTGCCGAGAATTAATGAAAGCTGAGTATGATCATTATTATGCCCTTCTAGGGATCAGAGATCATAATGGAAGATGGGAGGTGAAGAATATATGAGATCTGGGAGATAGGGAGAAATTCTGCTTAGTGTCATCTTGTAGCATAAGCTAGCTTCTTTCGCCATAAATTCACAGGGTTGAGTTCTCCAAGATGATCCCTGCACAAGAATTGCAGAACTGTAGGTATCAACTGAAACAGTAGCTACTGAGGGATCTTTAGGAAGGAACATACTTTTTCTTCATTGTGTACTTATCTCTGAGCCCAACAATATGTTCTGGACAAATCCAAACTAATGGAAATACTGAAGGCTCTGGCTAAATTAAGTGAATGAAAAGTCAACTGACCAATGACAAGGCAAACAAATTGGGGGGAGGAGGGAGGATTGACAAAGGTGAGAAGGACACATTGTCAATAGGACAAGAGAAATATAATGAATAAGTATTATTTGTATGTATGAAAATGTCAATACCAAATTTGCTTGAATATATATATACATATATGTGTGTGTGTGTGTGTGTGTGTGTGTGTGTGTGTGTGTGTGTGTATGCATTTACCTAATAAACATTAACTTCCTCTTAGATGAATTTTACTCATTTTGTTGAGTAAAATTCCATAACTAATCCACTCAATAGAATGGTAAGCTACATATTTGTTTGATGATATAACCTGCAAATAGTGATTGAATGTTTTCAGGATAATTTAGATCCTAAGTGATACTTTTACAGTAAATCTCTTTTCTTTAATGAAAATCATTCTGTGGGTGGATATATACAATTTATTTAGTAGACAGTGATAACTTTAAGCTCTGTCACATCCTCATATCTATTCAGTAAGTCCACAGAGTCAAAAGGGGAAGAACAAACAGCTGTTATTGTCACCATCTATCCAAACACCTCAATAATATCCCATCTAACTGACAGAGTGACAAGCCCAGCATCTTTATCTTATCCTTATAATTTAATTTGCAAACAGTGAGCTTCATGCCCTTCCCCTCCGGGCCCAGTGTCAGTCTTATTGAATGAAAATTCAATTCTCACCAATAGCCCTCAAGGGTAATTACTGGTCTTCAGTGAGCAGTTTTGCAGGCAGAACTCTGGTTGAAATCCAAACAGTGTCTCTTTGTAATGATTGAAACCCTTTCTTCCTGAATTTTACATCCACTCTGGCAGACCAGCTTAATGATGTGTTTACTTTCCTTACTATTGCACAAGCAGAAGACATTCTTATTTACTTATTAAATTTTAAAGATTTATTTTTTGTATATAAATGTGACTCAGTGTGTGTGTGTGTGTGTGTGTGTGTGTGTGTGTGTGTGTGTGTGTGAATGTGTGTGAATGTGTGTGAAGAGAGAGAAGAAGGAGGGAGAGGAAGAGAAACACAGACAAACAGACACAGAGACATTGAGAAGACAGGGAGACAGGGAGAAAGAAGCAAAGAGAGATGGAAATGGACTCAGCATGGGCTGCTTCCACAGAACACATTTACATGTTACAGGACACTGTTTTAGCAACTTCAGAGACAAGGTCTTAATTTAATGATTGTGGCTACATTACATGCTGCATATTACAGCCTTAGGCCAATTTTTCTGTCATCTTCCATCTCTTGGGATTAGAGAAAAAAACTATGGCATAGGGGTTTTTATGTGAATTCTGGGGACTGAATTCAGGACTTCTGTTTCAATAGCAAGCTTGGTAAGCAATTTTACCTCTGAAAATTCTTGTTGGTTTCAGTTATTCTTAATCTTTTAGGTGGCCACTGTATGGCACATTCTAGCTTTAGAATTTTTGCTTTGCTATTTCCAATTATAGAATGAGCTAGATATTTACGTGACTTTTTTGTGTGTTCACAAGATAACTTCGTGATATCTCATATGGAATTAGTGAATTTATTTCAGTCTTTTTAACAACAAAAGCAATCGATTAGCAAACATATTTATTTGATATATTGCTAACTGTGAAATCCACAGGTTAAAGTTGTCTGAGCAAATGCACACCAGGTATCTCTGTGATTACTTTCAATCACACATTTTGTCTGTGAGCCTGCAGGCCCCTTGAAGTTAAGGAAAACAACCCTGCTATGTCTTTGAATCAACCAATCCCAGCAGACTCTATGCAGCAGACTTCACACATCAGTCACTTTACACTTTTTCAAGTTTTCTTTCCAGCTGTATGTCTGCTTAAGGAACTAAGTGTTCAAAGGGAACCACAAAAGCACTCGGAATCTGTGCTAATGGAAACGTGCTAATATTTTTAAAAAATGCAGTCTACTGGACTATTCCTTTACAGCCATCAACAATTACCTCAGTATCCATACTAAAGCACTGAGAAAGAGGCCACTGTATTTTCTGAATTAATCGAGTGTCAGCTATTGTCTACTGGCATTATTCATGAAACTGTCTGGTGATATAAAAATGTCTGTGCCCTTCTACCAAAGTAGATGGGAAATGCATTTATTACCAAAATCTGAAGGGAAAGATAAAATAACAGTAATGTTTTCGAATAACATCCTTTTTTTTTTCAGAATTAAATAACATACTAGAAGATTTTGACGGAACTGTGAAAGTGATAAGATCAGTAAATCTTTGTTAGATGCTTAAGAAAGGGTCCACTGAAGTGGATGGACATGAAATATGGACTTATCACTCAAGAAGGTTGTAATAAAAGGAGCTCATCTCTTAGGAGGTGTTCAATGCTATAAAGATACCCTATCCAAAAACCTTCCTGTTCCTTCGGCTCTTTCCTATTACCAGGCATGCTGCTACTTATTAGGGATTAAGAAATGAATAAGAAAACAGTTTGTCACTTCAGCAAGTATGGTTTAAATGTAAATAATGAAAGGTTCAAATGTTTCTAATCACTTTCAACAAATCTACAAATGTAAAGGATATCTCTGCATACATTAGCTCTATAGACCAACCCTCTCCCAGACTCCAGGCTCTACCTTTATGTAGACAACATGAGTTCACAGGTCTGCTTGCAGTGTCTCCTCCCTCTCTTCTCTTCAAGTTATACTTGAGTGGATGACTGTTGCTTTGTCCAATGGATAATGATTACCTCCTGCCTGGCCAATCATAGAACTCTCTGCTATTTGTAGAAGTGCAGTGGAATTTATACAATGATTTCTGTTTGCTGAAATTCTCAGGAAGGAACTTCAACCATATTGAGCATCATACAAGGCTGCTTAACTAAAGAGAGCTTCTGTGGTTGTGAAGAGGATAGAATTTGCTGGTTCAAACCCCATTAAATAGTTACTTATTGTCTGCCTCTATTTGAAGGCATACCTTTGTATATATTAGAAAAATTCTTTTGGATATCCACTTCTATCTTTTCCCAACCCAAAAGATAAGAATTTTGTGACTTTAAACTGATATTTCTCTGATGTAGTATAACCCATTTGCTAGATGCACACAAGTTTCTTGATTTATTGCTTTCTTTATTATGTTGCTCTAAACATTTTTTGAAAGTGTACCCATGTTTTGGGGCATAGTATTTGGGGTTGCCTGAATCTGTGTCTCATGGCTATATCATTCATAACTTGTTTTAAAATACTCTTCTAATTATTTTTGATGAGACCAGTGGTGGCTTTGTTCATTTTGTTTTGCAAATTCTGGTCTTAATTCTGCTAAGGATATCCTAATGTGGGCACTCTCTCTTAGTTTTAGGATAACACACATGTTTATTTTTGTAACCATAACTTATTAATAATTATTTTATTAAAACAAATAAATTGTTTGTAAGCTAGTATGCAGTGACTGCCTCCCCTGACCTAGCAGGTACAGGTATTTACTGATTTATTCTATGTTCATGCCTTCATCATGCTTCTTTGATTCTTGGTTCCATGAAGATGACCTCTGGCCTCCAGATTCAATTTTCATGCCTGTACAATAAGAATGTTAATATTAAACTCAGCATGGTGGCTTCGTATAATAACAGAGAGACAAAATTAAGATTACAGGCCCTGACTGAAAACATCGGGCATAGTTTCTTACTAGTCCAAGTGAAGAAGCATGTGAGTGAATAAGCAGGAACTTACTGTCAAGGTCTTTGTGGTAGGAGTAAACTAAGGTATGGACACATAGCAGTAGTCATACATGCAGTAAATACCAGTCCAAGATCAAAGGAGAAATATTATTATTCTCAAGTTCATTAGCACAGGGAGCAGGGATGTGCTGTCTTGTGGTGATAGAAGGCCAAGCATCGCAAAGAGACATTGCCTGATAGATTACAAATTCACTGTATAGAATTTGCCTGCCATACAAGGCCCTGAATAAGATCCTCATCAAAAGGGAAATATCAAAAAGAGATTAATGTACCTGTCTCTTACCAAAAAAAAATTCTCTTTATGATAATAATATGCAGTATTATAATAATCAAAGTCTAAAACTTTTACTTTATATCCACAACTACTTCTAAAACTATTTGCAAATAAAGTTACTCTGAGAGAATAAAACTTTTAGCGAAGTGAGTCTGCTGTGTTTCTCCTAGTACCAGGAAAATTTTCATAGACAACCTAACCACTGCATTTATTTTCAAAAATTAAAGAAAACAAAACCTTTCTATTGTTTATTACTTACAACATCATTCTTATAAATGTTCTGAGATTAAAATTGATTTTTATTTTTAACTTACTTTTAAAGACAATTCCCCTTCTCTTAATGGATTGTTGAATTTATTTACTCAATTCCTGTTCTCTCCCTCTGTTACCTTCACAGACAGTCTCAAGGGCACTGGTTTGTGGATGGCCCCGTGATCACTGGACTGGGATGGCTTTGCGGCACAATTCTATTTTTCATCCTTGTCTCATTTGCCAGCCACATTAGGGCTAAGTGTGCAATAGGAAGGGTCCTTATGGATTGCTCAGAAACTATGTCAGGAGGCAGCCTGTCTTGCCTCCAGAAAAGAAACCTTCTCTTATCAATGCCATGATTGCCAGCCCAGTCAATACCAACTAATTGAAATACCCATGATTAATGATCTCCCCTTTCAATGAGTTTTCTTATCTCACTGGGCTTTGAAACCATGCCAATGAAGTCTATATTATTTTTTCCATTTCCCCCTTTCTTTTAATTTTCCTGTCTTTCATCTTCATCAGAACTGTCCCTATCCAGGTGTCTAAGCCACATGTGTCATTTATTTCTTTTGTCACAGTCTCCTTCCTCCTTCATATCACCATATGTCTTTCTGTCCTGTGGCATCTATTCTTTTAATACTGCATATTTATCATAGTATTTTATCCCTTCCTTCTTACTAAATATAGCTATAGAATGGGTTCAAAGAGAACAGAAGTCTGATTATCTAGTGACAGTTATAATTGACTGACTGCTAGATATTCATGGTACCAAAAAAGGTGGCTTTATCAAATAATCTCAACATACCCCACTTTACGGACAGGCAAAAAAAAAAATACAAGGAAAAAAATACAATTTTACTTTATTTGATATTATTCATTGTGGTAGTATAGCTGCATTTGTTTTGGACTGTGAAAAATCTAAGACAGTAGTTTAACAAAATACAACTTCTTTAAGTCTTAACATTTAAATAAATACATCTCTATAGCATTCTCTGCCACTACATGGGTAATCTTTATGATTAATAAATACTGAAGAATTAGCATTCTTTTCAGGAGTGCTAAGAACAGCATGTAGTTACAAAATAGAAATCTGAAAAATAAAAGAATGGATTTAAAAGAGAGAGAAACTGGAATATATGATATGGAATGGCATGAAGGAAGGGAAGACTGAAGTAATATAACCTTAAAATACAAAAGAAACAACTTTAAAGGAAAGTTTTCCCATTATTATTTGAGCCCATATGTCTTTCTTGTTAAGAATTCCAGTTATTCACACTATGTGACCTTGGGCAGGAAACATGGCTGTTTTGATCCCATTTTATATCAGCAAATGCTGACAGATGCAGTGACACGATCCAAGATCTGGTGACAGGCAGAAAAAAAACTAACAATATTACAGAAGCAAACAAGTTAAATGCCTGAAATATAGTCTTTAAATGTTATATTTCTATTTTATCATTGAGAAAAAGTTAAAGAAAATTAGAGAAACTCAAAACTAACACCCACCAGTTATTTGTGTTTGTGTATTATATAACTCGTAAAACTGTTATTGGGGTTGCACTGGTGTTTGTTTTGTTTTAGGTTCATACAGCTACAATATAGAGTATCTTTTTGTTTGTGTGTTTGTTTTTATTGGGTACTTTATTTATTTACATATCAAATGTCACTTTCCCACTTTCCCCTCAGGAGCCCCCCTATCCCATCCTCCTTCTCCCTAATTCTATGAGGGTACTTCCTCACCCACCCACCTACTCTTGCCTCCTTGACCTGGTATTCCCCTACACTGTGGCATGGAGCATTCACAGGATGAAGGGCCTTTCCTCCCACTGATGTCCAACAAAGCCATCCTCTGCTACATAAGCTGCTGGAGTAATGTGTACCCTTTGATTGGTGGTTTAGTCCCTGGAATCTCTGGGGAGGGGGTCCTGGGAGGGTCTGGTTGGTTGATATTGTTGTTCTTATGGTTTGCAAACCTCTTCAGCTCTTTCAGTCCTTTCTTTAAATCCTTCACTGGGGACCCCATGCTCAGCCCAAAGGTTGGCTGCAAGCATCTTTAAATAGTAACATAATCATCATCATTAGCATTTAAACCATTGCTCAAATTTTAGACTTAGATTCTTTAACATTAAAATCATTGTGAAGTAAAAACAGATCCATTAGGATAGTATTGGAAATCAATGTGAAAATATAGTGACATTTGATCACTCGAGAAATTTTCAAAGAAAACTTTTATATAGCTTTTTGTAAAATATGTTCAGATATTTTAAAACTGCTGCAAACTTTCAAAATTCTAAAAGGGAAGTTTTATAAATAGAAAAGATAATTTTTGTTTATAATTTATTACTTCTAGTAAATTGGAATGATTTAATATCTATCTAGTTATCCAGTTTGTTTGCTATATAGCCTTCTTAGTAATCCATACATTATGAGACACATTGACGTTTTCATTGCTGTTTATTGTCAGTTAAACATGGCCAAGTTAGAATGTATATGCCATAAATTCAACCACAGTGATCATACATTCGAATGATTTTAACAATATTGTACAGCTAATCCATCAGTGCAATCCAACTTAGCACATTTAACAATTGAACTTCACCATGATTCTGGGATTCACCTCATTGTAATACTGAACTTCCCACTTCACCAGAGACACTCCACTCTGAGGCAAATAATCGATATTGATAAGCATGTGTGACCCTTCAACTTTTTTCCAAATCACCACCTCTTCCTCCTTTTCTTCTCTCTTTTCTTGCCCTCCTCAGCTTTGTTTCTTGTCTTCTATCCTTCTCAACAAATTCCAGATACATGGATTCCTTTGATGATGTCATTTAAACACAATTCATAGTGTATTAAGAAAAGATATGATTACATTTTCTTTTCAGACAGCTCAACCAACTTGGGAATATTATTGTCCCCTGTTTTAATTGTTGTTGTTGGTGGTGGTGGTGGTAGTGATGTGTGTGTGTGTGTGTGTGCGTGCGTGCATGTGCATGTGCACATGCATTTGTTTTTGTTTGTTTGTTTGTTTGTTTTATCAGTTTTCTTTATTTCTTCCTTTATTCACAGACAGAGCAATGTAATTGGACAGAGATCATCTTCATGTTTCAGGTGGAGTGCCTCATCTCCTTTAATTTGCTAAAAGAGCCCTGGGATTAAGGCTTGAGGAGTGTGTTTATAGGTCAGCCAACAGAGGTTACATGGAGTACTGATGGGCCATGATTAGGGAATATAGTGGAATTGCTTTATACTTCAAAGCATGTGATGCTATGTTGAAGAATATAGGATTCTGTAACATTAAAATCATTGTGAAGAAAAGAAAGCTAGTGTCAATGATATTAAAACTGAGATAATGTGAGAAATGGAGCAGTGCAACACACTGAAATAAGGAATCACTTTCTGAATGAATGAAGCTGGTACTCTACAAGACATGGACATCCTGCTCTGCCAAGCACAGTGCCATACAACACTGGCTTTTCTTCACCATGTAGGTTAGACTACTTCACTCTCAGGTCACTTAGCTCCATTCAGGAACTAGAAAAATTCTGCACACTCCATGGAATTCCTGCTGAATCAATGTGTTCCTGTAATAGCTGTTTGGCAACAGAGGGAAAAGGCTTCTAAAGCTAAAGTAAGAGTTAGGAGATCTATGGAAAAGTTTCCACAGAAATCATCACAGCCACTACTGTGCAAGGCTTGCCTCACTATGTGATTCCTATGCACCTCTAGTGTCTCCAGAGAGACACAGAACCCACTGAAGTGAAGGATCATATTAAGGTTGTAATTCCTACAAGACTATCTACATATGGGGCTGCTAAGAGACAATTAAGAATGACTGACTTCATCAGGTTGAGGCCCCAATCACAGAATACTGGTGTGGTACCCTAATATTAAGGAGAACCAGAGAGAACTTTGAAGAAGTGAGGTCATATGAGGACACACTAAGTGGCAACTGTGTGCAGTTCAAGAAGATCCTTTGTGGACAAGGTATTGGTTTCTTTCTATCTAGAAGTGCAAAACATAAAAGTTGTAGAGCAAAAATTTGAGATAATGTTTCCATCAATACACATTTCAATCCATGTGTACCAAATGTCTAAAAAGTAATTCAAGATTTAACCCATAACCAATTTTAAGGAAACTAACAGTGATGTTATAAAAAATAAAGTTAATTTGATTCTAAAATTCTTCATGAGTTCCAGATATCCAACACTGATAATGACACTTATATAGCAAATATGTTATGTGATGAACCATCATGCTGTTATAGGTTCAAAATTTTAGAAATGTCCTTATATTTGTTTTTTGTATACATAATGGATTGAAGTCATATCTAGCAATGTATGTCTGTGGGCATTCACATGTAGTATTTTCCTTAGTGTTTAAAAATAAAATAGGTTATCATAGTATACAAATAAGAACTATTGTGATATTCTGTATGTGGGTTTCATGAAGTGAAGAGCTAATACATTGCAGAGTCAGGATTTTAGTCAAGTATTAAACATACTTTAAAATATAAGCATTATATCTTAGTCTGTAGTGTATCCAGTAAAAACCAAATGCATTTGAATGAAGTAATGAATAAATAAGAAACTCTCAGAGTTAATGAATAGATGTTCCTTGTAGCAGACAAAGAGACTGCCACTATTACTGTAGGCTGATCTAAACTACTTGTTTGGTCATGTACTTTGTACCCTCGAAAAGTTCTATATGATATTCACAGCCCTCTTAGCCTGGCAGTGACTTTTGCAAGGTAGAAGTAACAACTTGTATTCTTAGTACAATAAGAAATCTAGTCCACAACCTGTGAATAGAAGTTCCCTGGAACCAACTCTAAAAGCACAATTGCATCATATGAACTCTCTATGGGCAACAGAAGCTTATAAGTTTAACCTGATCTTAGCCACTGTATGGAAACTGAGCAATCAACAACAAATACACAACTTCTGTATTTTTGTATTCTTGATCCATATATACTACAAAGCATTTTTGTTTTCAGTACTGGGTCTTATAATGAGTACCTATGTCTCTTTGTGTGGTAGGTATGTTGTATGCATATGCACATGTGTGTCCAGGTGGATGTGGAAGCCAGAGGAAAATTTCTGATATTGTTTCTCAAGCACTATTCATCTTACTTAAAAATAAAGTTATTTTATCTTATGTTTGTGTTTTCCTGGATGTATAGATGTGCAATAGTGGTCATCAAATGCCCAGAAAAGTGATTTTCAGGCAGTTGTGACTCATCATTTGGATCCTGGGACTAGAATCCAGGTCTTCTGTAAGAGCAGTACACTGCTCTAACAACTGAGCCCTACCTATTTTTTTTGAAACAGGATTTCTCTTAGATTCTCTTAGAGCTCACTGACTCCACTAAGATAGCCTATTCCTAAGGCTGAATATTCCCCCTGTTTTTACCTCCCCACTGCTGCAGTGTTTCAAATACATTCCATTGTCCCTACTTCTGAGCATTGGTAAAGGGGTGGGACATATGTAATCATACATTTTCAGCAAGCAGTTTACAAATTTAGCCATCTTCCTAGCCTGCTAGTAATTACTTCAGTATATAAAACCCACAAAAATATTTTGTTGAGTGTAGAGTATCTGTGACTACTATTTATGTAACTCTGTGATGTATAGGATTTTGTGATAATTGTTTCATCTATTGATACCATGGACTATGATAGCTTTTTCTTTATCTAGAAAAAGTAGACATGTAGAAATATACAGTTAATTTTCAATAGTTACAAGTATTTGAACTATCTTCAATGCATTGTTTTTCATACTCAAACCAAAGTAAAGCATCCTTGTGCCACTTTGAGACAAATAGTCTTATATCCTTCAATGTCTACAATTTAACAAACTCCAAAGACTTGTGAAAGGAACCTACAAGAATAACATTAAGAGAATGTTAGGGATGAAAAACAATGGAAAAGAACTGTCTTCCTAGAGAAGCACAAGCCATCCAGCACTCCATGTGGTTCTGCTTTCTGTAAGTGAGGAAGGCACAATCTGTTACATGAGGCTTAAGGTTTACATTCACACTCATGTCTAGTTAATCTGTATTATTTGCATGATATAAGAATAACTTTGTCCTTTGGAAGCTTTCAATTTCTCATTATTAAGGTAGAGAGTTAGAGGTAGAACAGTCAATGTCATAGCTTTATAGATACTAAGCCATATAATAAATAAAAACAAGATGTTCAGGAGTCCACGAATAATATCATTATTAAAATCTGAGTGGTAGGATAATTGACATACCTTCTTAAACAAAAGGTAGTATATGTTAGCAACTTTGCTGAGTGACTAAGAACAATGGATGTTCTTGAGAATAACCTGGATTTCATTCCATGTGGCCACATAATGGCTTACAAACACCTGCAACTCCAGTACTAGGAATCAGACAAATATTTCTAACATTCATGGGGCAACCAGCATGCATGGAGTACATACATACACCCACAAAAATTTTTCATATACATAAAAATATGAACACAAACAAACAAACAAACAAAATGTGACCATTGTTCCCCAAAACCATCATACTTAAAAATATACAGACTATTTGGGAAAAAGCTCAATAAAAAGTAACACATAACAATGCATATATAGTTCAGTTAACAAGAATTTATCTCCAATGGTCCACTCACCTGTTGAATGCACTGTATTTTATGTTGTTAGCTGCATGCCATATTTGAATGACAGCATATCATAGACACATCTTAAAAAATGTACACACACAAACATGATTATTAACAGTAGGTAAATATGTATAGTAAATGTAGATTTGAGGAGGGAAGAGATAGGGGGAGAGAGAGAGAGAGCAAGACAGAGAGAGAGAGAACAAGAGAGAGAGAGAGAGAGAGAGAGAGAGAGAGAGAGAGAGAGAGAGAGACTACAGTTTGAACAAAATCTTAGAGCACTGAATAGGTGCCCATTTGGAGTTCTATTTTAAATTAGTATTGACCCTGTTTGATCATTTCTCTTTAAATACTCTTTTTATTGAGTGTGTATGAGTGTTTATATGTGTTTGTGTATATGTGCAATGAGTCCATGCACATACACAAACATGGGTACATATGTACAGAAGGAACACATATTTATATTGGTAGGAAGAAAAGAAAAGTCTGTTATAGTCTCATATGCTTGTGATAAATCATGAAAGACTAAGTTTGGTAGAAAAATTAAAAATATATTTGACAGAAACATGTTTATTTTTTGAGAAGATAGGATAACCTTCTGAATATTCTGTTTTTATCCAATTTACAATTAAAGAAAAGAGTAGCTGGCAATGGCATATAAAAACATAATACCAAGCACTACGGCATTCAGTTCCTTAAAAGAACTTGGATATTAGATAAGGATTCAAATAAGAACAGAAAATAACATTCACCAAAATCCTTTTAGCATGCTGTACAGATGAAGCTTTAATCACACGTGGAAAGTATTTATAATGAATCAAAACAATCTTGGTCAGAAAAGAGGAGCAGAGAATAAGGGAGGAGCTTTGTGATAGAAACTGGCTTAGCTGATTTTCATTTATGTTTGCTCGTTATCTTATTTTAACTCTAAAATATAGTAAAAATAAGAAGAGAAAATTATTTACATATCTGTGATATTAACTACAAAATAATCAACACACAGTGATTAAAATAAAGTTATGATGTAATAAATTCTCAATTCAGAAACAGATAAAATAAGTGAAATATGAGTGAGAAATTCATGCAATCAGGGCTGGAGAAATGGCTCAGTACTTAAGGCACTGGCAGCTCTTGCAGAGAATCTGAGCTTGGTTTCCAGGACCCAAACTGTGGCCTCATAACTAACTACCTGTAACTGGCAGCAGAGCATCTTGTATGCTCTCCTGGCTTCTGTGGGCACTAAGTATACCCATGGTGCACATATGTGCATGTAAGTAAACATTAATGATATGCAAGAGCTGTGAGACAAGGAAACAGAGAACATTTAACAATGAAATAGTTTTGACATAGATAAAATGTAATGGGAAGGTATTTAGCAGTCTGGAAACTTAGATTTGAAGAGTGAGAATATTATAAACATAAGTATTTGAGAATTACTCTTATCTTACTCTCAGAAATGTTTGACCTGGCCCACCTTTCAATGTTGTTATCTTGTTTCTTAGGTGACATGTGGAAGGCAGCCCTTATTTTATATCTCCCAATGCTCTTGGTACAGAAGCTTTATAATTTCTTATTGCATGGTAAATTGTACAAATTATTGCAGGATTTTTATATGTGATGTCGTGTTTTTGTTTAATCTGAAGTTGTTATAGAGTTAGTTCATCATTCACAAAGCATTTAACAGAATGAGTTATGTCTTACCAGTATTGTGGTTTCCAGGTGTATTTGAATTTACACTTCTAATTTTATTAAACTATATCATAGAAAAGGGGTATAGATATGAGGTTCCCTCCTAAAGACAGGAACATATTTTATTCTGACTGTTTGATCATTGTATTTTAATATTTCACAGCTCTTTCATTAACAACATATTTTAACTTGGTGGGATAAAATTAACATTTAATTCCAAAGACAGAAACACAGTGTGACTTAAAGAAACATCTGGCCTTCCTGAAACTTTGTTGATGGCTTCTCTCTCACACATGGAATTGTGAAAAATCTGGTGCTCAGTTATCAGCAATGATTTCTTGAGGTGTACATGTGGTTGTTTCCATTTCAGAGAAATTAATTATAAGAAAATAATTTCTACTATCTGGCAGTAGATGATAGTTGACAAGGAACATATCAAAGATTTTATCTGAGTGAATGAAATGTTCGGAAATTTTAACTTGATCTCTCTATCAGTGGTACCAGGTAAGTCCGGAAAGGTGGCATTCCTAGTTCAAATCACATGACAAAATTATGTTAACACTCTGCACTGGTGACAAGATGTGAAACTTCATAAAAATCCTGTAGCATTAATACTGGCTAGTTGGGTTGGTACTTAAGGTGCTTGCCTCTACAGAGGTAGGACCTGAGTTCACATAGCCAGAACCAATGTAAAGACAAATGCAGAAGGGCACATCTGGAAGTAAAGTGTGTCATTGACAAGATGGTGTGATAACAGGAAAGCAGGAGATGTCAGAAGATTAAAGCCTGGTAGGCACAGATCAAACTTTAAGAAATCTTGACTTAAACAAGAGAGAAAGCTAAGACTGAAACCCATGATTGTACTCCAACATCCCCACCACACACACACACACACACACACACACACACACACACACACACACTTCATGTACATAAACACATATACATACATTTTTAAATGTACTTTTTGGCATCAAAAAACATTAGGACTACTCATTATATATTTATTAAGACATGGTTTTAATGAGAATACTATTGGATTTACTATACATATATAATTTGTTACACATACGCATATACGTATACTTTGACCATCTATTGTTTCTTATGTAATTCTTCTGTAGAGTTACTCTTTCACAGAATTATGCTTTAAAGTTAGGAAATCTCCTGGAATTTGGCAAGCGTCCAGCAATTTGTTATATATAGTATGCAACATGAATACAAACATCTCTATAATGTTAAATCTACTCATCCATAGCCTGAGAGGTTCCTACATTGTTTTATTTTAAATGAAAGGAAAAAACTGCATTTCTATCTTTACTATTTTCCCTAAAGTCTATTTTCAGATACTTATTAGGTGAAATTGATACAAATAAATTTTAAGAACCTGTGGAATTCTGTTCCCTCAAGTGCCATCTCATGTATGGCAAATACTGTTCTTTTGTGTTTTTCACATTGGTTCCTGCACTGGTTAGAGGTCCACAGCCCTGTATATTATATGCCTAAAAAGTCCAATGTCTAATTGGACATAAGCTTTATTATACTATATAAAGAAAGCTATCAACTACCATGATGTTCAACAGAAGGCCAGAATTGTATACAGGTCACACTTGACTTGGAGGACCTTCTGATAAATAGTATTATAAAAACAGAGCCTCACAGTTCTGTAGTAGTGATTTCATTTTAACCTGCTCTCAAATCTCCATCTTATTTTGCATGTCATATGGCACTCAGTGCTCATCCACTGTCCTGTAGCTACAGCTTCCAGCACTCACCTCACTGTGTCTCCACACTCTTGCTTTGCAGTGCTTTGTTTTCTCTCCCTTAGTATAACTTTATGGGTAATTGGGACTATCAGGTTCTTAAACTTCTTGACATCTTAAGGATGATATTATTTGTTGTGATGGAGTATTATGTAGCGCAGGTTGATCCCACATTCAGTATGAAAGTAAGAGTGAACTTGAATCCATCCTCTTTGGTCGACCTCTTTTTTTTTTTTTTTTTTTTTTTTTTCCATTTTTTATTAGGTATTTAGCTCATTTACATTTCCAATGCTATACCAAAAGTCCCTCTTACCCACCCACCCCCACTCCCCTACCCACCCACTCCCCCCCTTTGGCCCTGGCGTTCCCCTGTACCGGGGCACACAAAGTCTGCGTGTCCAATGGGCCTCTCTTTCCAGTGATGGCAAGCAATGGAACTACTATAATGTTCTGCAATGCACAATTGATGGGATTAGAGTAATGCTCCAACAGGAGCAGTTGATTATTCTGCAGAAAGTAGAGTTTAGAACTTTCAAACCATTAACTTAAGTTCTTATGTGTATTTGTATTTTTAAAGCTATAGAATTTTAGAAATTTCTAAAATTTTAAATGACTATCTTTTCTAAGATGTATGAGAAATGCCTGCCTACTATTTTAGAGCTGAAGAGAAATAGCATATAAAATTCTCTTCTGGGAATATACACTAATTTGATAAATTATGTTTATTTTCATATATATATATATATATATATATATATATATATATATAACCAAATTATTACATATTGAATTACATATATTCAATGTACAGAACCTGCAATTTAATTGGATATTTTCTTTATTTACATTTCAAATGTCATCCACTTTCTCAGTCCCCCCCCCAGAAACCCCTTATCCCATTCCTCCTACCCCTGTGTCTATAATGGTGCTCTGCCACCCACCCACCCATTCCTGCCTCCCAGCCTTCGCATTCCCCTGCACTGGTGCATCACTTTTAACCTGAAATTTATTGTTGTCAGCATAGGATTATAAGGTCTCCATACAAATTACTTTTATAAATTCAACAGATCCTATAAAGTAGAACCCTATGAATATTCACAATAAAGGGGGCTTTGTGGAGATAAGGAAAAAAAAACACTTAGTAATAGGGGATGTGGTTATGAAGAACTAGAGAGCAGAAAGGCTATTTTAGCCAGTGAGCAAGCTACTTAAATGTCCAACTGATCATTATGTTGGAAAACTGCTTACATTTATGAATGATAATAAAAGGTCTTGCTGATGTAAAATTTTTAAGGTAATATTCTTTATATGTATTTAGATAGAATAATTAGAATTCACGTCTTCTGATTTAAAGTCCACTGATCTATCTTTTATTCTATATGATGTGGTATCACGATATATAATTGTGCATAAGAAAATATTTAAATTACTGCAGTTTAAAGTCCATTTTCATTTTGAGACTTGCATAATAGTGTTGAATGGAATCATGTATTAGTACTACTGTTAGTGTCAAAGGATTCCCTGTGAAACAAATGTGAAATAACACCAAATTAATTATTTTCTTTATATAGCTCTAAAGATTCCATGAGTTTATTAATAAAGTACCTGGTAACATTTTAAATGCTTATTTTGTCATGTATAATCTAGGACCTAAAATGTTTCATGGTCACAGATTTCAGAAGCATGCTGACATGTAAGAAAAGCTCCATTCTGTGACTAGGTGTGATCTGAGACCGACTCTGGTATTCTGAAAATAAGCAGTCATAACACTCTGTTTGAACTTAGAAACGTCTTTAACTGATAATACTCATTTGCCCTGATAGACAACTATCAATATGCAATCTGGCACAATCACTGTCAGGACATAATACAAGAATTGAAACTTTCACATTTAACGTGAAAATGCAGTGTTAAGAGCTTTATTGATTACCTCAATCCTATGTCACATCAGAGGTATGTTTAAAGCCCTCATTCCCCTTTTAAGTGCCATTTGCCTTTCAATAATCGAAAAATTTCAGGGATCTATTAATAAGCTTAAGGAGTTGAAAACACATCACACCACTCAATTTACTGAAGAATGGAGTAAAAGATCTTAGAAGCACTGATGATAATATTTCATGATAATACTACAATAGCAATAATTTAGCTACATGCCAACTTAAACTTTATCTGTATTTTTACACTGAAGAGTTATGACTCATGGGAGCTGAGTATTAACATACAAAATGATAGAAATTGTGCTGGATATATTGGTTGCATTACAATGAGTATAGTATATAATATTTTCTCAGAATAATGGGAGTAGTAAGATATTTGTAGTTTACATACTGAACGGGCATCAACAGAAAAATATGCACAATAGCAACATTTCCTGTCGTTTACTCTAATTCTTCTGAAGATAAAAGGGGCTTTGCATTTTACAGAGGTAGGGATGTTTCCTTTTGAATGTAGTTGTTAAAACTGCAACCCTTGCTGTGATGGCAATTTAAGAGAGGCCCTTTAGGAAAATGATAAAACTAAATGAACTTGTATTTGCTATTTAATATAGTGAAATAGTACCTCCTATGAGGAGAGAGAAGGGTTGGCAGTGAACTTCTATTCTTTCTGCTTGTATATGTAATAGAACAAGTGAGGACAGAGAAAAACAGCCTTTATTCTGCTAAATAACAGAGATATCCCCAGAATCCATATTTCCTTGAAATGAAATCTTTGACCATAATCTTCAAAAATTGTGTGACTAAAATTTCTGGTTTTTTTTTTAAATTTTCATTTGTGTGTGCATGTGCATGCACTTGTACACATGTATTGTATGCTTGTTTCCACGTATGATGTGCAATTGTATAAACATGTATGAAGAGGTCAGAGTAACATGGTGGTATCTTGCTTTATTACTATCCACCATGTTCCCTTGAAACATGTCCTTCTACTGAATATAGAATCAATCTCATAGAAAAACCTGAAGTAGTATATATGTTAAAACATATAACACCAACAATGGAAGAGTGATCCTCTTTCTCCACATCCTTGCCAACATCTGCTGTCACCTGAATTTTTGATCTTAGCCATTCTGACTGGTGTGAGGTGGAATCTTATGTTTGTTTTGATTTGAATTTCCCTGATGATTAAGGATGCTTAACATTTTTCAGGTGCTTCTCAGCCATTCAGTATTCCTCAGGTGAGAATTCTGTGTTCAGCTCTGAGCCCCATTTTTAATGGGGTTATTTGATTTTCTGGAGTCCACCTTCTTGAGTTCTTTATATATATTGGATATTAGTCGCCTATCTGATTTAGGATTGGTAAAGATCCTTTCGCAATATGTTGGTGGCCTTTTTGTCTTATTGATGGTGTCTTTTGCCTTACAGAAGCTTTGCAATTTTAGGAGGTCCCATTTGTCGATTCTAGATCTTATAGCACAAGCCATTGCTGTTCTAGTCAGGAATTTTTCCCCTGCGCCCATATCTTCGAGGCTTTTCCTCACTTTCTCCTCTATAAGTTTCAGTGTCTCTGGTTTTATGTGGAGTTCCTTGAACCACTTAGATTTGACCTTAGTACAAGGAGTTAGGAATGGATCAATTCCCATTCTACTACATGATAACCACGAGTTGTGCCAGCACCACTTGTTGAAAATGCTGTCTTTTTTTCCCCACTGGATGGTTTTGGCTCCCTTGTCAAAGATCAAGTGCCCATAGGTGTGTGGGTTCATTTCTGGGTCTTCAATTCTATTCCATTGATTTACTTGTCTGTTGCTATACCAGTACCATTCAGATTTTAATCACAATTGCTCTGTAGTACAGCTTTAGGTCAGGCATGGTGATTCCACTAGAGGTTCTGGAAATCAGTCTAGTGGTTCCTCAGAAAACTGGATATAGTACTACCAGAGGATCCTGCAATACCTCTTCTGGGCATATATCCAGAAGATGTTCCAACAAGTAAGAAGGACACATGCTCCACTATGTTCATAGCAGCCTTATTTATAATAGCCAGAAGCTGGAAAGATCCCAGATGCCCCTCAACAGAGGAATGGATACAGAAAATGTGGTACATTTACACAATGGAGTACTACTCAGCTATTAAAAAGAATGAATTTATGAAATTCCTAGGCAAATGGATGGACCTGGAGGGCATCATCCTGAGTGAGGTAACCCAATCACAAAGGAACTCACACAATATGTACTCACTGATAACTGGATATTATCCCAGAAACTTAGAATACCCAAGATAGAAGATATAATTTGTAAAACACATGAAACTTAAGAAGAACGAAGACCAAAGTGTGGACACTTTGCTCCTTCTTAGAATTGGGAACAAAACACCCATGGAAGGAGTTACAGAGACAAAGATTAGAGTTGAGACAAAAGGATGGATCATCTAGAGGCTGCCACACTGTGGGATCCATCCCATAGTCAGCCTCCAAATGCTGACACCATTGTATACACCAGCAAGATTTTGCTGAGAGGACCCTGATATAGCTGTCTTTTGTGAGGCTATGCTGGTGCCTGGCAAATACAGAAGTGGATGCTCACAGTCAGCTATTGGATGGAACACAGGGCCCCCAATGGAGGAGCTAGAGAAAGTACCCAAGAAGCTAAAGGGATCTGCAACCCTATAGGTGGAACAACAATATGAACTAACCAGTACCCCTGGGGCTCGAGTCTCTAGCTGCATATGTATAAGACGATGGCCTAGTTGGCCATCATTGGGAAGAGAGACCCCATGGTCGTGCAACCTTTATATGCATCAGTACAGGGGAACACCAGGACCAAGAAGTGGATGTGGGTGGGTAGGGGAGTTGTGGGGGAGGGTATGGGGGACTTTTGGGAGAGCATTTGAAAGGTAAATGAGGAAAATACCTAATTTAAAAAACATATAACACATAGAAAGTAAAACATTTCTCTATAAATAGATCATGGATTCAAGCAATATCTTTATGGAGCAATCTATACAATGAGAGGAAAGTAAATTTAGTTCTGATCTTGGGTTTTGTTCCTAAAAAGAATCTACAAGAATCTGTATGAGAGAATATGAAACACTCTGCAATAACAAAGGAAATTCCATATCAAATTTGAAAATGTGGTAAATGTGCTAACCAGTAACTAGACATTTCAAAGAAAAGAATGAATGAATGAATGAATGAATGAATGAACCTCAACTATTAATTTCACATCACACTGAAGACACACTGAAGATTAGATATTTAAGATGGGTATTTGCCTCCTAGATTCTTAACAATTTCCTTAGAAGCCATGGACTTTTCTGCAATATAGAAATTCTCAGGCAATGCAAAATACCAATAGTCATAAGTAGCTCTACTCTCTATGAGAACTATGTTTTAATATGTTTAGCTTTTGCCTTAGTCCTCCAACTTAAATAGAGTAACTGGGACATTAAAGATGCTCATTAGCAGTTATTATGTGGTATTATTTCCAGATACTTTTGATGTTTTTTAAAAATATGCATAAGAAACTACAAAAGAAAATTGAAATTTAAAATGTGGGCACTGTCTCACTTAAGATTATTTTTATACACAAAGAAAGGAATTCAAGCAGAGCAAGAAGAAGGCTTGTTGGGAAACGAGACATATTAGATAAGAGAATAGGAATTGGGTTGGTTTTCAGATCTGTTTTTTAAGATGTAGTGTATGAGCTTTAGAAATGCCTCTGATGTAATAGTCAAGATTAGGTTGAGATTGGAAAATTTCTAGGCCCACCAGAATCATCTAATAGATCTTTACCAAACCGAGCCACACTTTTAACTACAACAGTGCCCATTAAAAGATGAAGATTGGCTGAAACACATTTCCATGTTTGTAGCACTTGTTATGTACACATAAGAGCACTTGTAGCACAGTGGGGTGAAGGCGATATGTGCTCAGCCTTGATAGATTTGGGAATTAACTTCAGAAAACCTTTTATTCATCATTAGGGAGGCACACAGAAACAGGAACGATGAAGGTAAGTGCAGATATACCAAAAATAACTAAAAACTAAATGATCTAACCAAGTCTCCTATTCCAACAAAGATAAGCACAAACACTTAGATAAATGGGAGCCAAGAGTCCTCAGGCTTGTGTGTACTCTGATGATAGGACAAAAAGTAAGACCTAAAGAACAGCGAAGTCCAAGCAACCTTTAACTTTTATGGCTCACTTGCATTAAAACAAACAAACAAAATCTCCTCCTGTAAAATCAACCCCAACGTAAGAAAATTGAACCATTCCTGGGTCAATGATGAAAATCTGTAAAAAAAGAAAATAGATTTGTATCTATCATCCTTGTGACTAAGCCAAGAGTAAGGAAATAAACAGGAAAAAAAAATAAACATCTTCCAATAATTGAAAAGTAAATGATTAATATCGTCTAACACATCAGAAACATCCAAGCAAATCGATAAGAATGCAGAAAACATTAGAGTCAGTAAAATCAGCGATTATTAAATATGCAATCAGATATAACCCTCCCCAGGGTATTAATAGAAGATAGCTTGTACAACTCGATGTCACAGTTTATAGTTTAAATATGTTAAAACATGTACATAATAAGGAAGGTAAACTGGATGGTACAAATGTGAATACTTAGTGTGAGAAAGGTTTGTAACCTTCCTATCATGTTGACAAGACTGCTGGGCAAATTGCTGACAATGCAAACTCAAAGATAGAAAAGTAATCTGATCAATACAGCTCCCATTTCAATCTTTATCTCGAACATTTACCATTTCATTGTTTATCTGCTACTATTACCTTTTCCCCCACTTAACAGCTCCCTCTCTGAGGCTCAGGGACTGTGGATGAACAATGAGCAGAAGGAATGCTAGAACCAGAGGTAGAGAGACAACAGGGTGGAATACAAATATCTAAACATGAATTAAATTTAGAATTTTGCATTCATTGTAGCTGTACGTATTGTACAAGATTCTAACATTAATGGGCCTTACAACACCCTGAGGTTTTATGTGCAGGTAATGATTAATGGGAAAGGACAGGACTGATCCCTCCCCAGTGTGAAAGCCACTGCTGTGTTACACATGGTCCTAAAAAGTAGCCCATCACACACATATAAATAACTTAACAAAGCTTTTTTTGTCTTTCTATCTCCCTCTCTCTGTCTCTGCCTCCCTGTCTCTGTTTCTCTCCTTCACACACACACACACACACACACACACACACACACACACACACACACACATCATAAAAATATCAGAGTGATGGTGAGGCAGAGTATTCTGATTGGTTGGAATGAGAAGAGAACAAGGGAGAACAATGAGTGGAAATATCACAAACGTTTATATAGTAAAACATACAACCACATGCAATTAAGACTATTGAAAAAATAATATGGAAAAATGCATTATGTAATCCACTGTATGAAGCTACAGGAGAGAGAAGAATTTGAACTTTATTGGGAATTCTTTTCCTTCACACCATTCAGAATCACACAACACAGTAATCCTCAGACTCACTGAGACTCACTGGCTAGCCTGTAGATCATTCTACACATCACAGTCTCCGATTCTGTCTTTTAATTAGTCTTTATTTCCACTCTCAGAAGAAAGTCCAGGATGCTCATCATCTCCCTATTCTGAACCCTGTACCACCATTTTCTCTTTCAGGGCTGCCTATCTGGCATGGCCCAGGTGATCTCTTTACATCATTTCAGTATAGCCACGTCAAGCCACTTGAGAGAGTTAAATATCACAGTGTTAATTCTCCATTAGCTGGATGTATGAAACTCTCATTCAGCTAAGAATGTGACAGGCATATGTGTGCTTAGTTTTGACACTGTTCATAAATTTTATAGAGTTTTGTTTTAATGGCTCATGCCAATATTCTACAAACAGCCTTATCTTGCTTTCTAACTTACAGTATACTTGTTGTATTTCCTCGACTTGGAACTGAGTCTCATATCCTACTATTTTCTCTCCATGGAGCCCTGCTGTCTATACTATTTAAAAAGGATTACTGTATAGGGGGAAAGCTACATAAACCTCAGCCTGTCAGTATGTATGATGAGACTTTTTATTCTTTAGTCCCCTTTCACATGGAAACACTAGGTTTCATATCACCAAGTAAGTATTCAGCAGCAGGTTACCAGTTACCTTTACAATGCTGAGTTCTAACAGATGGTGAATATGAAAGAGGTGATATGTGTTTATGCAGCCACCAGATGTAATTCATGCTCATGTTCACAGTTATTATATAGGCTAATGAAAGGAGCAGAAATATGAGATTATTATTAATATCTTCCCTCAAACTTTAAGTTTGCAGGACCTGTATTCAGTAGTAATATTTGAGTTTTATACTAGGTAAGATGCTGCCAATTTTCAAGGACTTTAAATGTCTGCTTTTGAAATATACATTTTATAGCACAGACTGGGGTGGAATGTACATAAGCAATCATGTGCAAAGAAAGGTTTACTTGACATAAATTAATTTAAACTTTTTTTTTTCAAATTTGAACTCCTTTTTAAAATCTTTAATTAATTAATTATTTTTACACTCCAAGTTTTATTCTTTTCCTAGTCCACACTCCAACTCTTCCATATCTCATACCTCCTCCCTGCCTCCCTGTCTCCAGTAGGATGTCCCCACCCACCACCACCATCCACCACAATAGACTTCTAAACTCCCTGGGGCCTCCAGTATCTGAGGGTCATGTGTATCTTCTCTGAATGAACCCAGACCCAGCAGTCCTCTGCTGTGTATGTTTTGGGGGCCTCGTATCAGCTGGTATGTGCTGCTTGTTTGGTGGCCCAGTGTTTGAGGAATCTAGAAGGCAACCCTGTAGGAGGACCAGCAGTTTAACTTTAAACTCCTTTAAATATTTTAGGTCAAAAATAAATAAAAGTCAAGGTACTTTTCACTTGAAAATTTCATTGATTATTCCTTAATCCAAAATAGTTATTTCTGAGTTAAAAGAGTGACACATACTTGTCACCCCAAGTTAGGAAGAGGCTGCCTAAAAGTCTGAGGACAACTTGATCAGCAAAGCTATCTAATTGGGGCTATAAAGCATAACCTGCCTCACTAAACCAAGCAAAAGAAAACAAAGAAACAAACAAACAATAAAACAGAAACTGATCTTCATTGTAATATCTAAATAAAAACACATATGTTTAAAATTACATAAATACAGAAAATATTCACAATCACTTGATTAAGAATTTTCTGTGAATCACATTATCCTGTTCCCACCTCTTTTATTTTTGGCTGCTGGTGTACATTTATTTTTTTCTGTATTTTATTTTCATTTTCTTTTTCTTCTCAACAATTACAAGTGGTAAAGTTGACTTGAGGCTGAAACTGAAGATAACATGAAAATTCCTGTGCAGATGGTGATGACTGCAAAACCAAAATGATCTAAATCTCCAACGCTGTTGACAAGATAATGTTTCTCTTGACTGTGACATGAGGACAATTAGAAATATTCAGACTTATATTGAATATGAATAATTTGTGTATGAACGTCTAATACACTATTGAAGATGCATACAACTACATTTTTCAGTAATAGCAATGTTCTCAAGCCTGTGGCTGAAGCTGTGGATTAAGCAGGTTACTTTTAAAGTTTTTTTTTCTTCTTCTTTTTTTTTCCATTTTTTATTAGGTATTTAGCTCATTTACATTTCCAATGCTATACCAAAAGTCCCCCATACCCACCCACCCCCACATCCCTACCCACCCACTCCCCCTTTTTGGCCCTGGCGTTCCCCTCTACTGGGGCATATAAAGTTTGCGTGTCCAATGGGCCTCTCTTTCCAGTGATGGTCGACTAGGCCATCTTTTGATACATATGCAGCTAGAGTCAAGAGCTCCAGGGTACTGGTTAGTTCATAATGTTGTTCCACCTATAGGGTTGCAGATCCCTTTAGCTCCTTGGGTACTTTCTCTAGCTCCTCCATTGGGAGCCCTGTGATCCATCCATTAGCTGACTGTGAGCATCCACTTCTGTGTTTGCTAGGCCCCGGCATAGTCTCACAAGAGACAGCTACATCTGGGTCCTTTCGATAAAATCTTGCTAGTGTATGCAATGATGTCAGCGTTTGGATGCTGATTATGGGGTGGATCCCTGGATATGGAAGTCTCTACATGGTCCATCCTTTCGTCTCAGCTCCAAACTTTGTCTCTGTAACTCCTTCCATGGGTGTTTTGTTCCCACTTCTAAGGAAGGACAAAGTGCCCACACTTCAGTCTTCATTTTTCTTGAGTTTCATGTGTTTAGCGAATTGTAGAAGTTTGTTTTATAAGGAAAACATGTTACATAGTCAAACGCTGTGTCTTTCACAGTGAAAATGGATATCTCTTCTTCAAAATTGTTGGATGAATTATAATTTTTCACCTGCTCTTTTTTGTTTCTGGCACAATGCCAAACATTCTTTTACTAGCTAATTTTGAACAAGCTGTGTTAATAGTGTTATTTTGACTGTGATGTTTTCTTTGAACACATTATGTTTATTATGGTGGCTTTAGAATGAATTTACATATCCCAAAATGGCATTAAATTCTCTCTTTTATAGGCATGAAAATAATTCTGTGGCAGTTAGTAAAATAATCCCATTTGATAAGTAATATAATTTCAGAGTCTTTAAAGAAAATATTCAGAAGCATTGTACTCTGGTGATCCTCCTCTGAATGATGAGGAGTTCTGATTAGAAAATTTGAGGTTCCTTAGACGCCATTGTTTGTGATATTGAAAATTACAAGGATATCATTCCTAATACATTTTGGAGAAGTTAATACACTTTGTTAACTTAAATAATTTAAATTATTTTAACTACTTTTATTACACCTGTGATTTAAGTAGTAGAAAATGATAAATAGAAATATATTACTGTGTCTAGAATTATATTCACAAAATCATGGAAGAATGTGTTATCACTATATATCTTACTAGAATAAATCATTGACAAAAACACATCAATTTTGGTAAGCACAGTTAAATGGAAATTTTCTAAGTTCCTTATACCACAGAGTTTATTTACAAAGTATTTGCCACATTAAAATCATTTTCAGATATACAGTATATACAATGATCATATAAAGACTTGATTTGATACTTTTGTTTTTATAATATCCCTTGTGTTTTCTGTCATTAATATAGTGAACAAAGGTTACAGTTTTATGATTTGGTTGACATGTTAAATCATTAAATAATATTGTCCATAGAAAGTACACTAGTCATACAGCCTCGCTGTCCTGCATATACACTCAGGATTTATTTACTTTCAATAATTCTTTATGTAAAAGAGTGACCAAATGTTGTTTGTATTTCTAAGCATAGTTTATTTATCTTAGCACAAAGTACTTTAATTCTATAATTCTATCCATTACTCTCCATGTATGAGACTGAATGATTTTTTGTATAACCTCCAAGTTTTCTTTATTCATTTACAAATGGATTTCTACAGAGTCTATGTCTTAGGAGTTGTAAATAATGGACCTATAAGATATATTTGTCATGATGATTTCATTTCTTTTGGCTACAAGCCCAGTGTTCCATAGTTGGATCCTGTCCCAGGTCTGCTTTGATTTTTGAGGAACTCTCCAACTTTTCCATAATGTCAATGCTGATAATTTGAATTACTATCAATAGTACATTAGTTCATTTGTTCACACCATCATTATCATTCTGTATTATATTTTTAAATTATGTCTATAATTATGAGTCTGTTTGTGCACCCCAAAGTAGAGGTTACTGCTGAGGTCAGAAGAGGTTATCAGATGCCCTGGGCTTAAAGATACAGGCAGTTGTGATTTACTAGTTGTGTGTACTGGGAGCTGATATATGGTCTGCTTCAAAACTAAAAAGTGCTCTAAATACCTATTTGCTCCAGCAAAATGTTTGCTATTTGACTTTGATATTAATAATAAGCACTCATTTAGGGATGGAATATTATCTATCCATAGTTTTATCTGAGTTTCCTTAGAGATAATGATAAGCACCTCTACATTTATAGGAAAATCTTTCTTGAATCTTTTTCAAGAAAACTCTATCCAGGAATAGTAATGCAACCCTTTAATCCTAGGATTAAGGAGTCAGAGGCAGATGGATCTCTGTGAGTTGTATGCTGTCTTGGTTTACATAGTGCATTCCAGAAAAGCTAAGGCTATGTAGAGAAACTGTCTTGAAAAATAAAATAAAATAAAATAAAATAAAATAAATGAATGAAAGGAAGGAAGGAAGGAAGGAAGAAAGAAAGGAAGGAAGGAAGGAAGGAAGGAGGGAAGAAGAGAGATGGATGGGGGGGGAGAATAGGGAAGAAAAGGAAAGGAAATCGAATTATGAGCTGAAAAGATGACTCAGTGTCTATGGTCATGTGTTGCATTTCCAGAGATTCCAGTTTTAATTTCCAGCATTTACATAGCAGCTTCTAAGTATCTGGAAGTCGTTCTGAACCTTATTTTGGCCCTTTTGGACCACAGTCATGCAATTGGTAAGTAGATATACCCAGAGACAAATCATCCATACGTATAGAATAAAATAATTTTAAAAGAAAATACAAGATCTAACCAGATCATTTTCTGATTTTAGTTGCACCATTTTTGGGGAAGTTTTCTATCAAATCAGTGATTTTTTTTGAGGGAAATTTTTTTGAGGGAGATTTTTTTGTATGTATCATTTCTTCTGGGCAGAAGCTTTTTTGTTTGATATGAATCACTCCTCCATTCCACCTCAGACACAAACACACACATACACACACACACACACACACACACACACCTTTTATCTGCATTTGTTTCATGACGTTTGACGTCACATTCAAAAATTCCTTGGCAAGTTTAGTGACTAAGACTTTTATACTAAGTGTGTGTCTTTGTATCAGGTCTAACATTGAGCCTTTGATCTGCTTTTATGTGGATTTCTGTACAGGGTGAAGAATGAGGGTTATGTTTCAGCAGCATCCTGCTTGTAGAGATCCAGGTTCTCAGCATTGTATGCTATAGTGGTTGTCCTTTTGCCAATGCACCTCTGGTCTTTGTTGAGTCAGTGAGTGACTCGTCCTCTCTATTCATATGTTCATGTTTCCTTTTTTATTTGCTAGTCTCATGATCTGACTTTTATTGTTGTGATATTCTGCTTTGGTCTTTTCCTTTTGTTTTTGTTACTGGGCTCTGTAGTATGCCTCAAAATATATGGCTATTCTGGAATGTCTGCAGGGTAGGGGGGTGCTGGTGCAGTGGGGGAAAGAGGGTGGATGGGTGGGGGAACACCCTCATACAGGCAAAGGGAAAAGAGAGGGCAGATGTAGGATGGTGGGTTGGTAGAAGGGTAATCAGGAAGTGAATTATCATTAGATTTGTAACAAATGGAATGATTAATAATAATAAAAAGATAATTAGAACTACAGCAAAAAAAAAGATTGTTCTTTGATTAATAATGCATTAGCCCCAAACATGCTGAAGTATTCTAGAAAGAGAGATAAAACATTAATCCTACTGCATTACACCTACCCTGGATGCATAGCTCTCTCAAAGAACTTCTTTGGAATATTCTTAGAGAAAAAGAGGTCTTATTTGTCCTGTATCAAATTTGAATATCCCTATTAAAAAAAAGCAACCTTTCCATAGTCTGAGAGAACTGCTTGCTAAATATGAACAACATTTAACATCCCTCTGTAGTCTATAGAGAATGAATCTTTTAATTTTATCACTACATTTCTTGCCAAGATCAGTATTGAGCATTATGTAAATTTGTGGTATCTTCTATAGCTCTAAACACAAAAGATTGAACATAATTGAGCTTGGTACAAGTCTATTACTTGCATTGTTTAATAATAATTTAGAGATGAACATTTCATTTAACATTATTTTAGAATACATACAGCCATGTATTTCATTACTAAGATATCAAATATTTTCTGTAAAGTCCTTGTACTACTTGGTTTTTATTTTGATCTGTTAAAGTGAGCAGCATAGGTTCTCTCACTCCGCTGACTCCTTTTACTCTCCTCTCCTCTCACTCTCTCCCTCTTATTCTCTAGCCTTTCTTCTCTTTCTCCTTTCTCCCTTCTCTCCTCTTGGCCATGGCAAGTCTTTCTTTTTTTCTATCTTCTCTCTTTCCCCCTGCCTTTCTATAATAAAGCTCTTAAAAAAAAAAAAAAAAGAACATCATATAGTTTAACACAGCAACTGCTAAATAATTGTAAGAATGATCAGAAAAATGAACAATTGGTAAACCATTCTCAATAACTAGGAGTTTATAGCTTTTAAAAAATATACATCTGACATGGCAACATCTCTGAGCATGTTGCTAATTAATATTCTCCAAAATAAGCCTCGTGGCAGGAGAAAGGAAGCTAACAAGACTCAGGAAATAACAAAACCTGATCAACTTATGAAGTCAAAAATTGAAGCTCTGTATAATGAAAAAAAAATGAGTGCTGGAGAGGAGACTTGCCCATGGTGTGAGCTATATGCAAGTATTCAGAATACTTCCACAATGGAGCATTTATGGACCACCACCCTGCATAGGGTAGGCTTTCAGTGATGCAGCTACTGGCGTGAATCACCCATGATCCTGTTATTAACTACAATTAATTAATCAATTCTTCAATATATTCTTGGTTAAATTATGCTTTTGTTCTGCCATTAGTGCTTTCTGTGGGATAAATCAATGGTTTTGCATAGTTTTCCAGGACAATTTACACATTCCAAGCTTTAAGTATGCTGCTAATCTGCTTCCTGTTCTGACATTCATCTTAAGAAGTCCATGTGATAATGATCCACTGACCATACAGAATAAAACCACAGTATAAGACAAGTGTGAAGAAATCTTGCTCACAGTCTGTCATATGAAATCTGGGCACAAAGTGTCTAAAGGGACAGATGCATCCATGACCACTATGCTCTAAAAGCAAAAAATGGAGATGGCCAGATGGCCCAGTATTTTTAAAGGACTTTCCACTCAGACTGACAATCTGTGTTCAAGTACTGAGTCCCACATGATCTCGAGGGAGAGTAGCAATACTCCCATATTTCCCTGTGACTTCTATACCCTTGCTGTGGGGCACAAACCCACGTCACCCCCACACAAATAAATTAATGTATTTCAAAAAGTAGAAACATAAAGTTGATGCTTTGACTTGTGTAGCTTTGGAAGTTATCTATAAGGGTGTGAATAGTCTAAAGATTAAATAAACATTTGCTAGTCATAATCTCAAGAAATAGGACCATGGATTTATAAATGTATTTATAAAATGGGACTGCCAAAGTCACTGATGCATATTAAAGGGGAATTAATTTTGTCTTTATTAAATACATATACTATAATAGGTAATCATGGTGCCATGTTTCAATTTTCATGAGAATAAAAGAGAAAGTGTAATGAATATAATTGAGTATCATTTGTTTATTCCTACTGCTTCAAACAAGCTTGTAGAAAGTCAAATGTTTTTCAAGAAATGATTAGCTCCATACAATTCTTTTGTGAACCAATGAAAATTTCATCATTTAATTTTCCCAAATTAAAACTTAATAAAAACTGTCCCCAAACCAACTAATATATTGCTTCTAAAGTTAGGAAAGGGATGAATTCAATGCTGGAAATATGAATCAGTATGTAAAGTACTTTCTAGTTAAATATAAAGACTTGGATTTGTGTCCACCGATTAGTGTGAAATATTAGGCAAAGCAGTGTGAACCCCAAAGCCAAGCCATAAGGAAAGGGATCCAGGTGGAACAAGGGATCCAGGTGGATGATAAGGACTCTGTGGCCAAGCAGCTGATCTAACCCAAGGACAAGCTCCAGTTTCAGAAAGGGAGGCACCAAACACCTAACTACTAATATCCATGCACTAATGCACTAATGAGTACATGCACATGTGTGCATGCTTGTTCTCACCTACAAACACACATACACACACACATATATATATATATAGAGAGAGACAGAGAGAGAAAGACAGAGACAGAGATAGATACAAATACACCACAAAGCTGTATTTTAAAGACTCTACTTATATAGATAAAGCAAACATGGTAAAAAAAAAAAAAAAAAAAGGAGGGTGATGTACATGTAACTGAACTGATTGAAGTCTTATCATCATCCTCAGTCAGCAATTTTATTTGAGACCCTTCTCATCAATACGCCTGAGAAGTGGTGTTGTCTTGCTGTTTGATATTGTTTGTGAGGTTTCTCTTTTACACGTAGAAAGACCGAAGAACAGATATTTTCGTATATTTCAAGAGCCATGTGCTTCCCTTATTTTTATAATTGATGTCCCACCCTATGCTCCTTGAAACTATTAACTTTGTCAGCTGACATCATACAGATGTCCTTCTTTTGTTTTCTGAGGGTTAACATGAAAATTAAGCATGTTTGATTTTTTTTATCTTATATAATTTTTCAATTAGTAAATTCCAGGTAGTGTTAAGTTCTAAATTTAGAATATGTTTGCATAATATGTAGTATCATAAGTACATACTATGTATTTCTGAGCTCTAATACCTCATGGAATCCCTAACTTATATAAAATTTTAAAGCATCTAACATTGCTGCTAGTGGTCCATTCTCAATATTGTACTTGTCATTTAATGTAAATAAGCCATATAAAAATCCCAATTTATAGTATAATTTCTTAGAAAGCAAAGAGATTATACCAAATATGGTGGGGTACTTTTTGTGTTTTGTTTTTGTTTTTTGTTTTTTTTTTTAGCTTCACTGATATTAAATAAGCATAATAATGTCATATTGATATGAATAAATGGAAATGATGTGGTAAGTTAAAAACTCTACATGAAAAATACATTATTTGTAAAGATGCAACATTTTATTAAAAATGTGACTTGCACTAAACCCATCTGGTCCTGGGCTTTTTTTAGTTGGGAGACTATTAATGACTGCTTCTATTTCTTTAGGGGATATAGGACTGTTTAGCTCATTAACCTGATCCTGATTTAACTTTAGTACCTAGTATCTATCTAGAAATTTATCCATTTCATCCAGATTTTCCAGGTTGTTGAATATAGCCTTTTGTAGAAGGATCTGATGGTGTTTTGGATTTCTTCAGGATCTGTTGTTATGTTTCACTTTTCATTTCTGATTTTGTTAATTAGGATGCTGTCCCTGTGTGCTCTAGTGAGTCTGGCTGAGGGTTTATCTATCTTGTTGATTTTCTCAAAGAACAACCAGTACCCTCCCCCACCCCACCCCACCCCCGCCCCAGAGCTCGTTTTTCTAGCTGCATATGTATCAGAAGATGGCCTAGTCGGCCATCATTGGAAAGAGAGGCCCATCGGTCTTGCAAACTTTATATGCCTCAGTACAGGGGAACGCCAGGGCCAAAAAGCAGGAGTGCAGGGGAGGGGATTTGGGGGGAGGGTATGGGGGGACTTTTGGGATAGCATTGGAAATGCAAATGAAGAAAATACCTAATTATAAAAATGTGATCAAGTTAAAAACTTCAGTAACAATTAATCCAAATCATTAAAAAGAAAGTATTATGACATCATCAATATAGTCAGTTAAAATTCATTATCATGACAAGAATAAGAGAATATATTGAAGCCCCTGAAAATTTAACACATTGTTTCTAGTGAATAGCTCACCAGAGGCTTTGAAGTTCCAGATCATTATCATTTAAAAACAAGATGAAATTACATTGTATGGAAAGTGTCAAAAATATGAGTAACACATACATTGGAGATGCAAATATATTATTTATTAATTTATTTTTCTTGTTTGATTGAAAATGAGGTCTTCTCTTATACAATACATTCCAAGAATAGTTTCCCTTCCTTCTACTCCTCCCCACCAACCCATTAATTCTGCTTTTCTCCTTCTCCTATTCTATCTCCCTTCAGTAGAGAAGAAGCCCTTCAAAAGAGCAGGCCTTGAAGAGACAGCAACCTAACAACACAAAACAAAATACAAAAAAGAAAGGCAAAAAGCCTACATACAGAAGCTGAACAAAGAAACCCATCAGGAGGAAAAGAGCCCCGGGACCAGACAAAAAAAGTCAAAAATAACTCTGCTCCCATAAGTCAGAGTCCCATAAAAGCACCAAGCTAACAGTTACAACACATGCCTGGTGCAGGACCTGGTGAAGACCTTTGAATGCTCCGTGATTGATGCTTTAGCCTCTGTGATGCCACATGATCCCTGCTTAGTTTATTCAGTAGAGCATGTTCTCCTGTTATCCTCCTACAGTCTTTCCTCCCCCTCATCTGTAGAATTGCCCGGATTCAAAGGGGAAGGATTTGATGGAGACCTACACATTAGACATTTTCTCCACATAATCTCTGGCTCTAAGTCTCGGTATATGCTACTATCTGCTGCCAGAGAAAGCCTCTCTGATGTTGACTGTTGTTTTCATGTTGAGTTTTAAAGCAGTGTCAGATATGAGTTCACTCTTGTAGAGTGGGCGTCAAGTCAAATCAGACATCAGTCAGTTCCTCCAGCAAGTTATGCACCACTTCTGCCCTAGCACATGTAGCAGACAGGACAGATTGTAGGCTCAAGGATGGTTGCCCAGGTTGGTGTCCACATTTTTCTTTTGGTAGCTTACAGAGTACCTTTCCACACCAAAGAGATCAGAAGGTAGAAGTGAAGACTCCATGCAAGCACAAGTTTGACATCTCTATGTCCAATGAGGAGTGAGGATGTTATCCTCTCCAATGGGGCCTGGCTGTCAGTTTTTAGAGAGCTACCTTGTGTACTAGCTTCAGCCTGGGTGGTCTGGGGAATCTCCATGAGACTTTTTCACCAACAACTTTACTAAATCCATCCCAGGCCTGACACTGGGAGCCTTGGGTGTGTCTAGGAGATGGTCTGCTTATACTTTATCCCCATTACCAGGAGTTCTCAAGAGGATCACCATTACATATTTCAGGAAGTATCCACTGCACTAGGTTTCCACACCACTGTCAAACAGCCATCCCTTAGTTCTAGCTATTTCTCCTTTTACTTTTTCCTTCCACTTCATCTTTTTTCCACAGCTGATTCCTTCCGCTCCTGCCCACACCTGTCCCAAGTCTACCTCAAAATTCATTCGATTTACCCTTCCCAAACAGATCCATGCTTCTTCTCCATAGCCCTCTCCTTCACCTAACTCCTCTTCATTTATGGATTTTTAAGAGGATTGTAATTCTCTTGGTGGCTAATATACACTAATAAGTAAATATATACCATTTTTTTCTTTCTGAGCCTTCATTAACTTACCTGAAATGATTTTTTTCTAGTCCCATCCACTTGCCTGCAAATTGCATGATTTCATTTTTTAACAGTTGAATAACACTCCATTGTGTAAATACTCACTTTTTAATCCCATCAACCTATTTACAGAATTTACTTTAGTGTTCAACTTAATTCTGTCATTTGATTTCCAATTTAAAAGTTAATGTGGACTGTGTCTAGTTTTTCTGAAGTTTTGGAACTAAATACGGATGCACCTGTTCTTTCCCAGGATTCCTCTGCTATATTAAAAGTGCCAGGAGAAGTAAAGTTCATATGCTGTGTTGATTACTAAGACTATAGGTTACTTGTGCTTTCCTCTGTGGAAAACCTTTACCTTTCATAAGTGTTTTCTACTTAAGGCACCTGTAATGGTTCTTTAAACTACAAAATAACGTTGCCTAAGTTTGTGTTTAAACAACCCTGTCAAGTGTCTATTATTCAGTACCTGAAGGGAGGTGAAGACTAATGTTGTCAAGCATCATGACCT
The DNA here is from genome assembly GCF_000001635.26 of Mus musculus. Taxonomy (NCBI): domain Eukaryota; kingdom Metazoa; phylum Chordata; class Mammalia; order Rodentia; family Muridae; genus Mus; species Mus musculus. The sequence goes on along the minus strand of NC_000069.6, from coordinate 43,391,884 downwards.
ACCCTGGTCTTGCTTAACTGAGGAGATATAAAATTTCCTACCTGACTGCACAATTCATGATAGGATCATATGTGTTCATTATATTTTTAATAGAGAAGGCAGGTAGAGTTGTGAGGCTTGTGTGGAACTTCATTCAGAAGAGGATATAATATTGACTCTGACAAAGGACAGGGAAAATATAGGACACTGGTATATTGAGGTACCCAAGTCATAAAGAACCAAGATGGACTGGGTGTTGAATTACACTGATTCAATCAGTGCCAACAGTACCAATGATGTCTTTGTGAGGCCTCAGGGACTCCCATTTGGATGCACAAAAGAAGAAATCATTTGATACTTCTTAAGGTTGGAAACTGTGCAAAACGGGATCCCATTACTTATTGACTTTGAGGATAGCATTAAAGGGGAGACTTTATTCATTTTGTACCACCAGGTTGAGATGAGAAAGCTCTACGTAAGGACAGGGGCAGAAGAGGGCACAGGTATATTGAAGTCTTCAAGAGCAGTCAGGAAGAAGCTAGGTCGTCATCTGATTCACCTCTGAAAATCTTTTCAGAGGACTTGGTTCTATAACTAACCTGGCATAGCCCAGAGGTGCATTGGCATTATGAAACAGCCAGGCCTAGGTATGATCAAGTCTGATGTTTATAGTGCAGACTCTGGGGACTATGAAGAACACAGTGACCTTGGTTTTGGCTATGACATCAACTACTGTCTTTAAAGAACTTATGACCACAGCAAGCTCACAATGCAGAGCACCACAGGTCATGCCTACACGTGAGAGGGCTGCCCTACAAAGCAATGGAAAATGAAAGTTACAACTTCTCTCCACTCAATCATGTAATAGTTCCTACTGAGATTGGCCCTGATAGGAGACCAACAAGAGAAGCTGGTGTTGAGTTTGCCACTTGTGAAGAAACAGTGGCAGCTAGGTTGAAGACAGGGTCAACATACAGCAGAGACACATGGAACTCTCTCCCTGAATTCAACAACAGGGGTTAGTAATCAGGCTTCATAGCAGCCAGGTGATCCAGAGCATGAGAGTGTCATCTGCAGAGCCAGTCAGTGAGAAGCTATTATAGGGTCAGCTTCAGTGATTAGAATGGCATAAGTGGATATGGTTAGTATTGTGGAAATGCTTAAGATATTGCAATCCAAAATCTCACAGGCAGCCTATAAGCAGTCAAGACAAGTATATAATCCTAGAGGAATCTGCTGAACCCACTTGGCAACACAAATTTGTGTAAAAGTCGGGTATTTGCAAAGTGTTTCTTCATGCACCCTTGGGCATGATGTTCTTTTGGTTATGGGCCTAAGAAGTGTTCACGGGCTGAAGACAAAATTGATTTTTGAGCTTCCAGGTTTGGAGGCTGGCAAAAAAAGCCACGTTCTCCAAGACTTTCTTCATGGCTTAGTGGAATAAACTGGACTGCTTTGCATTTAAAAAAAAATAATTACTTCTTTAGTGTTTTCATATAAACTTTTCTATTAACATGTAATATTGTGTATGCTAGTTTTCTGCTTTTCTCAATTATTATCTCATAAGAATGATATTCAGAGTTAAGTAGTTTTAAGTATGTTGAGTGGATCTTTAAGCACACCACAGTGAACACACTAGGGGTACATATTTTTCTGGAGAGCTCCAAGGTGCTAGATCGCTGATGCAAAGAGAAGTATTTTGCATATTCCTTCTAGTTTATATTTTATTTAAAATCATTTGTTGTTGTTGTTGTTGTTGTTTTGTTTTGTTTTGTTTTTTGAGACAGGGTTTCTCTATATAGCCCTGGTTGTCCTGGAACTTACTTTGTAGACCAGGTTGGCCTCGAACTCAGAAACCCACCTGCCTCTGCCTCCCTAATGCTGGGATTAAAGGCATGCAGCACCATGCCTGGCCTCATTTAAAATCTTTAAGTGAAAGTAATTCCCAAGGTCCTGACTAAAGCATTTTTGTACTATAATTTTTGGGGGGGTAAATTTTCTTAAGTTAAACTTGTTAAATTTTTTGTTAACTTTTTTTTCCCTTAAAGTAAATACCTTTTCATAAGTAAATGTGATTTTTATTTACTTACCCTTTAAACATAAAACAATATTACAAATAAATACCACTGATTTTTTTTAGAGGTAACTGCAAGAAAATAGTGATCACCTTCAACATAGAAACTATATTTAAACACAGACAGATTAGTGAAATGTTGCAGTTGGATAAGATACAATGAGCCATATAATCTACATTCTATTCTTGGTACCTACATGGTAAAAGGAATGAATCAACTTCTAAAAATTGTCCTCTTATGGCCACAAGCCCATCATGACATACATATATGTGAATACTCCCTCATACATACAAACTCACACACAAACACATCAAATACATGTAAAAAAAAAAAAAAGATGGCTAATTGCACTGAGTCCTCTATTGTTCTGGAATATTCCTTCATGTCTTTCTAATAAAATGTTGTTCTGTTACTTTCTTTGTGACAGTTTGCACTCTGAAATACTTCCCTTTCTATTTAGACAATTGAAGGAAATGATAATAGATTGGCCCATTTAAATTAATATCCTTTGAACTCATGTCGCATTATATGGGGTATCTTTTAAATAGGCCATCCCCTTGAATTCAAAAGAGAGTACAGATAAATTAAGCCTCGTTCATTTAGACTCTATTGACCTGATTCTACTATAATGTATTTTCGTAAACACACATCTGTTGTTTATCATGAGAGACTAAGAGTGCATTATAATTAGAAATCTGTTGGTAATTTATTTGCTTCTTAACCACCTGCTTCATATGGATCATATTATCTTGTGTTATAATATTTTTCTATTTCAAAGAGAACATATAAAATAGCCAAACATTATTCCTAGCTTTAAAATTTATCCTGGTTTTAGTTTGACATTACTTTTCTATAAGTGTTTTGTTTCATAGTGGCAGCTATCTAACACATAATAGCTATTGTTTCTTAAAGGTTTGTTTTTATTACCAGTAAATGAATCAGATAAATGACTATATTTACCACTACCAATCTTCATTTACTATTATTTTCTAAAAGTGCACAACTTACGTTTCTCAAAATATTTTTCACCTTTTCTCCCCAAAAAAGATTATATTATCTACTCTACAATAATGCACAAAATCTTATATTTTAATGAATAGATTATATCACTTACTTAAAATTTCTAAAGCAATGTATGAAGAGATGGCTGAGCAGTTGACAGCACTTGCTGTACTTACAGAGGACCCATATTCAGTTCCCAGAATCTATAGGCAATACACCTTTTTAGCCTAAACAGATACTAAGTATGCACATAGTGAGTGCACATACATGCAGAAATACCACTCATACAAAGATAAATAAATACATATATAGATAGATGATAAATAAATATTTTTAAAACCTCAAAGTTTAAAATACTATCCAAAGCTTAAGATTTTGTAGAGTGTTTCATATAAGCATTATTTCTTAGTGAATCTGGTTTATATTTAAGATTTAAATAATAATAAATTATTTAATAGATGGGTTGACCATGTGCAAAACAACACTAAATAATCAAAGAATAAAAAGTTAGGGAAATGCCTTGTTTCAGAAAGACTTTAAACTTTTATATCATTTATGTATTGCTTTTAAACACTGCTGAAATATATATGGAGTTACCCTATCTCTGTTAAAATTCCAACTGAAAAACAATATTTGCAGTTTGCTAGATATTGCTTTTCTGACAATAAATTATGTATTTCCCTGCTGAGATTTGATGAAATTCTTGGATTTTATATAGAAATAGCCATAACAGGGTCTTCTAGGTACAGCTATTTTAGGAATGAGAGTCTGAGAATTCTAGAATGAAGAAAAGCATAAGATTTAAAGAACCAAAAGCAGGTATTACCAATAGATAGATAGATATATAGATAGATAGATAGATAGATAGATAGATAGATAGATAGATAGATAGATAGAGGAGGCAAAAAAGACAGTGCTTCATACAGAAGTCTGAATTGTCAAGATAAGATCAACTGTGCACTCCTAATTGCCACATTTAGGAAGTAGAGGCAGGTGCTTCAGGGTCATTAGAGGCATTAGAAGCTAAAGGCAAGCAAGTAACATGCTATTGATCTCCTACTATGTGTGAGACCTATGCTATGTATTTTAGATTTTAATAAGCCATTTATGCCAACACACACCTTCTCAAGGCTAGACATCAGCAAAAATTGACACTAGATCATAACACACCAGTTAGTTTTAGTTAAATCTTTTATTTTATTACTAATATATATTTATTATTATAATCCTGTTTGTTTTCAAAAGAAAGACAGAAATGAGGTGAGTACAGAGAGGAAGTAACTGGGAGGAGTAGGGGAAGGGGAAAATGCAATCAGAATATATTATCTGAAAAACAACCCTACTTTTAATTAAAATGAAAATGTATAAATAATTTGAAATCTTAGGAAAAACAAAATCAGTAATTATGATCACTTCTGAAAGCAATTACATTTAAAAATAAGTGTTCAAAAATGTGATCAGAGTTTCATTACAATACTAAAAGTAGGATTAGTTTTTGCTTAGGCTCTTAGGACTCGTTTGTTTGTTTGTTTGTTTGTTTGTTTGTTTGTTTTTCAAGACAGGGTTTCTCTGTATAGTCCTGGAAATCACTTTGTAGACCAGGCTAGCCTCGAACTCAGAAATCTGTCTCCCTCTGCCTCCTAAGTGCTGGGATTAAAGGCGTGGGCCACCACTGCCCAGCTGGAATTTTATCCTTAAGGTGTATTTTTTGTGGTATTATTCCCAGTTGCTTGAACTACCGAGCAGTTGCTTGTTTGTATGTTTTTATTGCTAATTTCAGTTCATTGTGAGGCCTGTCCAACCCTTTTCCCTAGAGTTCATATTTGTATTGATTTCTGAGATGTTCCTGTTATGGCCCACTGTTGTCCACGATATAAGTTGTTCTACATAATTTAAAAACATTAATTAAATAATTAAATATTTCACATTGGTGGATTCTGTTTTTTGTTTTTTGTTTTTGTTTTTTTTTTTTTTAATTTGACTGTACGGGAATGCAATATATTGTGAAAGAGATAGCAGTGGTTACACATAAGTCAGAATGAGTATTTTAGCTGAAACTTTGAATAAATTGCTCCCATGCCATCAAAAAGAAAATTGCATTAGTAAATATTACACACATACCAAAAGGTCCCTCCCTACTCTTCCCAGTCAGTACTAACCCCATCAGTATGGCAGGAGGACAAGGGAGCCCAGGGTTCTTCTCAGACCTGTGGCTTGGAAAGACACAAAACTGCTGACTCCGCTATCTTGCATCAAGACTGAGAAGGTATGAAATTGAGCTAGCTGCTGGGATGTGACTTTCTTTTCTTTTTCTTTATTCTTCTTTCATACAGTGCATCCCAATGTAGGTTTCCCTCCATCCCTTCCTCCCAACCCATTCCACACACACCCACACTCCTCCCAAACAGTTTCTGTCTCCCCAATTTGACTCAGCCTCCATTACACTTGAGAAAAGAGCAGGTCTCCCAGAGACATCAAGTTGCAATAAGTCTAGGAATGAACCCTTATATCAAGGCTGGACAAGGTAATGCAGCAAGAGAAAAGGGGTCCCATAAGCAGGCAAACCTTGCCAAACCTGATCTGATTGGGGTACTGAAGTCTCCCACTATCTAAGGTGTGAGGGACAACTTTCAGATTAAGGTTTAGTAATGATTCCTTTATAAGCATGGCTGCCCTTGTGCTTGGAACAAGGAAAAGACACATCATGTTGGTGGATTTTTTCATTTGATGATGGTAGTGTTTTCCCATATCTCTTTTGATGAATTTTGCTTTAAAGACTTTTTTTTTTTTTTTTTTTTTTTTTTTTTTTTTTTTTTTTTAGATATTAGAATGGCTAAAACAGTTTGCTTTGTAGGCCCACGTACTTGGAAAATATTTTTTTCAACACTTTACTTTGATATAATGTCTATCTTTATTGTTGATGTATGTTTCCTGTGTGCAATAGAAAGATGGATCTTCTTTTAATATCCATCCTCTTAATCTGTGTCCTTTGTGGGAAGGGGAGAGGGATTGAGTCCATTGATATTGACATATATCAGTGACCAATGATTCCTAATTTTTGTTTTGCAATTGTTTCTGTTTGCAGTGGTGGAGGGAGCAAGGTGTATTTGTGTGTGTTAGTAAGTGTGTGTATGTGTGTGTGTGTTTATGTGTGTGTTTTCTGTACATGTATATGTATGCATACATTCCCTTCTTTTGGGTTTTGCTAGTGTAAGATTTATTTCTGGTGACTTTCTGGATGTTTCTAGAATCATATGTAGGGAGAGATTTGTGGGTAGATACTGTTTAAATTTGACTTTACCATGGAATATATTGTTTTTTATTTGATTTCACTAAGTATAGTATTCTGGTCTAACATTTGTGGTCTATCAAAGTATGCAAGGCATCAGTCTAGGCCCTTCTGTATTTTAGAGTCTTCATTGAGAAGATGGGTATACTTCTAGATGGTATATCTGTATGTTACTTGACCTTTTACCCTTGTTTCTTTTAATATTCTTTGTGTGGTATATTTAGTATTTTGATAATTATATGGCAAGGAGGCTTTCTTTTCTGGTCCAATCTATTTTGTGTTCTGTATGCTTCTTATATTTTATAGGCATCTTCTTCTTTAGGTTAGGAAATTTTTTTCTATGATTTTGCTGAAAACATTTTCTGGGCATTTTAGTTGGGATCATTCTTATGTTTGGTATTTTCATAATGTTTCATAATTCCTGGAAGTTTCCAATTAGAATTATTTTTTAGATTTAATATTTTCTTTGATGTATCAATTTTTCTGTTAAATTATAACCTTTGAGGTTCTGTTTCCCATCTCTTCCATCTGTTGTTGAGGGTTTGTTTTTTGTTTTTTTTTTTTATGTGTGTGTGTGGGGGGGGAGACTTGTTGATTTTTGCATCTGAAATTACTGTTAAAATTCCTAGATTTTTCATTTTCAGAATTCTTTCAGTTTCTATTTTCTTTATTTATTTTATTTCCATTTTCCTGTCTAGAACACTTTTATTTATTTTCTTAAGCTGTTTTGTTCTTGGCTTTCTTTAAAGGATTTAGTCATTTTCCACAATTTTTGGCTTGTCTTTTCCTTGATTTCTTTATTCACTTTTTAAGGACTTATATCATCTTTATAAATTTGGTTTAAAGATCTTTTTCTTTTGCTTCAGCCATGTTGGAATATCCTTAGCATGCTATAGTGGGATAGCTTGACTCTGGCATTGACCTATTGCTCTGAATGTTGTTAATTGTGTTCTGAAGCTGGCATTTAGACATTTTGATCTGTGGTAGTAATAGGTATAGGTGTGAATTTCAGAGTTTGTCGTTTTTGATTTTGTTTTTCTTCTCTGTTCTTCTGGCTGATGTGAGCTATCACTGAATGGGGCGGGGGATCTACATGATTAGGGAAAAGAAGTTTGGTGACCTTCATGCCCTTTGATCCAGCAGGTAGTACTTGTCCCATTGGTGGCTGGGACATGGAGACAAGGAAGGAATGGGGAACTGTACATGTGATAGACAGCCCACTCAAATGTCTTGCAGTTGGCTGGGCAGGAGGGACCTAAGAGAGTGGGAAAGGTCTGTGGGAAAGCTTCCTGCCTGGTCTTGTGGCAGGTGTGGCTTTTTGTTTGTTTGTTTGTTTGTTTGTTTTCATTTTTTTGTTTTTTGAGACAGGGATTCTTTGTATAGCCCAGCTGTCCTGGAACTCACTTTTCTAGACCAGGATGGCCTTGAACTCAGAAATCTACCTGTCTCTGCCTCCCAAGTGCTGGGATTAAAGCATGTGCCACTACAGCCCGGCTTGGTGTGGCTTCTTGATAAATAGGGAGTTTCTTCCTGAAGGACCTGATATTACCAAGAAAAGATATTTTTTTTTTCTTTTTTTATTGGTTATTTTATTTATTTCATTTCAAATGTTGTTCCTAGTTTCCCCTCTGCATGCCCCCTATCCCATCCCCCCTGTTTCTATGAGGGTGCTCCCCCACCCACTCACCCACTCCCACCTGACCTCTCTAGCATCTGCCTATGCTAGGGCATTAAGCCTCCACAAGACCAAGGGCCTCTCCTCCCATTGATGCGATATAATGCAATCCTCTGTTAAATCTGCTGCAGGAGCCCGGGGGTCCCGCCATGTGTAATCATTGATTAGTGGTTTAGTCCCTGGGAATTCTGGGGTATCTTGTTAGTTAATATTGTTCTTCCTATGGGTATGCAATCCCCTTCAGCTACTTCATTTCTTCCCCTAACTCTTTCCCTGGGGTCCACTTGCTTAGTCTGATTTTATTTTATTCGAATTTTTAGATAGTGATGATGGTATCAGATTCCTAATAGACAATTTTATTGTACAGTTTGAATTATTCTCTGTGATAATCTGATCCATATTCCAATAAATTCAAGTAATTAACATTAAGCACATTTGTAATTACTGGTTACTGTAAACACTATTCCAATTAGCTTTAACTGCCAACTAGATATAGCCCAGAGTCAACTAAGAAGGGAGTGTTGATTAGACAATTGTCCAGATCAGATTGGCTTGGAAATATGTTTTTGGGAGATTGTCGTCATTGTTAATTGATATACAAAGATACATCCCACTGTGTGGTTGAATCATTTTGTAGGCAGGTGGTCTCTAAAGTTATAAGAAATTTAGCCAAGTATGAGGGCTCTCAGACATCTAGAAATGTTAACTCCCTTGGCTGTGAATGAGTTTCTTGGTCAGAGTTAATGATGTGTGGAATAATAAACAGACCTCTCTTCAACTCACCACTTTCAAGACTCACCTTGAATTTCATCAGTGATGGGCTATAACATGTAAAATAAAATAAACCCTTTCCTACCCACTAGGTTGCTTTTGACCAGAGGATTTTAATCACAGCAACAGAAAAGAAACTAAAACAGAAATTATTGCTGAACAATATGGGTGTTGTGATAGATCTGACTAGGTAATGTATTTGTCTCAGATTGTATCTGTGGAAGGAATGTTGAAGCATGTGGAACTTAGGGCTGAGGTGCCTGGAGAGCACTGAGGGCAGTGCCTAATGACTTATTCTCTTGAGATCTTAGGTAATAGAAACCTGTGAGAGAAATGTAGACAATGGTGTTTTCATTTGTGGGGTTCCAGAGGGGAAAATCATTCTATGGGACCTGAACTATGGCCCATTCTTATAATATTTTATCTAAAAACAAAACAAAACAAAACAAACAAACAAAAAAAAAACCTGTATGCTGTTCTGCTGAGACAGTAGAATCAGCTATGACTAATGAAATCAGCACCACTGCAAAGAAACCTGTACTGTACAACCCTTAGTCTATGAATGGCAAGCCTATGTCTTGAGGCTGAAAGTAAATGTGAAAATGCATACAAGTTGCTCACATGGCATATACTATAAAGCCATGTGGATCCTGGATAGCATATAAATATAAATTTTATAACATGCTTCAGAGTTTCCTAAGTCATACCCTGAAAGGGCTCTAGTGAAGGTGAAGCAGGACTGTGGGAATAGTTGATCACCAGAGAGTCCAGCATGCAGAAGGGAGCCATTTTAGTTGGAGTAGTGGGACTAGTCATGCCATTTGGATCCAAGCATCAGCCTGGGTTCTTTAGCGGTTCCCATGATACTTCTTTGGCCAACAACTCAATAAGAAGTTCCTACTCTGTTACGTTTCCATACTACCACTCAAAGGCCCTTAATTTTGGCTGTCTTCCCAATATTCCTCATTCCCCTCCCAAACTGAACCAATCATATAAGTCGTCCTCCCATTTCTTCCATAATTCATCACTATAAATTATAAGGAATTCTATCTCCCAACTCAGATCTTTATACATAAATCATTCAGCTCTATGGATTATAGCTTGGTTATCATTGACTCAAAAGCTAATATCCATAATAAATGAATTGCTTAAATATTTGCTCACTACCAATAAGTCATCAGGAGGCCTTCATTGGGGGCTTAACACAGATGTCTGGTAATTTGTGCTTCTTGTTGTAGCCTGGAGTAGTGAATCAAAAGATATCATGGTCCAATGAAAAATATATCTTTCAATATACAAATATCCTTTTTGGGTTTTTATATGGAACTTGTTGATAAAACACTTGTCTAATACTGAAATGACTTGGATTCAGTCCACAGAAGTGCAAGGAAAGGAAAAACATTCAAGACCATTATGCAACATTTAAAAATTCTAATTAGAATAAAACAGTCTATTTTTGTTAGGGCTTCCAACAATACACTTGAGATTGGAAGAGAATAAGAACACATGAAATAATAGGGAAATTTGAGAATATTAAAGGGGTTGAATTTATATAAATTCTCCATTGAATTGTTGGTATAGGGGAAAACATGCTTGAATTCTATATTTCATTCTACTTTAAAAAATAAAGCTAAGGTGGAAAAAATGGAAGTCATCACCAGGCCTTCTTGTGGCTATGATGCTTTGGTTTGAAATCCTCAACTTCTGTATTATTTCTCTTGTCAGAAACTTTATGATTCCTGTCCTTGTTATCAATCTTTCAATGGTATAATTTCATATGGCATTATTTAGTGGTCATGTGGATGTCTTCATTCTTTACTGTCAAGAGCTTAACTGTGTGCATTTGTGACTTTCATAATATATATTATTAAATATATTATTTACATATTTTATATATTGATAAACTACTTATTACATTTTAAAAATAGAAAATATTCCTGAAAGAATACATTTCACAAAACAGTCTGGAAAATATACTTGAAATGATTATTTGTTTTATGTCTATGTATTTAAATATTAATAAACATTAACGTATTTGATCATATGTGTAGATGTAGACAAAAGAGCTTGATTATGAATTTACAAAGTTCTTAGAAGATGTAGAACAACATATATTCTTTCAGATGGACTTTACAGACTAAGGGTCTAAGAGAATAAGACCATGGAAGGTGATTATTTTATTTATCTTATCTATATCTATATATCTATATCTATTTTTATTTGAATGAAAGCATTACACAGCCATTTTATAATCAATAATTAACAAATGTATTGAATTAATGTACATAAGAAAGCTATAATAAAATAGGTATATAAATATTTCTAGGTAGAGAGAGAAGGTGGATATATTTTAATATATTAAAATGGTATATCATGATTAGGATATTTTATCTTCTTCTACTGTTTAGATGTCTAGCTTAATTTTTAATTGGGTCATTATTTTTTTACTCTTTCTTTTATTGTGTTTTTGTTTGTGTGGTTGTTGCTGTTGTTCTTTTTCTTGTTCTTGTTGTGTTGTATTCTGCATACGAAACCTCCCATAAATGTGCACCTGGCAAAAAAACCCTCACATTCTATGCCTTTCTTTGTTATGCATGTGACAGTAATAGGCTGTACAGAATGCTTTTTAGTTTTATGAGGTGCCAGTTGCCAGATATAAGCCCTAGTTCCTAGACAAATAGGATCCTATCAGAAAGTCCTTTCTTTTTTTTTTTTTTTTTTTTTTTATTCATTTATTTATTTATTTATTACGTATTTTCCTCAATTACATTTCCAATGCTATCCCAAAAGTCCCCCATACCCTCCCCCCCCACTCCCCTACCCACCCACTCCCATTTTTTTTGGCCCTGGCGTTCCCCTGTACTGGGGCATATAAAGTTTGCAAGTCCAATGGGCCTCTCTTTCCAGTGATGGCCGACTAGGCCATCTTTTTTTTTTTTTTTTTCTTTTTTTTTTTTTTTCCATTTTTTATTAGGTATTTCGCTGGATGTAGTACTACCGGAGGATCCAGCAATACCTCTCCTGGGCATATATCCAGAAGATGCCCCAACTGGTAAGAAGGACACATGCTCCACTATGTTCATAGCAGCCTTATTTATAATAGCCAGAAGCTGGAAGGAACCCAGATGCCCCTCAACAGAGGAATGGATACAGAAGATGTGGTACATCTACACAATGGAGTACTACTCAGCTATTAAAAAGAATGAATTTATGAAATTCCTGGCCAAATGGATGGACCTGGAGGGCATCATCCTGAGTGAGGTAACACATTCACAAAGGAACTCACACAATATGTACTCACTGATAAGTGGATATTAGAAAGTCCTTTCTTATGATTAAATATGGTGGGAAATAAGTTATATTTTCTTCTAGCAGTTTTAGTTTTTAGGTTTTATGTTTTTTTATAGTCCTTAAATTATTTATTCCAGTGTAAGATAAACAGCATTTCCTGTATGAGATTCTTTTTTTTTTGTTTCTTTTTTTTTTTAATACTTTTTATTAGGTATTTTCCTCATTTACATTTCCAATGCTATCCCAAAAGTCCCACATACCCTGCCACCCACTCCCCTACCCACCCACTCCCATTTTTTTTGGCCCTGGCGTTCCCCTGTACTGGGGCATATAAAGTTTACAAGTCCAATGGGCCTCTCTTTCCAGTGATGGCCGACTAGGCCATCTTTTGATACATATGCAGCTAGAGACAAGAGCTCCGGGGTACTGGTTAGTTCATATTGTTTTTTTACGTATAGGGTTGCAGATCCCTTTAGTTCCTTGGGTACTTTCTCTAGCTCCTCCATTGGGGGCTCTGTAATTCATCCAATAGCTGACTGTGAGCATCCACTTCTGTGTTTGCTAGGCCCTGGCCTAGTCTCACAAGAGACAGCTATATCTGGGTCCTTTCAGCAAAATCTTGCTAGTATATGCAATGGTGTCAGCATTTGGAAGCTGATTATGAGATGGAACCCTGGAAATGGCAGGCTCTACATGGTGCATCCTTTTGACACAGCTCCAAACTTTGTCTCTGTAACTCCTTCCATGGGTGTTTTGTTCCCAACTCTGAGAAGGGGCCAAGTGTCCACACTTTGGTTTTCATTCTTCTTGAGTTACATGCATTTAGCAAATTGTAACTTATATCTTGGGTATCCTAAGTTTCTGGGCTAATATCCACTTATCAGTGAGAACATATTGTGTGAATACCTTTGTGATTGGGTTATCTCACTCAGGATCATACCCTCCAGGTCCATCCATTTGCCTAGGAATTTCAGAAATTCATTATTTTTAATAGCTGAGTAGTACTCCATTGTGTAAATATACCACATTTTCTGTATCCATTCCTCTGTTGAGGGGCATCTGGGTTCTTTCCAGCTTCTGGCTATTATAAATAAGGCAGCTATGAACATAGTGGAACATGTGTCCTACTTACCAGTTGGAACATCTTCTAGATATAAGTCCAGGAGAGGTATTGCAGGATCCTCCTGTAGTACTATATCCAGTTTTCTGAGGAACCGCCAGACTGATTTCCAGAGTGGTTGTACAAGCTTGCAATCCCACCAACAAGGGAGGACTGTTCCTCTTTTTCCACATCCTCACCAGCATCTGCTGTCACCTGAATTTTTCATCTTAGCCATTCTGACTGGTGTGAGGTGGAATCTCAGGGTTGTTTTGATTTGCATTTCCCTGATGATTACGGATGCTGAACATTTTTTTCATGTGCTTCTCAGCCATTAGGTATTCCTCAGGTGAGAATTCTTTGTTTACCTCTGAGCCCCATTTTTTAATGAGGTTATATGATTTTCTGGAGTCCACCTTCTTGAGTTCTTTATATACATTGGATATTAGTCCCCTATCTGATTTAGGATAGGTAAAGATCCTTTCCCAATATGTTGGTGGCCTTTTTGTCTTATTCACGGTATCTTTTGCCTTGTAGAAGCTTTGCAATTTTATGAGGTCCCATTTGTAGATTCTCGATCTTACAGCAAAAGCCATTGCTTTTCTATTCAGGAATTTTTCCCCTGTATCTATATCTTTGAGGATTTTTCCTACTTTCTCCTCAATAAGTTTCAGGAACCCTGGTTTTATGTGGAGTTCCTTAATCCACTTAGATTTAACCTTAGTACAAGGAGATAGGAATGGATCAATTCCCATTCTTCTACATGATAACCACCAGTTTTTCCAGCACCATTTGTTGAAGTTGTTGTCTTTTTTCCAATAGATTGTTTTGCTCCCCTGTTAAAGATCAAGTGACCATAGGTGTGTGGGTTCATTTCTGGGTCTTCAATTCTATTCCCTTGCTCTACTTGTCTGTCATTTTACCAGTACCATGCAGTTTTTATCACAATTTCTCTGTAGTACAGCTTTAGGTCAGGCATGGTGATTCCACCAGAGGTTCTTTTATCCTTGAGAAGAGTTTTTGCTATCCTAGGTTTTTTGTTATTCAGGAGAATTTGCCAATTGCCCTTTCTAATTCGTTGAAGAATTGAATTGGAATTTTGATGGGGATTGCATTGAATCTGTAGATTGCTTTTGGCAAGATAGCCATTTTTTCTATATTGATCCTGCCAATCCATGATCATGGGAGATCTTCTGAGATCTTCTATAATTTCTTTCTTCAGAGACTTGAAGTTCTTATCATACAGATCTTTCACTTCATTAGAGTCATGCCAAAGTATTTTATATTATTTGTGTCTATTGAGAAGGGTGTTGTTTCCCTAATTTCTTTCTCAGCCTCTTTATTCTTTGTGTAGAGAAAGGCCATTGACTTGTTTGAGTTAATTTTATATCCAGCTACTTCACCGAAGCTGTTTATCAGGTTTAGGAGTTCTCTGGTGGAATTTTTAGGGTCACTTATATATACTATTATATCATCTGCAAAAAGTGATATTTTGACTTCATCTTTTCCAATTTGTATCCACTTGATCTCCTTTTGTTGTCCAATTGCTATGGCTAGGACTTCAAGTATTATGTTGAAGAGGTAGGGAGAAAGCGGGCAGCCTTGTCTATTCCCTGATTTTAGTGGGATTGCTTCCAGCTTCTCACCATTTACTTCGATGTTGGCTACTGGTTTGCTGTAGATTGCTTTTATCATGTTTAGGTATGGGCCTTGAATTCCTGATCTTTCCAAGGGTTTTATCATGAATGGGTGTTGGATTTTGTCAAATGCTTTCTCAGAATCTAAGGAGATGATCATGTGTTTTTTTGTCTTTGAGTTTGTTTATATACTGGATTATGTTGATGGATTTCCATATATTGAACCATCCCTGCATCCCTGGGATGAAACCTACTTGGTCAGGATGGATGATTATTTTGATGTGTTCTTGGATTCGGTTAGCGAGAACTTTATTAAGGATTTTTGCATCGATATTCTAAGGGAAACTGGTCTGAAGATCTCTATCTTGAATGGGTCTTTTTGTGGTTTAGGTATTAGAGTAATTGTGGCTTCGTAGAATGAATTGGGTAGAGTACCTTCTACTTCTTTTTTTTTTTTCCATTTTTATTAGGTATTTCGCTCATTTACATTTGCAATGCTATACCAAAAGTCCCCCATAGCCACCCACCCCCTCTCCCCTACCCACCCACTCCCCTTTTATGGCCCTGGCGTTCCCCTGTACTGGGGCATATAAAGTTTGCGTGTCCAATGGGCCTCTCTTTCCAGTGATGGCCGACTAGGCCATCTTTTGATGCATATGCAGCTAGAGTCAAGAGCTCCGGGGTACTGGTTAGTTCATAATGTTGTTCCACCTATAGGGTTGCAGATCCCTTTAGCTTCTTTGGTACTTTCTCTAGCTCCTTCATTGGGGGCCATGTGATCCATCCAATAGCCGACTGTGAGCATCCACTTCTATGTTTGCTAGGCCCAGGCATACTCTGACAAGAGACAGCTATATCAGGGTCCTTTCAGCATAATCTTGCTAGTGTATGCAATGGTGTCAGCGTTTGGGTGCTGATTATGGGGTGGATCCCTGGATATGGCAGTCTCTACATGGTCCATCCTTTCATCTCAGCTCCAAACTTTGTCTCTGTAACTCCTTCCATGGGTGTTTTGTTCCCACTTCTAAGGAGGGGCATAGTGTTCACACTTCAGTCTTCATTTTTCTTGAGTTTCATGTGTTTAGGAAATTGTATCTTATATCTTGGGTATCTTAGGTTTTGGGCTAATATCCACTTATCAGTGAGTACATATTGTGTGAGTTCCTTTGTGAATGTGTTACCTCACTCAGGATGATGCCCTCCAGGTCCATCCATTTGGCTAGGAATTTCATAAATTCATTCTTTTTAATAGCTGAGTAGTACTCCATTGTGTAGATGTACCACATTTTCTGTATCCATTCCTCTGTTGAGGGGCATCTGGGTTCCTTCCAGCTTCTGGCTATTATAAATAAGGCTGCTATGAACATAGTGGAGCATGTGTCCTTCTTACCAGTTGGGGCATCTTCTGGATATATGCCCAGGAGAGGTATTGCTGGATCCTCCAGTAGTACTATATCCAGTTTTCTGAGGAACCGCCAGACTGATTTCCAGAGTGGTTGTACAAGCCTGCAATCCCACCAACAATGGAGGAGTGTTCCTCTTTCTCCACATCCACGCCAGCATCTGCTGTCACCTGAATTTTTGATCTTAGCCATTCTGACTGGTGTGAGGTGGAATCTCAGGGTTGTTTTGATTTGCATTTCCCTGATGATTAAGGATGTTGAGCATTTTTTCAGGTGCTTCTCTGCCATTCGGTATTCCTCAGGTGAGAATTCTTTGTTCAGTTCTGAGCCCCATTTTTTAATGGGGTTATTTGATTTTCTGAAGTCCACCTTCTTGAGTTCTTTATATATGTTGGATATTAGTCCCCTATCTGATTTAGGATAGGTAAAGATCCTTTCCCAATCTGTTGGTGGTCTTTTTGTCTTATTGACGGTGTCTTTTGCCTTGCAGAAACTTTGGAGTTTCATTAGGTCCCATTTGTCAATTCTCGATCTTACAGAGCAAGCCATTGCTGTTCTGTTCAGGAATTTTTCCCCTGTACCCATATCTTCAAGGCTTTTCCCCACTTTCTCCTCTATAAGTTTCAGTGTCTCTGGTTTTATGTGAAGTTCCTTGATCCACTTAGATTTGACCTTAGTACAAGGAGATAAGTATGGATCGATTCGCATTCTTCTACATGATAACAACCAGTTGTGCCAGCACCAATTGTTGAAAATGCTGTCTTTCTTCTACTGGATGGTTTTAGCTCCCTTGTCGAAGATCAAGTGACCATAGGTGTGTGGGTTCATTTCTGGGTCTTCAATTCTATTCCATTGGTCTACTTGTCTGTCTCTATACCAGTACCATGCAGTTTTTATCACAATTGCCCTGTAGTAAAGCTTTAGGTCAGGCATGGTGATTCCACCAGAGGTTCTTTTATCCTTGAGAAGAGTTTTTGCTATACTAGGTTTTTTGAGTACCTCCAAGAAGAAACGGGAGAGAGCACATACTAGCAGCTTGACAACACATCTAAAAGCTCTAGAAAAAAAGGAAGCAAATTCACCCAAGAGGAGTAGACGGCAGGAAATAATCAAACTCAGGGGTGAAATTAACCAAGTGGAAACAAGAAGAACTATTCAAAGAATTAACCAAACGAGGAGTTGGTTCTTTGAGAAAATCAACAAGATAGATAAACCCTTAGCTAGACTCACTAGAGGGCAAAGGGACAAAATCCTAATCAACAAAATCAGAAATGAAAAGGGAGACATAACAACAGATCCTGAAGAAATCCAAAACACCATCAGATCCTTCTACAAAAGCTTATACTCAACAAAACTGGAAAACCTGGACGAAATGGACAAATTTCTGGACAGATACCAGATACCAAAGTTGAATCAGGATCAAGTTGACCTTCTAAACATTCCCATATCCCCTAAAGAAATAGAAGCAGTTATTAATAGTCTCCCAGCCAAAAAAAGCCCAGGACCAGATGGGTTTAGTGCAGAGTTCTATCAGACCTTCAAAGAAGATCTAATTCCAGTTCTGCACAAACTATTTCACAAGATAGAAGTAGAAGGTACTCTACCCAACTCATTTTATGAAGCCACTATTACTCTGATACCTAAACCACAGAAAGACCCAACAAAGATAGAGAACTTCAGACCAATTTTTCTTATGAATATCGATGCAAAAATCCTCAATAAAATTCTCGCTAACCGAATCCAAGAATACATTAAAGCAATCATCCATCCTGACCAAGTAGGTTTTATTCCAGGGATGCAGGGATGGTTTAATATACGAAAATCCATCAATGTAATCCATTATATAAACAAACTCAAAGACAAAAACCACATGATCATCTCGTTAGATGCAGAAAAAGCATTTGACAAGATCCAACACCCATTCATGATAAAAGTTTTGGAAAGATCAGGAATTCAAGGCCCATACCTAAACATAATAAAAGCAATCTACAGCAAACCAGTAGCCAACATCAAAGTACCTTCTACTTCTATTTTGTGGAATCATTTGTGAAGAACCGGGATTAGATCTTCTTTTAAGTTTTGATAGAACTCTGCACTAAACCCATCTGGTCCTGGGCTTTGTTTTGGTTTGGAGCCTATTAATGACTGCTTCTATTTCTATAGGGGATATAGGACTGTTTAGATCATTAACCTGATCTTGATTTAACTTTGGTACCTGGTATCTGTCTAGAAATTTGTTCATTTCATCCAGGTTCTCCAGTTTTGTTGAGTATAGCCTTTTGTAGAAGGATCTGATGATATTTTGGATTTCTTCAGGATCTGTTGTTATGTCTCCCTTTTCATTTCTGATTTTGTTAATTAGGATGTTGTCTCGATGCCCTCTAGTGAGTGTGGCTAAGGGTTTATCTATGTTGTTGATTTTCTCAAAGAACCAGCTCCTCTTTGGTTGATTCTTTGAACAGTTCCTCTTGTTTCCACTTGGTTGATTTTGCCCCTGAGTTTGATTATTTTCTGCCATCTACTCCTCTTGGGTGAATTTGCTTCCTTTTGTTCTAGAGCTTTTAGGTGTGTTGTCAAGCTGCTAATGTGTGCTCTCTCGAGTTTATTTTTGGAGCCACTAATACCTATGAATTTTCCTCTTAGAAATGCTTTCATTTGGTCCCATAAGTTTGAGTATGTTGTGGCTTCATTTTCATTAAACTCCAAAAAGTCCTTAATTTCTTTCTTTATTCCTTCCTTGACGAAGGTCTTATTGAGGAGAGTGTTGTTCAGTTTCCACATGAATGTTGGCTTTCTATTATTTACTTTGATATTGAAGATCAGCCTTAGTCCATGGTGATCTGATAGGATTCATGGGATGATTTCAATATTTTTGTATGTGTTGAGGCTTGTTTTGTGTCCAATTATGTGGTTAATTTTGGAGAAGGTACTATGAGAATAAGGCATATCCTTTTGTTTTAGGATAAAATGTTCTGTAGATATCTGTTAGATCCATTTGTTTCATAACTTCTGTTAGTTTCACTATGTCCCTGTTTTGATTCTGTTTCCATGATCTGTCCATTGGTGAAAGTGGTGTGTTGAAGTCTCCCACTATTATTGTGTGAGGTGCAATGTGTGCTATGAGTTTTACTAAAGTTTCTTTAATGAATGTGGTTTCCTTTGTATTTGGAGCATAGATATTGAGAAATGAGAGTTCCTCTTGGAAGATTTTACCTTTGATGAGTATGAAGTGCCCCTTCTTGTCTTTTTTGATGACCTTGGGTTGGAAGACGATTTTATTAGATATTAGGATAGCTACTCCAGCTTGTTTCTTCAGACCATTTGTTTGGAAAATTGTTTTCCAGTCTTTCATTCTGAGGTAGTGTCTATCTTTTTCCCTGAGATGGGTTTCCTGTAAGCAGCAGAATGCTGGGTCCTGTTTGTGTAGCCAGTCTATTAGTCTATTTCTTTTTATTGGGGAATTGAGTCCGTTGATATTAAGAGATATTAAGGAAAAGTAATTGTTGCTTCCTATTATTTTTGTTGTTAAAGTTAGCATTCTGTTCTTGTGTCTGTCTTATTTTAGGTTTGTTGAGGGATTAGCTCATTGCTTTTTCTAGGACGTGGTTTCCATCCTTGTATTGTTTTTTTTCTGTTATTATCCTTTGAAGGGCTGGATTCGTGAAAAGATAATGTGTGAATTTGGTTTTGTCATGTAATACTTTTGTTTCTCCATCTAAGTTTATTGAGAGTTTGGCTTGTTATAGTATACTGGGTTGGCATTTTTGTTCTCTTAGTGTCTGTATAACATCTGTCCAGGCTCTTCTGGCTTTCATAGTCTCTGGTGAAAAATCTGGTGTAATTCTGATAGCCTTGCCTTTATATATTACTTGACCCTTTTCCCTTACTGCTTTTAATATTCTATATTTATTTAGTGCATTTGTCGTTCTGATTATTATGTGTCAGGAGGAATTTCTTCTCTGGTCCAGTCTATTTGAAGTTCTGTAGGCTTCTTGTATGTTCATGGGCATCTCTTTCTTTAGGATTGGGAAGTTTTCTTCTATAATTTTGTTGAAGATATTTGCCAGTCCTTTGAGTTGAAAATCTTCATTCTCATCTACTCCTATTATCTGTAGGTTTGGTCTTTTCATTGTGTCCTCGATTTCCTGGATGTTTTGAGTTAGGATCTTTTTGCATTTTGTATTTTCTTTGATTGTTGTGCTGATGTTCTCTATGGAATCTTCTGCACCTGAGATTCTTTCTTCCATCTCTTGTATTCTGTTGCTGATGCTTGCATCTATGGTTCTAGATTTGTTTCCTAGGGTTTCTATCTCCAGCGTTGCCTCACTTTGGGTTTTCTTTATTGTGTCTACTTCCCTTTTTAGGCCTTGAATGGTTTTATTCAATTCCATCACCTGTTTGGTCATGTTTTCCTCTAATTCTTTAATGGATTTTGTGCTTCCTGTTTAAGATCTTCTACCAGTTTAGCAGTGTTCTCCTGTATTTCTTTGAGTGAGTTATTAAGGTCCTTCTTGATGTCCTCTACCACCATCATGCGTTTAGATCCAGGTCTAGATTTTTGGGTGTGTTGGGGTGCCCTGGACTGGGTGAGGTGGGAGTGCTGGGTTCTGGTGATGGTGAATGGCCTTGTTTTCTGTTACTAAGATTCTTACATTTACCTTTCACCATCTGGTATTCTCTGGAGCAAGTGCTCCCTGCCCAGGCAGACCCTATCCTCTGGCCGGGAAAGTGGCCAGATACCTGGGGCCTGAAAAGCGGGCTGCCTTAGAAACTCTGTGACTCCTGCCTGTTTCAGAAGCTGTTA
This sequence comes from Mus musculus, assembly GCF_000001635.26. Lineage (NCBI taxonomy): Eukaryota > Metazoa > Chordata > Mammalia > Rodentia > Muridae > Mus > Mus musculus. The sequence goes on along the minus strand of NC_000069.6, from coordinate 43,370,859 downwards.
GCTTCTGTATTCCTCACTCTCACCTGTGCAGTATACTCTTGGAGGGGTCCCAGAACCAAGATGTCTGCCACAGATGCTTAGGTAAAGTGCTCCCGGGCCGGGCGGCACCCTATCCTCTGGCCTGGGAAGTGGCCAGATGTCTGGGGCCTGTGCAGAATCGGTTTTTCAGGTTTTAAATTGACATCTTTAATCCTCTTGGATCTATTTTTTGTACAGTGTGATACACATAAATACTTATAATTACCACATTTATCAAGAAATCTTGTTTTGCATCAAGTAGAGTCCATCATGAAATCCATAACTGAAAGCAAGGTAGTCATCAATATAACATTGCGAGCAAAACAGGAATGGATACTTCTATAACATCTCCTGCATATTGCATTCAGGAAAAATCAAAGAGAAAGAAAAGGACAGTGTGTAATACCAAGAATAGTGAGAAGGCGACTGAAATAGTTAATATCTTCTAGAAATAGCTATCTAAATACAACTGGAACAAAAGCAATGGTCAAGACAACATGAAAAGGGTATATTCTTTATAGATGGCCCAATGATTCCTAATTGGTCGTCAACCCTCAAACCATACACACATTAAAAACATACACAAAAATAATTACATATATATATATATATATATATATATATATATATATATATATATATATATGGAAAGTTATTTATAATGAAACAACTATAATATATAATTAGAAAGATTATATATATATATACATATATATATATGTATATATATTATCTGTAATAATAGTACTCAATGAATAAAAGGTTGTCACCTTGACAGTGTTGGGCGACGGTTTGTCAGAGAAGATATGCAAAGAGTATCTGGGAGGACCAAACCAAGGAAAAGGATAACAGATTGTGAGACAATTATTTCACAATTAAAATTTCATTAAATAAAGAATTAGGACACTAAGAAAGTAAGTGTTTCTGTCAGGATTGATAATTTATAAAATTATAATTGCTTGCAATATTATAATAGTAGGAACACATAAAGAAATCCCCTTCCCTTTATTGTAAAGTGATTTATGTTATGCATTTTTATTTAAAAATATTTTCTGTAACATGTGTATTCATGGCAGGGTTGAAATACTTCACTGTTAGTGTTTGACCTTGACCATACAAATAAAATCCAAGATATGCTTTCTGTATTTGTACACAGGGAAAGAGCTGATCATATTTTAGTTATTCAAAGGAAATAATGCCATTTAATAACCCTTCTTTTTATAGAAAACTACTGTATATGGATTTCTTTGACATCTTACTATAAGCTCTGGTTGCTTTTGTAGTGAAAACCCAGTAATTCATCTGAAAGGTCATTCAAGACTAGGTACAATAATTTCAGTTGATCAAATCAATTATTTATACAATGAACTACAGTATGGTTCCCTCTAGAAATTACCTTATTATAGCCACTCACTCCCACTGAACTCTAAGAAAGTGACATTTTGAAATACAAAGCTCATTCTCTTCACTGAGTTTAATACGTATCGGCATCTCTCTGTGGCTCTTTTCTCTATTGAATAGCTGTCACTCAGCAAGAGAGGGCCTAGTCCCTAAGCAAACTGCACAGTGGGTTTTCCTGACATGATGGAAAATTTTCCAGTTGGCAAAAGTAAAGCTTGAGGGAGGTAAAGCTTTGGACTCAGCATGAAAGGTAATAGAGCTATTAGCCAAATACCAAATTCAGAAATGCTGGAGCTGCTGCATGGTGAAGCAGCAAAGATGGGGGTTTAATGCCTCATAGGATGCAAATTTTAAAAAGTGTTTAGAAGATTTAAGCATGTAAATAAGGTGGAAATATCCTTGAAACAAATTTTGGGTGTGGAAATGAATGCATATTTAAATTATAAAGTATATACATAGCATATGAAGAAACATTCTTTACAGAATACTCAAGGTATTAGAACACAGACAAGTGTACTTGCCTAAAACTCACCTGTTACTTTGCATTTTAGCTAGAATAAAATCATAATATATTTTAGGTCTTTTATTAGATACTGCAGTGATGTAATATAAAAGAACTAATGAACTTAACAATAGCTCCTTTAAAATCAGTAATGTTCTTGATATCATTTCCAATGTTTTCATGTAACTTTAAACACTATGGTGAAATTGGAAATTGTTCAAATGGCCTTATTTCTAAAATAACTTAGAGAAGAAATATGCTTGGAGGAATACTGCAGCCTATATTAATGTATATTTGGCACATAAGAACGCTTGCATGATTAATATCATTTATTAAAAACAGAAGAATGCATTAGTTACAGAAGAATGCTCCACAGGGTCATTTGAATAGTTCGCAATCTATAACATAAATACTTATTGTACCATTGTTTTTCTAGGAATATGGACACAAGATTACATGACTCCTTCTTCTTGATGTCTCTCATGAAAATATATTTTAGATAGTAGATAAAAATGTATGAATTTTGCTAGAAGAAAATGGGTTCACTACCTGAAAATGAGTTCTCTGTTGTTTATAAAGTTGCTAGGTTTCCACTGCATTCTAATATTGGAGTGTTATGTATTAACTTTTGAAGAAGTCTCTATGTTAAAAATGAGTACCCTAGTATGTTGTTCAAACAAAGTGAAGTTACTTGTAGCCAGCTAGATGTCTTCCACAGAGATTCAGCAATTTTGTACTGACTTCCATGGAATTCTGAATTTAAGACAGGAAAAATATTTGAGGAATATTGAATAAAATCAAATGGGGAAAGTCACACCTGGTATTAAAAAACCAATGTTAGTAACACAGTGCTAATGAAAACATAGCCACTGGAAGAGAGTATACAACAACTAATTTATTAAACCAACATAATCCCTAACAGCAGTTCAAACATTTATCCTTTAAACCACATATAAGATTAGTCTTCACTCCTCATCAAGTAAACATCTCTTTGCAACTGACAAAGACCAGTACAGACACTCACAACCAATCAAAATGTAGGGTTGTGAAGGTCATTCCCAATGGACACATCAAGAAAACACCCACACTGAAGGTTCAGAGAACATTGTAAAAGATAGTGCAGAAAAATTGTATGAGTCAGGATCTTTGCTTTAAGTTTATATCTCCTAGGAACATCAGAAACTATACTCATAGTTTCACCAACATAGCCACTTAAACAAGCTAAAGAAGGAAGACACCAATGACTATGCCAAACTAGATGGGGAAAATACCCTGAGGCCTCAACCATACATACATATGTACATACATACATACATGCATACACATATACACACACATGCGCACACACACACACACACACAAGCACACACACAAACTATAGGTAACTAACTGATGAGTGCTGAGATTAGCAGAGGTCATCTTCTTCAGGGAAGAATACATCAATTGGTTGTCTAACACCAAATGTTCAGCCTGTAATGCACGCAAATAAGTAGCATTATGTGGATTTGACAGGTTATAATTAGCAAAAACATCTACATGTAATTATAATTATTTTTTTAAGGCCATGACTTTAAAGGAAAACAGAAAAAGGTACCTGGGTAGACTTGAAGGGACCAAAGAGAACAGAGAAATGGTGTAATTAAATTTGAATACAAAAAATAAATTTAAAAACAGAATTGCATTTCAAATTATTTTTCATATCTTCTTTTACATTTTATTAATTTAATGTACCCTAAATTTATGAACATACAATTTTGAGTTGAATTTGTAAACATTTAAATTTACTTAGAGTAAGTTATTCATATTATGACAACAATTCAAGAAAGAAAATCTTTCAGCTAACAGTAGCTATGAATGCTATGGTGAAAGGTATTCCTCAAAGTACAATTGTCTTGAATTTGGACATGTGGTCCCTTGAGCTTAGAAGACAGCATGTGTCCAGCCTGCTCAATTTATAAGTAACAAAACATAGTGACTGGAACATTATAAATAAACATAGATGTCATCCAAGGTTCTCCATCAAATACAGAATTGTAGCAAAAAGGAAAATGTGTATCTGCAAATATTTATTTGTATATAAAATATCATGTATAAGCTAAAATAATGTATGTAAATAAAATAACTAATTATAAATATCAGAAGCAAAAATAATATATGTATAGATATAAAATGTTCAAATACCTATAAAAGTTAATTTTATTTTTAATCAATGAAAACTACTTTCACTAGAAGGTTTCATTTGTGTTTCTGAACAGATAAGTTTCTAATATACTGTGCACATTTGCTATATTTAGCACCAGCTACCAATTCTCTATGTTGCTTTTTTAGTTAGATAATATTTTTATAACTAATTATCAATGTCAACAAAAATGAAGAATTTTCTCTCTTTTAGTTTCTAAAATCCATGTCTGGTGTCCTGGCTCTATCCTTGCTAAAGTCTCTCAACATAGAAATTAAAGCAATTATATTAAGTTCATGTCAATAAAGCTTATTTTGTCTTCGCTTTAGTACATTATTAGACATCATTATTTATATGCTTTCAATGATCCTTCATCCTAAAACAAAGAAAAAAAATCATTGAAATTATGTTAGGAATCTGCAACTTCCACACTCTGTTGTAGTTACTTATATCTTACACCAAGTGGCCGGGAGTTTATTTCTGGGACTCAATGGGATGCTTCATCTGCTCGAAGGACAATGATCATCTCATCACATTTTCCTTAGATATTTACATAGGTACTGATGCCACAGCACAAAGAACCTGGATGTTCTCTGCTTCTTAGCTGATCCTTCCTGCCCAAGTGGGAGTGGGTGGGTAGGGGAGTAGGGTTGGGGAAGGGTATATGGGACTTTTGGGATAGCATTTGAAATGTAAATGAAGAAAATATTTAATAAAGAATTGAAAAAAAATAAAAAAATAGATTACCTTGATTTCTGATTGGTTCTTCTTTATAGTTGGACATTTATTTAATAATATTATTACTAATGTTACTATGAAAATAAATGATAGCAAAATTATTATACTAATAAAATAATAATAATAAAGATAAATGAATTATATAAACAGAAATTTTTATCACTATTATTTGCATTATTCCTTGTTCCTGAAAGATAAATAATAGGCAAATATTTCTTTTTTCCTTATGCATCAATGTGTATCATGTACAAGAAGAGTGTGCTGAAACAAAATAGACTTTCCCAAGAATTTTTAAATCAACAGTGTGTTTAGACATTATATGACTATGTATTTGCTTTTCATATTGCCTCTATTCTCTATAATATAAGATTGCTAAGGATTGTCCAATAAGTGCTTCGTTTTATTTTTTTTATTTTATTCCCTCCACATCCCAATTACAGACCTCGATTCCTCCTCTCTTCTCAGTCCTGCCCTTACAAATCCCTCCCTCTATTGTCCCTTCCTCTTCTCCCCAGAGAACAGGAAACCCCCGTGAGTAATACACCACCCTTGGACATCTACTCCTAGCAGGTCTAGGCATGTCTTCATCCACTGAGGCCCAACCAGGTGGTCCAAGAAGGAGGGAATGGGATCCAATGGCAGAGAATAAAGAACAGGAGCAGCCCCTATTCCAGCTTTTAGGGGATCCACAAGAACACCAAGTTGCACATTTGCTTGAAATATTTAGGAGGTCTAGGTCAAGCTCCTGTATGCTCCCTCTTGGTGGCCCCAGGCACTGTGAGCCCCCATGGTCCCAGGTTAGTTGACTTTGAAGGTCTTTTTATGGTGTCCTTGATATCTTTTATTTGTTTACTACTATCCCCTACTCTTTCACATGACTCTTCAGGTTCTACCTGATGTTTGGATATGGGTCTCTGCATCTGCCTCCATCAATTGGTGGATAAACTCCTCAGGAGACTGTTAGTGGTAGGATCTTTTCAAGATGCATAACAGAGTTATCATTGATAGTGTCATGAGTTGGCTAGCTCACATACGATGGGTCTCAAGTTCAGGCAGTCACTGGTTGGCTGTTCCCTCAGTTGGTACTCCATTTTTATCCATGCATATTTTGCAGATGAGGCAAATTTGATATTGAAGGTTTTTGGGGGGGGTTATTTCCCTTCCTTCTTCTTAAAGTCCTGCTTGGCTATAGGAGGTGGAGACTTCAGTCTCTATATAATCCTCTGCCATGTAGGATTTTAAACCAGGTTCACTCTCACAGCTTCCCTGTATCCTCTCCCATCCAAGGCCTTCAGCTAGTCTCCAGAGCTTCCCACAACCCACTGATTTCCATTCTTATTTTGCTCAAGCCCTCCTCCTTATCCCCAAATGCTATCCCAGTTCCATTCATCATCTTCTCTCCTATCCAGTTCCCTCTCACCATCCACCTCTGATGACTATTCAGTTTCCCCTACTGAGTGAGGAGTTTGCATTCTCCCTTTAGGATCTACTTATTACCCAGTTTATTTGGGTCCATAGTTTGTAGCCTAGTTATCCTGAACATATGGGTAATGTCTACTTATAAATGAGTCCATAGCACACATGCTATACTGGATCCTATTTATCTCACTCAGGATGATATTCTCAAGTTCTATCCAATTCATGATGTCTTTGTTTTTAATAGCTGAATACTATTCAATTTTGTACATGTACCAAATTTTCTTTATTCATTCTTCAACTGAGGGATATCTAGGTTGTTTCCAGTTTCTAGCTATTATAAATAGTACTTCCATGAGTGTAGCTTAGCATGCGTTTTGTGGGATGGGTTATCTTTTGGGTATATATGTTCAGGAGAAGTACAGTTGGGTCTTTAGGCAGAATGATTCCTAGCTTTCTGAGAAACCACCAAATTGACTTCCAAAGGAGTTGTAAAAGCATACACTCCCACCAGCAATTGATGAGTGTCCCCAATGCTCCACATCCTCAACAGAATTTGCTATTACTTGATTTTTTTTTATATTAGTCATTCTGATGGTGTAAGATAAACTCTCAGAGTTGTTTTGATTTGCATTTCCCTGATGAGTAAAGACTGAATATTGCTTTAAGTGCTTCTCAGCTACTTAATATTTCCTCTGGTGAGAATTTTCTGTTTAGCTCTGTACCTCAATTTTTAACTGATATATTTGGATTTCTGGTGTGTAGTTCCTTAAATTCTTTATAAATTTTGGGTATTAACCCTCTGTAAGATGAAAGGTTGGAGAAGATCCTTTCCCAATCTGTAGGCTGCTGTTTTGTCTTATTGGCAGTGTCCTTTGCCTTACAGAAGGTTTTCAGTTTCATAAGGCCCCACTTATCAATTGTTGTTCTTATTGCCTGAGCCATAAGTTTTCTGTTCAGAAGTTGTCTCCTATACCAATGAGTTCAAGTCTATACCCCACTTTCTATTCTAATACATTTGCTGTATCTGGTTTTATATTCAGGTCTTTAGTACACATGGATTTGAGTTTTATCCAGGGTGACAGATATGGGTCTATTAGTATTCTACATGGTGAGATCCACTTCAACCAGCACCATTTGTTGCAAAGCTTTCTCTTTTTTTCCATTTTTTATTAGGTATTTAGCTCATTTACATTTCCAATGCTATACCAAAAGTCCCCCATACCCACCCACCCCCACTCCCCTACCCACCCACTCCCCCTTACTGTAAGTGTTTGCCTTCTTTTTCAAAAATCAAGTGTCTGTAGTTGAGTGGATTTATTTTGGGTACTTCAATTTAATTTCAAGGATCAACGTGTCTGTTCCTATACGAATACTATACAGTTTTTATTACTATTGCTCTGTAGTACAACTTGAGAGCAAAGACTATTGTGCATCCAGATGTTCTTTTATTGTTCAGGAAAGTTTTAGCTATCCTGTGGCTTTTTATTTTTTCAGATGAAATGAGTATTGATCTTTCAAGGTCTGTAAAGGATTGTATTGGAGTTTGATGGGAATTGCACAGATATCTATAGATTTCTTTTGGTAGGATGGCTATTTTTACTATGTTAATCCTGCTGATCTGTTGTGGATGGTTCTATGTTGTTTGTACTTTATGTTAATTCTGTTTTCCTAGAGGAGACTGTCTGGCATGAGGAATGAGTTATGTGCCAGGTAGCTTCTTGTGAGCCAATCCTCTAATCAATAAAGGAGCTAATCACTGGGCAAGCAGGCAGGACTTAAAGGTTGAACTGAGAAAGAGATGAAACAGGAGAGTTAGGTTTTTTGGAATGGGGACAGCATATGGGTAAGATGTAGCTGCTAGAGTTTTCTGGTATCATGGCAAAGATGCAAGGATTTGCCACTGGAGGATCAGATTTTAATAAGGCCTACATGATTAGGTTTAGTTGTTGTGCCAAGAGATTGAGTTATCACTATTTCTAAACTAAGTTTGTGTTGTGTCTTCCTTCACAGTGGCAGCTCATCTGCAGCAAAGTGTGAGTTTGCACCACAATGGCCATGGAGGATTTGAAGCATGGGGCTGGCTTGGTACTGACCCACCAGTGGAAAATTAGTGAGAGGGTGAAGACATTTCAGGAGCTCTGAGCAGGAGAATCTCCAAAAGATAAAACAGGTTGGTCATTGCTCACCAGTGCATAGCCAGCTAGGCAACCTGGGAAGAGAGGCACAAGTGTGAGAATGTGCAGGCTCCTTTTATTTTTTATATTTTCCTGCAACACTTATCCATGAGCATGGGATATCTTTCTATCTTCTTCACTTTCTTTCCTCATAGAAGAAATTTTGTCATACAGTTCTTTCACTACTTTTCTTAGAGTTACACTAAGATGTTGGGGATTGTTTCTAAAGATTTGGATTGATTTGGAATTGGCATGTTCAAACCCAAAATACCCAAGATACAATTCAGAGACCACATGAAACTCAAGAAGAAAGACCAAAGTGTGGATGCTTCAGTCCTTCTTAGAACAGGTAACAAAATACTCACAAGAGGAAATACAAAGTAAAAGTGAGGAGCAGAGACTGAAGGAACAGCCATCCAGAGACTGTCCCACATGGGAATCTATCCCATATACAGTCACCAAATCTAGGAACTGTTGTGGATGCCTAGAAGTGCTTGGTGACAGGAGCTTCATATAGCTGTGTCTTGAGAGGCTCTACCAGAGCCTGACAAATACAGAGGAGCATGTTCACAGCCAACCATTTGACTGAGTATTGGGTCCCCAATGGAGGAGTTAGAGAAAGGACTAATGGAGCTAGAGGGGTTTGCAACTCTGTGGGAAGAAAAACAATATCATCCAACCAGACCCTACCCCCACCCTGCAAGGGTATCAATGCACCTACTAGAGTACAGAGAATTGCAAATAAAATCTCTAGTTCCTGCAGTAGGTAACTTCTTTGAGACATGCTGGCAAGTGATGGATGTCCCATAGACAACTAACTGTTAGAGTGTATTGCTATTGTTCTTTGTTGGCCTCCAGAAATGGTTGGTAAGACCACATTGTTACATATATCAGTCAAGAAGATAGAGAACCAAGCTAGTAGTACCCATGGAGCTTCATCTCTACTGTGTGGTTTTTATAGGGCTGGGTGGTGGTACTCCTACTATCAGAGAAAATATACATAATATTAAACTGACTCCTTATGACTTATCATTCTACCCATAGACTAATGTACCTCTTAACTACTCAAGAAGAAAGACCAAAGTGTGAATGCTTCAGTCCAGACACGCTTCTCTTGCAGTATATGACGGCTAACCCAGAGTTCTACAACAGATCAATGCACAAAAAATAAAAGACTGCCAAATGAAACGTAGATGTGCTCTAATTGGAACAAATATACCACAGTCCTTCCTGCCAAGGCTTAGCAGTTATGGAGTAAAAAGATCATAAGAGGCAGATGTGGTGGAGGGTTGCAAGGAAACTGTCATTCTACCCACAGCAAGGCCGTGGTATATGTAAACTCACAGCTGTTGGGATAGCATTTTATATAACATATGCAAGACCTATGGAAAATCAAGCCAGACTTGAAGTTCCACTATGGAGAAGAAAGGTGAGCACAAAATTGCACCTCCATCAGCGGAACCTTCAGCAATTGTTAGATATTTGTAAGGGGAATGTCTGTTTACTCTTAGAACGTAGCTCCTGGAAGTTGCACTTGATCCGCAGGAATAACCCAATTTTGTATTTTGGGAGGAGGAGGTAGAGATTTGGGAAAAGCTAGGGAAAGTGGGACTATGATATGAACACAATGTATGAAATTCTCAAAGAACATTTTTCCCCAAAAGATAAAATATGCCAGGTGGAAATAACAAGAGGTGTTTATAAGATTCCACTGAGAGAGTAAAACATCCCACAGAGACTCTGATTGCCAGTAATTGTATTCGAATGTTTTCTAAGCAGAAGAAAATGTTTAATATGCCTGACTTCATAATACTGTTCCTGGCAATGGGGCTTTCAGTAGTGGTAGTTTTAGTGAGGAAGGATATTTTTACTGAAGGGTAGATTTCCTGTCACTGGAAGATCCTGGGTACTTATTTACTGTGCTCTGTGTCATAATTATCAATGTTCTTAGGAAGAAGAGTGTTCCTAATAGCAATAAAACTTCATACGCATATATTTGAAGGGGTGATCCTACATAATTTACCATTTCTTAGCTTGAAACCCAACTCCTACCACAGAGAAGATGTCTAGACATATATAGATAAATAGAAACAGTAAGCAAAAAGAATTATCAGGTGGGATACACAAACTTGAAACAGAATTGGTGGTTCCTAAACTCTGGCAGCCCCTTCTCTAAACAATAAATGTCTACCTTGTCAATAATTTTTACTTTCTGCTGAACTATGTTCCTAAGTTTTAAGTCTTTATTCCAAGGAGAAAAGAACCCACCTGTTCACGAGTGTTATTTTTAGATTTTTTTCTCATTGTATTTTGCATAGATTTTAGCTTTGAAGCCAGACTATAGTAAAAATATAACTAGCTAATTTCTTGTAAAAGAAAGTAACCCTATCAACCTCATTTGAGTAAAGATGGGTTTTTGAATGGCTAAAGTAGAAACATTCAAAGCTTCCTGATTTTCTCCATGTATTTTTCCTACTTCTTTTATGCAGTGATATTTCAGTAGAGGTTAATAAACCTTAAACCTGATACAAGTAGGTTCCAGAAAGTATTGTCGTGATGTCTGCCAGCATGGTGCCCTTGTCACTGGTAAAGAACACAAAATAGGACTATCTTTCAATAGTTGATTTTGAACTTTCTGCCCAAGACTTAATTACAAATAAAATGCACTCTCCCTATTCTGTCAAAACCCCAAACCTGCTTCAACTGAGCATCCCCTGACTGCCAAGCCTTGCCTCATGCACTGATCCTGCATAAATCCTCTAACCTGTGCTTGTTTCTCTAAACAAGTTCTTTCAAGTGCATATGCAAATTGTAGCATAGGTGATTGGGATCATCACTGGTCTTTTCCAACATGTAATAGTGAGTTTGGTGCCTATCTGGAATTCACGGCAACTTTGTTTTATGTAATTCTGTGAAGTTTTGATTCTTCTTTTCTTTTATGTAAGCATCATGCCTCCTATATTGTATAAGATAAATTATTTAATATGTATGCATTATAATACAGAACATGGGTTGTTATTGTGCCATCTTTTTGTGACCTTTTTAATGGATCAGAACAGTTTCTGAATAGGCAAAGATATTCCTTTAAATATGTGTAAAAGACCATTTTAGGCATTAAAATTCTTCAGTGAAACAGGGATGGGAACAGCATGTGAATATTTGAGTCAGCGATGATTAAACTGATATACTGATGAGCCAGTAAAAGGGCAGATTATGTACCAATAGTCCATGACCTTCAATCCCCTGAGTTCTGTCTTTTAAGACCCTGAAAATTAAAAATGTCTAATTAAATGAATACAAATATTGAATCTTAATGGCCCTTAGTCATAAAGAAACAGGCAGTTACTATGTCCTGTGATTTCATTGGAGCTGTTTTTTCTAGGATGCCCATGATTAGAATTGATAGAAATTTAACAAGTGTTTCTGCACAAGGGCTAATCTTCCAGGATGTGGGAAAGAAAGGGAGTCTGTGTGGCTACCTCTACCTCATACATTTCTTACACATCACCCTTGGGAACTACTTATTCTTTCACTATGGCACTCATTATTAAACACAGACATATATATTTTGTAAGAGTACACTGATGTCATGAACAACTTTCCTTTTCCTCTAATCACAATCGGAGTACAAAGATATGTGATACTTTGTCATCTACACTAATCTGAAAGGACTATTTTACCCCACTTCCCCTTTTTTTTTTTTTTACTTGACATGCATGGAAGGGTCTTTCTGTTTTGGTTCATGTCATACTTATAGTTTGTCTTTTTTTTTTTTACCCCCAGAATTTGCTTCATAAACTAACATGAAGCATTTTTAGAAGCATAGAAATTTTACATTAAACCATTTATCTATTACAAAATTATTTCTGAAATAATGCCTATTATAAGCTCACAGTCTAGTGGTCTATGATTAGAAAGAGAACTGAAATAAACAAGAAAGAATAAAAGAGTTGGGAAGAGTTACACACTGTTGGGAACTAAAAAGGGGGAGGGGCTGGGGAAAATGGAGAAGTGAAAGATCCCCCCCCCCAGAGTTCCACCTATGCACTTGTCAGTCAGGCCTGGGAGGGCTGCTATCTACCTTCCACTCATCTTCGGGTGGGCATCTAACCCTCTGACCCACTCTTCAGGGGAAGGCAAGGGGCATTCCTACCTGGGAGTACTGGAGCTACTTTGCTAAAGCTACAGGGGGTTATGGAAGTGAGTGATGAGGCAAGAGAGGTTCCCATCTCCAGGGAGAGTGAGTGCAGGGGATCTTGATGAGCAGAGACTCACTATGGTTTTATAGCTTTATTGTAGAAATGCAGGGGTAAAGAGAAAAGGTAGAAAAGAGATGGGGGGGGGAGGCTGGAGAGAAAGAGAGTAAGATAGAGGAGAGGAGATAAAAGAGGAGAGAGGATAAAAGAAAAAAGAAAGAGGAGAGAGGGTGAGAGTAAGAAGTAAGAGAGTGATGTAAGAGAGCAAACAGGGGCTGAACAGCCCTTTTTAAAGTATGCTGTCTTATCTCCTTGTTGCTAGGTAACTGGGGAGGAGTTTAGCCTGAAGGTCAGAAGCTTGGGTGACTTCTAGCCATGCTTTTCTTGTGGGACCTGTGGGTGACAGTAACTTAGACAGGAGCCAGAGTTCCAGGAGCATGAGAGAATGACTACAGTGCCATGAAGGTGAATAATCACCCTTTGGGGTTCAGACCTCAGTTCAACTGAAGACCAGCCTGTCTGTGCATAGCCCAATGCCCCACAACACACAGTAAAATGAAAGAATTTAATAGTTTAAACGACATTTTTAGAATGTAATAGCAAAGCAGCAGAAAAGCAGATGGTGATACATAGATTCCATAAAATTAGACTTGATTAGATGTGTTTTCTAAGAAAATGCTAGAATAAACATTAGAAAATAAACATTAGGTTTTCGTTTCATTTTATATTGCACCAGCTATTTATTTTGCAGCAAGTTTCTTTAGTAGTAAAGACTATGAGCATTGACTTATTAATATAATCATTGGAAGTTGATAGAGGATATGGCTCTTTTTGTATATGAAAACAGAGTCACATCATTCTCAAATTCCCTTTTTTCCTTTCAAAATCACAATCACGTTTTATTTCATTGTCACATAGAATAATGATAAGGTAGATTGATGATATAGATATGGATAGATATATGGATAAAGGATATGGAGATGGATAGATAGATGATAGATAGATAGATAGATAGATAGATAGATAGATAGATAGATACCTAATTATATAAGTTCAACCTGTTTATTCTCTTTATTGATAAATTTATGTGATTTCATTTCTGACACCTGATATTATTTAAATATTTTGTGTACTCTTCTTTAAAGAGAAAACTATTTCTTTGACTCTAAGAATTTATTATGTGCGTATAGTTTTTACATAGGATTAATGCCCCATGAAATCTTTTCCCTTCCTTGTTAGTATTCCTATATATGTTGTACTTTTTCAGGTGTATATTAGACAATCATAATTTGAGTTTTCATGGATAAAGATTGCTATCATTTCTAGGAGGTACAATCTCATAGCAGAATTTCTGATATTCTTTTGGTTAGAATCTTTTCTCCTTTACTTCCATCATTTTTCCCAAGATTAAGGTGTAAGTTTTGCTGTAGTTGTACCCACTGAAGTTGATTAAACCTCTTGTTTTATGCATTGTGACTAGTTGAAGTTTTTTGTAATGGTCTACATAAGTTGTAAAAGAAGACTTCTTTGATGATAGTTACAGCAATATGTACCTATATACAATAAGCATAAATATTTATTATACAATTAGGAATTAAGTTGCTTTATTAAACTTGTAGAATGGTCTTCTTTAATATTTATGAACATGCTAGCACCTTATTGTTAGCTAGATTCACAGTATCACCCTCATGTCTCTCACGTTCTATGGACCTTAAGTCCAACTAGAGAGTCATTAGTTATCAACAAGGTGTAAATGCCATTACTGTTTCTTTTCATTCTGGTCATCATGGTTCATAAGCCTCAAAACTTGGTAGGGCTATTGCTGGCTTCCTTTCCTTGGCAACTTTCATAGCACCCTCCAGTATTATAAATTGTTGTATAAAAAGCCATCCTTCACCAAGAGGATTTCAAGTCTGATCTAGCTTGAATACTCCAAATCTTATGTCTGAAGCACATGTATTAGATAGAAGGACCTTACTTTCAAACTCTGAAGGGCAGCCAAGGAAAAAATGCAATAGTTTTATATTGGGGGAGGGGCTTGCATGTCTTTAAGCATATTAAAAGGGGATGTTTTCACCTTGTATGTAGTTAATTGATAGACAATCTATGTATCTTTTGGAGAGAGGAACATTGCTCACCAAGTGGGATAACAATGATACTATGTATGTATACACACAGACTTTGTTGGACTATATGTAATTTTAGGTAATTAATAATATAATTCTTTGTGGCTTACTAAACATCTTTAGTATTATATTATCCTTCACCCTCCCTCACATTCTTTGTTGACCTCTTTCTTCCTCAATGTTTGAATTTTAATGAAATTAAACATGCCAAATTTAAGAGGGTATCTGTAATGATGAATTTCTATTATCTATATTATAACAAGAATTTTATAGATTTTTTTTGCTTGTGAATATATGCTTGATATGTTTATTCAATATATGTAGAATTGCTGGTATGCAGTTGCAGATTGCTCACAGCCTACACACTGTAGGATCATACCCACTCCTCTCTTGTCCTAGGTTCCAGATCTATGCAGTGGAATAGATCTGCTCTAACTGGCTCTTTGACTTTTAAAATTATAACCAGTGATTCACAAAGATCTGAAGATTGATGAAGAACAGAAGCATACTGCACTCAATACAATGTTTGTTTTTAAACTATGAATTGGCTTACTCAGACTTATGAGACTCAGTGATTGAAATTCGTTGATCTTTTGTGTAATTCTGAGTAACATCAACCTCAAGCCTTTTTTTTTTTTTTTTTTTTTTTTTTTTTTTTTTTTACTAAGACCAAGTGTAGTCTATGATTCTCACCCTGCTTTCAAGGACACTTAAAATTTTACCAATAAAGTGACAACACAAAGTTATTAAAATCTTGACAATATTATTTCGTTTTTGTTTTCATGTTCTGAGGAAAACTGGTTTAGAAACATTAAAATGAGAAAATCATTTAGAGTTACAAACAAATTAGCCTAAAGGTATCAGATGTTCACATCCATTTCTCTGTTCATAGAAACATTAAATATATTTCCATATCTGCCCATTTCCTTGTATAAAAGCTACAATTTTTTGTCCCCTATTTCTTGACAATCATTAACAAAGTAATTGTTTATTTTTGTGTCTTGTAATTTATTAATTTTCTAAAAACAAATATGTGGCAATACTAGGCACAGGATGTGTTTTCAAGTAGCCTGAAGACTATTCTGAGTTAGAGATTTATTGAAAACTAACGCCTCTTGGATTTTAGTCACTGAGTAGGTCAGTGGATATACTGGTAAAAATGTTCTTTGGCCATACATATTATTTACTCTCTAATTCATGTTGCCCCATTTATTCTCTCTTTGTGTCTGAGTTCAATGAGATATGAAATCAATCTCCTATCTACCACAGGATTTAGAAGAAGTATTCTACAACACTGTAATATTTAGTTAAAAAAAAAGAAAGAAAAAGAGAGATCAGGGAAGACTCAATCATAAGAAAATTGTGAGTCAGTTTGCTTGTATATTGTCATAATTTTGTAAGTCTGCAAGTCAGAAAACAGAATTGAAAATCCACTCAGTCATATGTTAGCAAGGCTTTGAGAAGAATTTGAAGTTACAACTTTTAAGAGAAAATATTACTCTTGTTATATTTTTACAGGGTATTGGTAGCCTTAATTCCGGGTTTATATCTTATAATATATTAAGTTACATCAATATTATAACTGTTATTATATATGATTACAGGTTGATTTAACGTAACTACACAAGAATAATTTGCTTTCTCTTTTATATTCAAGGATTTTAGGAGTTTGTTTCTCTAATGCTGCCTTAATATACAGGTTGTGTAAATGTTTCATTGAAGATGCTACCAAATATCTATTCCTATATTCTATCCAGATATGTCACGTCCCACAGACCAAAATAAAATTTTAAGCCCACTCTAGCCTATTGAGCAAAAGAGTTTATCAAGGCTACTTCTGGAAGCATGTGTGACAGGCAACATCCACAAATGGGACTTATAAAACAGCTTTATTGCAAAACATTTTCACCCCACCTTGACTGATAACTTTCCCATAGCAACACAGACAATTAACTTTCTGTATCCCATATACAACTTGAGTAAAAGTTAGTACAGCTGGGAGGACTATGTAGAAAAGTTTACCTAAAATCTGAGTAGGCCCTACCATACCAACAACTTCCTTCTATGAGGAAAATTACAAGTTTCCCTTCTAGTTAGGGGTCTTTTGTGGATAATTCTAGGTCTTATGATTAAGACACTAGTGGCTGTACTGCTTAGAGTACAACAAAATGCCACCCTAAAATAAATTTGTTCCAACTCTGACCTAAAATAAATGCTTTATTGGACAAGTAAATGAATCGTAATCAATCAGGAGTTGCATTTCAATAAATAATTTAACATTGTATAAACATCCATACACACACATATAGTTTTATATATACCACTAACTCCTCTTCATACTAACATTTGTAATATAGGTGAATAAATAACTAGGGAATTTAAAAATTAAAAATTTATTTCTGAAAATTTATAACATATACAAAAGTTTATTCATCACTTGTCTAAGTATAAAGCAAGATAAATGTATAACAAGACTCATGGCTTAGTTTGATCAGAATATATTCTTTTCTATAGCATAAGTCTTTGCTTTTGGTTATGTTAGTTTATTTTAGGCAGTGAAGACTGACCAATGTGGGCTTGAATGATCTCCAGTTAAAGAAACCCATTAAATCCATCCTGACACAGTTTTCTAATACCTGGTACACATTCTTATTTTATTTTAAGCCTCTCTGCAAACTGATGGGTACAAATTGAAGTTTGTTGTGGCTTTACAGAGTTCATATATTGGTTGATATATCTAACAACAACAACAATAAAAATAATTCCAAAATAAGTTTTATTCATATGTCTAATTTTATAAATTCTTTCAGTTCTCTTATTCTTATTTGTTGTCAAGTATGAAAGCCTATAAATATTAAATTGAGTGTCTAGATGGATTTCCTAATAGAATGGTTCAGTTACAAATGCATAAGGAAATGTTTATGTCAGTGGGTGGTGTTTGTATTTTAAGAGACAGAATTTCATGGATCATAGGTTCAAGCAAATACTCATTGTGCCAGACATTAGCTGCCACTTAGCAGCAGTGATAGAGAAGTAGAAAACATCTGGTTGTGGATAATGAGCCAGAGCTTCTCAGCTCCCTTGGATGCTAATAGCATTGGGCAAAGGTCATGGTGAAAGGCCATCTGGCTCCCTGTGCAAAGATCTGCAGAGCTGTCTTCCCACATTGCAAACTATCAGCATATTTGCAAGACTCAGCAGGTAGAAAAATCTATTAAGCACTAAATATTTAACCAATAACTTTGCATCTTTGACATGAATAAATTTTATAATTATTATAGCTGGTGAATGGATTTGAATAAGAAACCACTGAAATAAGTATTGCATAATAATATGCAAATTAAAAAAACTGTTCATAAACACAAGAAAAACAACAGTTCATATATTTAGTATATAGCAGAGGTGTCTGTAAATTTATTAGAAATTTGTCATCATCAAACATAATTGTCTTCTTATGAGATGACCTTAAATTTTTCCTTCACAGTATTTATATACAAAATGGCTTCATGAGGAATATATATTCTCATTATACAAAGTGAAATATCAATTGCTGATTACAAAAACTAAAAGCCGAATGACTCTCTGTATTAGATGTTGTATCTTGAATTGAGAACCTATCTTGCCAAATATGGTACAGTTCTGGAATTTTAGTTGTAGATACTCATTACAGAAGAATTCCCATGTTAATAGGAAAGTCAGCATGGTACATGTTTAATAGAACTTGCAAATGATACACAAGAAAGGACAGTTCAAGAAAATCACACACACACACACACATACACACACATACACAAACATTCACACACACACACATTTTAATCAAGATGAGACTTATATAATGGAGAGGAATTGCATTTGAGAAAGGCTTATAAAGTCATAACAAACTTGGTTATAAATTTAAACATTTTTGTGTAAATAGTCATGGAAAAATTAAAAGTCAATGGCTTGATATTTGTAATAATATTAACCTCATATGAACAATATTAGAAAATGAAAGGGATATATATATTACCATAAAGAGAAAAGTATAAAATGCTAATTACAAGCTTAGCTAGTTACTTATCAAAACCACAATAACTAATTGTCGTTACTGGATTTAGGATTCTGGAATTGATTAGAAATCATTGTTTCAACCTATAGCATTAAAATTCTTGCCATTATTGTGCCAAACTGATCATAAAATGGATCAGAAGGGATATGAATATGTGTTCTATTATCACAGAGGAGCATGTGAGAAATTTCGGGGCAGAAACAGAAAGGGATGAGGAAATTGAACAGGATAAGAGTTATCAAACCAGATAGACAATGGCTTCAAGCAGGATTTGTCATCTAAGTATGAAAAGTGGTCCATTGGAGAGTCTTAATAATTAGGTTGGGAAGTAAAACATTGTCATTCTTGTCTCTGTTTAATATAAATATTTTTGAATGTGTACACACATTAACAAAACTAAATATAAAAGCATTAGACATATGGAATAGATATTAATAACTTATCAGGTTATAAGTATATTTTTACAAGAAAACTCATAAGGAAAAATGAAATTTTGCTTTATCTTCTGACAGTCCAAAAGTCTTAATCAGAATCTGCCTTCCCAGAAAAAAATTGATGGCAAATTAAATATCATACCACTTTTATTGACCAGGAAGAAAATCCATTAACATTCTAAAATAAATATACAAACCATAGTCTTTGTTTAGAGATGTATCTTTACTATATGTGGTTACACTTCATATGTATTTCCAATTTTTGATACTCAGAAATATATAACAGATACAAATTTGGATAGCATGTAACACCAACTATGAGCTATTAATAACTATGATAAGCAAAGTAGGGCACTGTGTTAGAAGAATTATGCTCTAAGAGTTTATGTTTGCAATGATTCTATCAAGTCAAGACTCATAGGTGTTCTGAATGATTCTATAAAGTATTTCACAGAGTTAGAAACAAAGAAGGAATGCAGAGATGATGCCTAGGTGAAAAAAAAAATCACCTAAATATTATTGACCCAAGAAAGGTGTCCTAAGTAGCTTGATGTGCTATACTAGCTCCTGTGAACGAATAGGGTTTAGTCTCATAAAATACTGAAATTAGTGATTATTTTTACTGCAAAGACTTTGATACAGTCATATCATTACTTTTATTGTGGTCTTATAAAACACACTGCAACTAAAGTAAGAGTCATTTTCTTATTACTACCAGTACCAGTAGGTCAAGAGTCCATGATGGGGTAGCAGAGACAGGGAAATGATTAGCAGGCATTGAAAGCATGGGGGAAATATAGAGAAGTCTCATCCTTTTTGCCAGCAGAAAGCAGAGAGAATAATGAGGAGTAGGATGAGGCTACACAATCGGAAACGCAGTGACATACTTCCTCCAGCAAGGATGTACCACCTAAATGTCCCCAAACAATGCCATCAGCATTGAACCAACTATTGAAAGGCTTGAGCTACAATGGATATTTCTCATTCAAACCACTGCCAGATTATTCTGTAACAAAAACAAAATAAGAATAATAATAATAATTTGGATCATGAAATTAAAATTAGGATTTAACTGGAGATAGTATATGAAAGTTATTTTTAATATTATGATCATATATTAAAAATTCAAATGTATTAGTTCAAATTATAATATATCCCTGATATCAGAGTGTAAAAAAAATCTGTAGACTTCAATTAACTGATAAAACTTTTGAGTTCCATATCTATTACACCTTTAGAGATTATTTTGTTACTGAAAAAGAGCAATCTAGTCTCATCAATAAAATGAAGGATAATTATCTCATATTGATGCTAATGATTATTTCTACTGTTGCATTTCTACTTGAAAATGTATTTTAGAGTTTTTACTAATCAACATGTCTATGTGACATTTTAATGTTTTCACATGTATGTCTGGAAAAATAACTGACAAATGTTAACTATTATGTCTGCATGTGTGTGTGTGTGAGAGAGAGAGAGAAAGAGAGAGAGAGAGTTTCTTTTTTAAAAGATACATATATATATGAACGTAATCTTTAACAGAACACACACTTATTGGTAGTGTGCATTCAAAGAACTTCATTTGAATATAAAATAAGAAAAATAAGGAATCTAAACTTAAACTATAGGTATAGGGTATCATAATGAAATTAAGAAAACAAGATAATAAAAATTAATTATATAAGTATTAGAAAAGAGAAATTTTAACTATTTGGAATCACTTAATTGAGTAAAAGCAACAAATGAAAATGAAGCAGTAATAAATTATTTTAAAAAAGCAGAATTTATGAAATTCCTATGCAAATGGTTGGACCTTGAGGACATCATCCTGAGTGAGGTAAAACAATCACAAAGAACTCACATGATATGTTCTCACTGATAAGTGAATATTAGCCCAGGAGTACTGGTTAGTTCATAATGTTGTTCCACCTATAGGGTTGCAGATCCCTTTAGCTCCTTGGGTGCTTTCTCTAGCTCCTCCATTGGGGGCCCTGTGATCCATCCAATAGCTGACTGTGAGCATCCACTTCTGTGTTTGCTAGGCCCTGGCATAGCCTCACAAGAGACAGCTACATCAGGGTCCTTTCAGAAAAATCTTGCTAGTGTGTGCAATGGTGTCAGCATTTGGAAGCTGATTATAGGATGTATCCCTGGATATGGCAGTCTCTAGATGGTCCATCCTTTTGTCTCAGCTCCAAACTTTGTCTCTGTAACTTCTTCCATGGGTGTTTTGTTCAGACTTCTAAGTAGGGACAAAGTGTCCACACTTTGATCTTCATTCTTCTTGAGTTTCATGTGTTTTGCAAATTGTATCTTATATCTCGGGTATCCTAAGTTTCTGGGCTAATATCCACTTATCATTGAGTACATACCATTTGAGGGTTTTTTTTGTGATTGGGTTACCTCACTCAGGATGAAGCCCTCCAGGTCCAACCATTTGCCTAGAAATTCCATAAATTCATTCTTTTTAATAGCTGAGTAGTATTCCATTGTGTAAATGAACCATGTTTTTGTATCCATTCCTCTGTTGAGGGGCATCTGGGTTCTTTCCAGCTTCTGGCTATTATAAAGAAAGCTGCTATGAACAGCATGTGTCTTTCTTCCTAGTTGGAACATCATCTGGATATATGCCCATGAGAGGTATTGCGGGATCCTCCAGTAGTACTATGTCCAATTTTCTGTGGAACAACCAAACTGATTTCCAGAGAGGTTCTACAAGCTTGCAGTCCCAGCAAAAATGGAGGAGTGTTCCTCTTTCTCCACTTCCTCACAGCATCTGCTATCACCTGAATTTTTGATCTTAGCCATTCTGGCTAGTGTGAGGTAGAATCTCAGGGTTGTTTTGATTTGCATTTCCCTTTTGATTAAGGATGCTGAAATTTTTTCAGGTGCTTCTCAGCCATTTGGTATTCCTCAGGTGAGAATTCTTTGTTTACCTCTGAGCCCCATTTTTTAATGGGGTTATTTGATTTTCTGGAGTCTACCTTCTTGAGTTCTTTATATATTGGATATTAGTCCCCATCTGATTTAGGATAGGTTTAGATCCTTTCCCAATCTGTTGGTGGCCTTTTTGTCTTATTGAAAATGTCTTTTTCCTTACAGAAGCTTTGCAGTTATATGAAGTCCCAATTGTCAATTCTCAATCTTACAGTACAAGCCATTGCTGATGTTTTTATTTTTTAAATTAGGTATTTTTCAATGCTATACCAAAAGTTTCCCATAGCCTCCAACCCCATTACCCTACACGCCCACTCCCACTTTTTGTCCCTGGCATAACCCTGTTAATGATTTTTTTCCCCTGTGCCAGTGGGTTTTCGCCACTTTCTCCTCTATAAGTTTCAGTGTCTCTGGTTTTATGTGGCATTCCTTGATCCACTTAGATTTGACCTTAGTACAAGGAGATAGGAATGGATCAATTCGAATTCTTCTACATGATAACCACCAGTTGTGCCAGCACCATTTGTTGAAAATACAGTCTTTTATCCACTGGATGGTTTTAGCTCCCCTGTTGAAGTTCAAGTGACCATAGGTGTGTGGGTTCATTTCTGGATCTTCAGTTCTATTCCATTTTTCTCCTTGTCTGTCACTATACCAGTACAATGCAGTTTTTCTCACAATTGCTCTGTAGTAGAGCTTTAGGTCAGGCATGATGATTCCACCACAGTTTCTTTTATCCTTGAGAAGAGCCTATGCTATCCTAAGATTTTTGTTATTCCAGATGAATTTGCAGATTGCTCTTTCTAATTCGTTGAAGAATTGAGTTGGAATTTTGATGGGGATTGCATGGAATCTGTAGACCTCTTTTGGCAAGTTAGCCATTTTTACAATGTTGATCCTGCCAATCCATGAGCATGGTAGATCTTTCCATTTTCTGAGATCTTCTTTAATTTCTTTCTTCAGAGACTTGAAGTTCTTATCATACATATCTTTCACTTCCTTAGTTAGATTCATGTCAAGGTATTTTATATTATTTGTGACTATTGAGAAGGGAATTGTTTTCCTACTTTCTTTCTCAGCCTGTTTATCCTTTGTGTACAGAAAGGCCACTGATATGTATTAGTTAAGTTTATATCCATCTACTTCACTGAAGCTGTCTTTCAGATTTAGGAGTTCTCTGGTGGAATTTTTAGGGTCACTTATATATACTATCATATCATCTGCAAAAAGTGATATTTTGACTTCTTTTTTCCAATTTGTATCCCCTTGATCTCCCTTTGTTGTCGAATTGCTATGGCTAGGACTTCAAGTAAAATGTTGACTAGGTAGGGAGAAAGTGGGCAGCCTTGTCTAGTCCCTGATTTTAGTGGGGTTGCTTCCAGCTTTTCACCATTTACTTTGATGTTAGCTACTGGTATGCTGTAGATTGTTTTTATCATGTTTAGGTATGGAATTGAATTCCTGATCTTTCCAAGACTTTTATCATGAATGGGTTTTGGATTTTTTCAAATGCTTTCTCTGCCTCAAAGGAGATGATCATGTGGTTTTTGTCTTTGAGTTTGTTTATATAATGGATTACTTAGATGGATTTCCGTGTAGTAAACTATCCCTGCATCCCTGGAACAAAACCTACTTGGTCAAGATGGATGATTGATTTAATGTGTTCTTGGATTTGATTCGGTTAGCAAGAATTTTATTGAGTATTTTTGCATCGATATTCATAAGGGAAATTGGTCTGAGTTTCTCTATATTCGTTGGATCTTTCTGTGGTTTAAGGTATCAGAGTAATTGTGGCTTCATAGAATGAGTTGGGTAGAGTACCTTCTACTTCTATTTTGTGGAATGGTTTGTGCAGAACTGAATTAGATCTTCTTTGAAGGTCTGATAGAACAATGCAGTGAACCCATCTGGTCCTGGGCTTTTTTTGGTTGGGATACTATTAATGACTGCTTTTATTTCTTTAGGGGATATGAGACTGTTTAGATCTTTAACTTGATCCTGATTTAACTTTGGTACCTGGTATCTGTCTAGAAATTCGTCCATTTCATCCAGGTTTTCCAGTTTTGGTGAGTATAGCCTTTTGTAAAAGGATTGATGGTATTTTGGCTTTCTTCAGGATCTGTTGTTATGTCTCCCTTTTCATTTCTGATTTTGTTAATTAGGATGCTTTCCCTGTGCCCTCTAGTGAGTCTGGCTAAGGGTTTATCTATCTTTTTGATTTTCTCAAAGAACCAGCTCCTCTTTGGTTGATTCTTTGAACAGTTCTTCTTGTTTCCACTTGGTTGATTTAGCCCCTGAGTTTGATTATTTCCTGCCATCTACTCCTCTTGTGTGAATTTGCTTCCATTTTTCTAGAGCTTTTAGGTGCGTTGTCAAGCTGCTAGTGTGTGCTCTCTCTAGTTTCATTTTGGAGGCCCTCGGAACTATGAGTTTCCCTCTTAGAAATGCTTTCATTGTGTCCCATAAGTTTGAGTATGTTGTGGCTTCATTTTCATTAAACTCTAAAAAGTCTTTAAATTCTTTCTTTATTCCTTCCTTGACCAAGGTATCATTGAGAAGAGTGTTGTTCATTTTCCACATGATTGTTAGCTTTCCATTATTTATGTTGTTATTGAAGATCAGCCTTAGTCCATGGTGGTCTGATAGGATGCATGGGACAATTTCAAAATTTTTGTATCTGTTGAGGCCTGTTTTGGGACCAAATATATGGTCAATTTTGGAGAAGGTATTGTGTGGTGCTGAGAAGAATGTATATTCATTTGTTTTAGGATAAAACTTTCTATAGCTATCTGTGAAGTCCCTTTGTATCATAACTTCTGTTATTTTCACTGTGTCCCTGTTTAGTTTCTGTTTCCATGATCTGTCCATTGATGAAAGTAATGTGTTGCACTATTATTATGCAATGTGTGCTTTGAGCTTACTAAAGTTTCTTTAATGAATGTGGCTCTCCTTGCTTTTGAAGCATAGATATTCAGAATTGAGAGTTCCTCTAGGAGGATTTTACC
The DNA here is from genome assembly GCF_000001635.26 of Mus musculus. Classification (NCBI taxonomy): domain Eukaryota; kingdom Metazoa; phylum Chordata; class Mammalia; order Rodentia; family Muridae; genus Mus; species Mus musculus. Next base: position 43,345,679 of record NC_000069.6, on the reverse strand, counting down.
TGTGATGAGTATGAAGTGTCCCTCCTTGTCTTTTCTGATACCTTTGGGTTGGAAGTTGATTTTATTCAATATTAGAATGGCTACTCCAGCTTGTTTCTTCAGACCATTTGCTTGGAAAATTTTTTTTCCAGCCCTTCACTCTGAGGTAGTGTCTGTATTTTTCACTGAGATGGGTTTCCTGTAAGCAGGAGAATGTTGGGTCCTGTTTGTGTAGCCTGTATGTTAGTCTATGTCTTTTTATTGGGGAATTGAGTCCATTGATATTAAGAGATATTAAGGAAAAGTAATTGTTGCTTCCTATTATTTTTGTTGTTAGAGTTGGCATTCTGTTCTTGTGGCTCTCTTCTCTTTGGTTTGTTGGGGGATTACTTTCTTGCTTTTTCTAGGGTGTGGTTTCTGTCCTTGTATTGTTTTGTTTTTTTTTTTGTTTTTTGTTTTTTTCTGTTATTATCCTTTGAAGGGCTGGATTAGTGGAAAGATAATGTGTGAATATGGTTTTCTCCTGGAATACTTTGGTTTCTCCATCTATGTTAATTGAGAGTTTGGCTAGGTATATTAGCCTGGACTGGCATTTGTGTTCTCTTAGTGTCTGTATAACATCTGCCCAGGCTCTTCTGGCTTTCATAGTCTGTGGTGAAAAGTCTGGTGTAACTCAGATAGGCCTGCCTTTATCTGTTACTTGACTTTTTCCCTTACTGCTTTTAATATTCTATCTTTATTTAGTGCATTTGTTGTTCTGATTATTATGTGTCAGGAGGAATTTCTTGTCTGGTCCAATCTATTTGGAGTTCTGTAGGCTTCTTGTATGTTCATGGGCATGTCTTTCTTTAGGTTTGGGAAGTTTTCTTCTATAATTTTGTTGAAGATATTTGCTGGCCCTTTAAGTTGAAAATTGTCATTCTCATCTACTCCTATTATCCATAGGTTTTGTCTTCTCATTGTGTCCTGGTTTACCTGGATATTTGAGTTAGGTTCTTTTTGCATTTTTTATTTTCTTTGATTGTTGTGCTGATGTTCTCTATGGAATCTTCTGCACCTGAAATTCTCTCTTCCATCTCTTGTATTCTGTTGCTCATGTTCGCATCTATGGTTCCAGATTTCTGTCCTAGGGTTTCTATCTCCAGTGTTGCCACACTTTGTGTTTTCTTTATTGTGTCTACTTCCCTTTTTAGGTCTTGGATGGTTTCATTCAATTCCATCACCTGTTTGGCCATATTTTCCTGCAATTTTTTAAGGGATTTTTGTGCTTCCTCTTTAAGGTCTTCTACCTGTTTAGCAGTGTTCTCCTGTATTTCTTTAAGTGAGTTATTAAAGTCCTTCTTGATGTCCTCTACCATCATCATGAGATATGCTTTTAAATCCAGGACTATCTTTTTTGGTGTGTTGTGGTGCCCAGGACTGGGTGGGGTGGGAGTGTGTTGTGTTCTAATGATGGTGAGTGGTCTTGATTTCTGTTAATAAGATTCTTACATTTGCCTTTCGCCATCTGGTAATCTCTGGAGTTAGTTGTTATAGTTGTCTCTGGTTAGAGCTTGTTTCTCAGGTGATTATGTTAGCCTCTATCAGCAGACCTGGGAGACTAGATCTCTCCTGAGTTTCAGTGTTCAGAGTACTCTGTGCAGGCAAGGTCTCCTCTTGCAGGGAAGGTGCCCAGATATCTGGTGTTTGAACCTGCCTCCTGGCAGAAATTGTGTTTCACTCACCAGAGGTCTTAAGATCCAGTGAACCTGTGAGGTCCTTAGGGATGTCTGCAGCCTCAGTGCCCAAGGTGCCCTGGTGCTGGCATGGACTGGAGGGGACTTGTTACCCTGGTCAGGCCGGGTTTTCTGCTTCCCTAATTAATGCAGTCTCAGGGTCTGCACGATTGGATTGGAGCAGAAATTGTGTTCCACTCACCAGAGGTCTTAAGCTCTTGTGAATGGTCCTGTGGGGACCTTAGGGGTGTCTGCAGTCTCTGCACCCAAGGTGCCCTGGTGCTGGTGTCGCATTTTGCATTTTTCTTGATTGTTTTGTCATGTTTTCTATGGAATCTTCTGCACCTGAAATTTTCTCTTCTATCTCTTGTATTCTGTTGGTGATGATTGCTTATATAGCTCCTGGTTTCTTTTCTAGGATTTCTATCTCCAGAGTTGTCTACCTTTGTTTTTTCTGTATTGTTTCTATTTCTAATTTTAGTTCCTGGATGGTTTTGTTCAATTCCTTCACCTGTTTGGTTGTGTATTCTTTATGGGAATTATTAATATCCTTTTAAAAATCCACTACCAGAGCCATGAAGTATGATTTTAAATCCTAATCTTGCTTTCCTGGTGTGTTGGGGTATCCAGGACTCACTGCTGTGGGAATACTAGACTCTGATGATACCAAGTAATTTTGGGTTCTGTTGGTAAGATTCTAAAGTTTGTCTGGTAATCCTTCATGTTAGATATTCTATCTGTCTCAGGCTGGAGCTTGTCTCTCTTGGGAGTCTGTTATCCTGTTTCAGCACTCCTGGGAGACCAGCTGTCCCTTGGCAAGACCAGTGCACTGAGTTCTGTGGAACAGCCCCACCTACTGGCTGCAGATGTAGGCAAGTAGGACTTTGTTCTAGAAGCTCTGTTGCCTGTGCTCTCCTGTGCAGACCAGCCTCAGAGAGAACCCTAGATAATATAGCAATCTCGCCTGAGCCCAGGGGACAACATCCTCCCTGGAGGCAAGCTGTTCTCTGGCAGGGAAGGTGCACAGAGGACTGGGGATCAGTTCTACCTTCTGGCTGAGGATGAAAGCCCCGAAGGACCACATTGTCCAAGAAGCTTTTTTTGCTTCTGCTGTGTGCACTCTTCTGCCCCGACCCACCTCAGAGAGACCCCCAGAGAGAAAATGGCGATCCCTCTGAGACCTGGGGTCAGAACCATCCCTGGAGGCAAACTCTCCTCTGGCAGGGAAAGTGCACAGAGTACTGAGAGTACTGAGGATTAGTTCTACCTCCTGGCTGAGAATGAGGGACCTGACGGACCACCCTGTCCAGGAAGCTCTGTTGTTTTTGTGTTATGTGCTCTCCTGTGCAGATTTGCCTCAGAGAGACTCCAGAAAGAAAAAATCACATTACTTAGTCTTAAATCACACAAGAAACTCCCATATTAACAATATAAAATGTCAACACCACACTTTCACCCACTTTCAGTTCATTGATACAGAAATTAAACACACATATAACAAACATAACAGAGATTATGAATCAAATGGACTTAACAGATATTATAAAAAATTTCACACAAATTAAAAAAGATTATATCTTCTTCTAAGTACCCCATTAAACATTCTCAAAAATTGAGCATATACTTGGTTATGAAGCAAGTATCAACAGATACAAGAAAATTAAAACAACTTCTTGTATCCCATCAAACCACCATGCATTAAAGTTTGACTTCTGCAATACCAGAAACAACAGAAAGCCTACATACTCATGGAAACTAAACAAATTTCTAATCAATGATCACCCTAACAGAGATGAAAAATAGAAACAAATTAAAGATGATTAGTCAATGAAAATTAATACAGAACATACCCACAACTTATGGGACCCAATGAAAGAAATGCTAAAAGGAACGTTCAAAGAACTAAGTGCCTATACAAGGAAATTAGTGAGAGCCTATATTAGCAATTTAATACCACACTTGAAAAGTCTAGAAAAAAAAAAAAAGAATCAAATATACCCAAGAGAATTAGATGATAGAAAATAATCAAATTCAGGGCTGAAATCAATTATGGCATATCAAGATCAGGTAAACTATATAATGAATAGTCATAAATCTTCTAAGACAAACAGTCTTTAAAAGAATTATGGGAAAAAAATGCCGAGGATCAGATAGTTTAAGTGAAGAGTTCTACCAGACTTTGTTTGTTTGTTTATTTGTTTGTTTTTTAATTAGGTATTTTCGTCATTTACATTTTCAGTGCTATCCCAAAAGTCCCCCATACCCTCCTCCCCACTCCCCTACCCACCCACTCCCACTTTTTGGCCCAGGCATTCCCCTGTACTGGGGCATATAAAGTTTGCATGTCCAATGGGCCTCTCTTTCCAGTGATGGCCAACTAGGCCATCTTTTGATACATATGCAGCTAGAGTCAAGAGCTCCGGGGTACTGGTTAGTTCAAAATGTTGTTCCACCTATAGGGTTGCAGTTCCCTTTAGCTCCTTGGGTAATTTCTCTAGCTCCTCCAATGGGGGCCGTGTGACCCATCCAATAGCTGACTGTGATCATCCACTTCTGTGTTTGCTAGGCCCCGGCATAGTCTCACAAGAGACAGCTATATCTGGGTTCTTTCAGCAAATTCTTGCTAGTGTATGCAATGGTGTAGGCATTTGAAGGCTGAATATGGGCTGGATCCCTGGATATGGCAGTCTCTAGATGGTCCATCCTTTTGTCTCAGCTCCAAACTGTGTCTCCGTAACTCCTTCCATGGGTGTTTTGTTCCCAATTCTAAGAAGGGACAAAGTGTCCACACTTTGGTCTTTGTTCTTCTTGAGTTTCATGTGTTTTGAAAATTGTAACTTATATCTTGGGTATTCTACCAGACTTTGAAAGAAGAGAGAACACCAATGTTCCCCAAACTATTCAACAAAATTGAAACTGAAGGAACACTACCAAACTCATTCTGTGAGGGCACCATCACCATTATACTTAAACCACACAAAGACAGAACAAATTAAAGAGAATTTCAGGCCAATTTCTCTTATGAACTTTGACGCAAGAATACTTGATAAAATACTCAAAACCCAATGCCAGAACATATCAAAAAATCATCTTGTGATCAAGTAGTTCTCATGCCTAGGATGCAAGGGTGGTTAAATAAAATTCATGAATGAAATCCCCAATATAAAAGAAACTGAATATTAAAATCATATGATCATTCCATTAGATGCTAAATTGTCTTTGACAAAATCTAACACCCCTTCATTCTAAAAGTCTTGGAGTGATCAGGGATACAAGGAGCATACCTTAATATAATAAAGGAAATATATAGAAAGCCAATATCCAACATCAACTTAAGTGGACAGATGATAAATTTAATTCCACTAAAATCAGGGACAAGATAAAACTGACCACTCTCTCCATATATCTTCAATATAGTACTAAAAGTTTTAGCTACAGTAATAAGAAAACTAAAGGAGATCAAAGGGATAGAGATTTGAAAGGAAGAAGTCAAAATATCCCTGTTTGATGATGATATGTTAGTATAAATAAGTGACACTAAAAATTCTATCAAAGAACTCCTATAGCTGATAAAACTCCCTCAGTAAAATGGCTGCAACAAAATTAACTTTTTTTAAAAAGTAGTCTTCCTTTATAAAAATAAATGGACTTAGAAGGAAGTTAGAAAGACAACATCCTTCTTGATATCCATAAACAATATACAATATTGTGATGTTATTCTAACCAAGTAAGAGAAATATGTTTATGACAAAAACTTCAAGTCAAAGAATATAGAATGGACCACCACCCGGCGGTCCATCCCATAATCAGCCACCAAAAATGCAGACACTATTGCATACGCCAGCAAGATTTTGCTAAAAGGAACCTGATATAGCTCTCTCCTGTGAGGCTTTGCCAGTGCCTGGCAAATACAGAAGTGGATGCTCACAGTCATCTATAGGATGGAACACAGGGGCCCCCAATTTAGGAGCTAGAGAAAGTACTCAAGAGCTGAAGGGGTCTGCAACCCTATAGGTAGAACAACAATATGAACTAATCAGTACCCCCAGAAATCATGTCTCTAGCTGCATATCTAGCAGAAGATGGCCTAGTTGGCCATCACTGAGAAGAGAGGCCCCTTGGTCTAGCAAACTTTATATGCCCCAGTACAGGGGAAAGCCAGGGCCAAGAAGTGGAAGTGAGTGGTTAGGGGACCAGGGTGGAGGGGGGTATAAAGGACTTTTGGGATAGCATTTGAAATGTAAATGAAGAAAATATCTAATAAAAAAAAGAATGTAGAATTTGAAGGATATATGAAAAGATAGAAAGATCCCCCATGCTCATGGATTAACATAGTAGAAAAAGATCATCTTTTAAAAACAGTCTATATATTCTATGTAATTCCATCAAAATTTCAACATAATTCTTTACAAACCATGAAAGAACAAAGTCTCAACTTTGTATGGAAAAACAAAAACGAACAAACAAACAAAAACAAGATAGCTAAAATGAAAGTCAGAGAGCATGGGAGAATGAAGGGAAGTGGGAGAAAACCCAAGTCCTGCCAGAGTTCTAGTGCTCTGGGCAGGAGGACAGGGAAGGACTGTCGCATGCTTTCCATGCAGCCCCATGTGGGTGGGTGTCTGGCTTTGTGAAGCCATGGGCCCCAGGTCAGCGGGTGATGGACGATGCACCAGGTTCTCAGCCTTGGACATCTGATACACCGCTGAACACTGCAGAAGACAACAAATGGTGGCCACAGGGGTTGCTCATCAGCACTGGGGAGAAGGGAGGAGATGGCAGGGGGAGAGGGTACTTAATGGTTCCCACAAGGGCAAGATTCTTTGGTCTGGTCCATGGCTGGAGTGCTGGAAGGACTTCCAGCAGGAGGTTAGACAATGGCTCACTAGGGCAAAGCCTGTCCCATCATTCAAGCATGGTGGGCCTTGATGAGCAGAGACATTCTGTTGTTTTAGAACTTTATTTTAGAAAGGCAGGGGGGGTAAATAGAAGGTAGAAAGAGAGAAAGACTGACTATGGCCACATGGAGAAAGTGTGAAGGGAGAGAGAAGGAGGGCTAGAGAGTAAGAAAGGTGAGGGCTTAAAGAGAGCTAGGAGGGGCCAAGTAACCCCTCTTATAGTGGGCTGGGCTATCTTGCTGTTGCCAGGTAACTGTGGGGAGGAGCATACCAAGCTAGAGTCAGGTAACTGTGGGGGTGGAGTATAGCCAGAATACCAGAAGCTTGGGAAATTGTCTATGTGACTTATAGTCACTGAATTATGGAGTTGTGGTGCCAGGCACCTGACTCTGGGAATGTGGTTCACTTTTCTGTCCCTTGTAGAGTTCTCTACTGGGTCACAGGAGCAAGCCTTATTCAACCAAAATAGGTTGCCTATCATGGCCTCACACTAAAATAATCTTGTACAATAAAAGAACTTCTGGAAGAATCACCATCCCTGATCTCATGCTTTATTACAGAAAACAGTAATAAAAGATGCATGATATTGCTATAGAAACAAAAAGATTGATCAATGTAGTCAAATTGAAAACTCAGAAATGAATCCACATACCTACCAACAAGGTAGTGATAACTGTACAATGGAAATTAGAGAGCATCTTCAATAAATGGTGCTGATCAAACTTGATATCTGCATGTAGAAGAATGCAAATAGATCCATACTTATTATGCTTCTCAGCTCAAGTCCAAATGGATCAAGGACCTCAACCTAAAATCAGATATACTTCTAATGGAACAAAAATTGGGGAATAGCATTGAATTAATTATTATGGGGGGCACCTTTATGAATAGAACATCATAGTCTCAGGCACTAAGATCAACAATTAATAAATGGGACCAAATGAAACTGAAAAGCTTCTGAAACACAAGAGATACAGTTCATAGGACAAAATGACAGCCTACATAGTGGTGAAAGACTTCCAATAATGCTACATCTGATTGCAGATTAGTATTCAAAATATATAAAGAACTGCAGACGTACAACCCAAATAATCCAATTTAAAATGGGGTACAAAGCTAAACAGGGAATTCTAAGCAGAAGAATCACTAATATCTCAGAAATATTTATAGAAATGTTCAACATCCTTAGTCACCAGGGAAATGCAAATTAAAATGACTTTGAGATTCTGCCTTACACCTATTAGAATAGTTAAGATAAAAAAAAATAATCTTCAAGAGATAGCACAAGCTGCCAAGGATGTGGAACACACCTACATTGCTGGTAGCAGTGCATACCTACCACTCTGGAAATCTACTTGGCTCTTTCTCAGAAAATTGGAAATACTTCTACATCAAGACCCAACTATACCACTTCTGGACATATACCCAAAAGATGCTCTACTATACCACAAAGACAATTGCTCAACTATGTTCATATCAGCTTTAATTATAATAGCCAGAAAATAGAAACAACCTAGACACCTCTTAACTGAAGCATGGATAAAAATAATTTCATTTACACAATAGAATACTCCCCATCTACTAAAAACCAGGACATCATGAATTGTGCAGGCAAATGGATGGAACTGGAAAATATTCTGAGTGAGGTAAATCAGGCCCAAAAGGACATGCATGATATATACTTATTTATTGTGGATACTAGTCATAAAATAGAGGATAACCACTCTAGTATCCACAGACTCAAAGAAGGAGGGTCCCCTGGATCTGAGGTATGCCTTTAGATTATTTTTCCCTAACTGGGCCTTTAGTCTGGCCTCAAAGGGATGTGGTGGGGCTTTCACTTTTCCTTCAGTGATGATGTTCCAAGGTGTATGGGTGGTGGTGATAGCTGGCTGAGACCTTCCCCTCTCAGAGGATAAAAGACAGGGATTGCGGCAAAGTTCTGTGTGAGAGGGCATTGGGAAAAGAGAACATTGCTATTTGGATATACATTTATGTATAAATTAATTAAAATAGCCTATAATACCCCATAATAGCCAAGCAACTAATTTTCTAATAAAAGTTACAAATGAATGTTTGTGAAAAACATAAATTTTCCACACCTGATAAAATACAAGTGTATGTACTTGCTAAGCATATTTAAATATAACATGTAAATGAATATACAAAGTGTAAATGCTATCATAAATTAAACATTAAATAAAACATAAAATGAGCAACATGAACACTACCTTTCCTTAAAATTATATCACTTGAAAATAATTCAGATGCCACCTTTAGGAGCAGGAAAGGAAGGCATCAATCATTTATTTCCATGTAAGGTTTCTGGAGTTATTCCTCCTGCCTCTCCATACATGAGGACCTCTGTATCTCATCATACTCATCATTGTAGGGTAGCACTGACCCTCATTCTGGGGATAAGATTGTGAATAAAGTGTATAAGATTTTGAACCAGAAGCTTCAAAGACTTCCCTGGATCACCCTAGTTCTTTTTCTATCACTACATTGAATATATTGGAAAAATCTTACAAAAACAAAATTCCATCATCTTGGGTTTTTAATGAGTTGTGTGTGACATTGTTTCCATAACTCTTTAACAAGTGTGGGACAGGAGTAATGTATAAAGCTAAAGCCATTTATGGGTCTCTTATTCAGCGATAGAATCTAGTCTTTCTCTTTTTCTGAAAAGACCAGGTGACAAATGTTTATATCTGTAAGTCTTTATAGTTACTCACTACAAGTTCCTGAGTTGATAGTAGAAAATAGCATCACATAGTGCATAAATAAATGAGAGAGGTACTTTAGGAAGACTATCTATGCAAGAATGCAAAGAGTGGCTTATGGTTATCTAAATAATATAATTAATATCCTTCATTCTATGTTTAGAACTAGGAAATCATCTGTATTGTTAGAAAAACACTGTTTTGTTTTTTGTTTGTTTGTTTGTTTGTGTTTTGCTTTGTTTTTGTTTGTGTGTGTGTGAGTGTGTGTGTGTGAGAGTGTGTGTGTGCGTGTGTGTGTGTGTGTGTGTGTGTGTGTGTGTGTGTGTGTGTGTGTTTGGTTTTGGTTTTGGTTTTGGTTTTGGTTTTGGTTTTGGTTTTGGTTTTGTTTTTGGTTTTGGTTTTGGTTTTGGTTTTGGTTTTGGTTTTGGTTTTGGTTTTGGTTTTGGTTTTTGAGACAGGGTTTCTCTGTATAGCCTTGGCTGTCCTGGAACTCACTTCTAGACCAGGATGGCCTTGACCTCAGAAGTCTGCCTGCCTCTGCATCCCAAGTGCTGAGATTAAAGGCTTGCACCACCACTGCCCCGTGACACTGTATTTTTTTTTAAATTTCTTCTACTTCTGCAACTGCTTTCTTAAAAGATTTTACCTACAGCATATTGTCTGCACTGCCCTGCCCTCTGGATTTTCGTTGCACTTGAAGAAAAATTCATGCTGCTTTGCAGCCTAGAGTACCTCCATGATTTGTAGCTGACTTAATTTCTTATACTTCTCTGTATGGAAGCTATTGATTTTTGCTCTCAATTTCCACCTACACTCCTTTTATTACTATTACTAGTGCTTTTGTATTGGCTTTTTGTTGCTTTTGATTTTATTTTTCTTTCTGCCTTTACTTTTTCACTTGATTTGTGTCTTGTTAATTTGAGGCTTTACCTTACTATGTAGTCAGAGAGTCGGAGATTTGAGCAAATTTTAAATGTGGACCACCACACTTCTTCTCTGTCTGCTTTAGACCAATCAATCTTATGGAAATGCAGCTTCAGTTAGGACATAGATGACTAAGCAAATATACCAATGTTTGTGTATATAATTTTGCAATTATGTAAAATAATACTTAATTATTTTTGCTTATTGCTTATGTATTTAAATAGTCATCTATAAAAGTTCTGGAAGTGTAGCTCAGTTGGTAAAAAGCTTACCTAGCTTGCATGAGAGTTTGATTCTTAATACTACACAAACTGGACATATACATAGCACTTGGAGGCTATTAAACAAAAGGTCAAGGTCACTGTACTGTTACTTGTAGAGATCTCAAGGTCAACCTACACTAGAGACTCTGTGTTAAAGAAAACAAAATGCTTCCTCAATTAATAGTATGATGAATTTGTTTCTTATCCCCCTGTGTGCTGTTATGAGAGGTTGGGCCTTGAATGGATTTCATTTCTTAAAAGGCATAATATTTCTTAAATCTTTGGTAAGGTCAGTTATTCTTTTAGAAATGACATTTCTGGGCCACAGTGCTGTCTTAGCACATGATGCCATTTACCGTAAGCTTCAGTACTTCTTCCTTCACCCATAATCAAAAGAATTCTTCAAACAGAATGTAGACCAGCTTTTAAAAGCTCACACCTAAAGGAAGTTATTCATTTTACAAAGAAACTGTGAGAATGCTTAAGAGTTCCTACCAATGTCTGTACAGAGTCCATAACTAGAATGGTCCTGTTAGGCTGCATGATTTTTACCTATACTATTTAAGAGGAAATGTAGCTACAGTTATTTTTTAATTTTGTAATTCATTTAGTTTGAAGTATTGATAACCTACTGCTTTTATACTAATTGCTTGTCTGTCTTAGAAATTATAGGTACAAACTATCTGGAGCATATTTTTGAATTAACTTTTTTGCAGTAACAAGTTTATAGAAATTGTATTAATGATGTACACATTGGATAATTTGGCTACATCACATGGAAAAGAATTCTGCAATGGTTTTTGTTTTTGTTTTTGTTTTTTTGTTTGTTTGTTTTTGTTTTTTGTTTTTTTAAGGTGGTGGAAACCTGCATTCAAACTGAAGGCACACAACCACACAACGTTGAAAAATCTTCCAACCCTGTCCAATAAGAACAAAAAATTCTGATGTACAGCATCAGTGAAGAAAAACTTGTTTATTTGTTTTTGGGTTTTTTTTTCTTGTTTTTTTTTTGTTTGTTTTTGTTTTTGTTTTTATTTGTTTGTTTTTTAAGGAAACAGTTATCAGAAGGTGAAAATAGCTCATGTGAAGCCAAACCCTTGATAAAATACAGGACACAGTTTTAATATTAATATTAAATATTACACAGTGTTCTATATGTTGTCTACAGCACAGACCTATAGAATACCATTCTGGAATCTGCTGAACTAACCAAGCAAAAGTTAATGTTAGAATTGGGAAGAACTGATTGACAGATATTCATTTAGGTTTGATCTTTTGTTATGTATTGCTAAGTAGTACCCACTAAGACCTAGTTGACCCCAGCTATGAAGAAATCTGAATGTAGACCCAAGTGACATTGTATAATGTTACACACAAAGTTAGCCCTGATTAGTGAATAGAGATGCTTACAGGCTATAGCTGGGCAGAATAATTAAGTTTTCATACCAAAATTGGAGGTAGAGGCAGAAGACCACAAGAAAGAGAAGGAAGAAGATCAAAAGAGTGGAGATACCATTAGGTAGGTGAATTATGAAAGCATGGCCATGATCTCTGACCAACTGAAGTTAAGAGCAGCCCAGATTGAACATGGCAAGTTATAACTCGGGGTTATTTATGGGAAATAAATTACAATAGTTTAGAGGGTCGATTCTGCCCAGCCCTATTGTTATAAAGGCTTATAAATATAAAGATTGTGTGCCTTTTATCTGGGAACTGAATAATCAAAGGAGGGGTAAAACCCCCAATTTGAGAGTAGATAATTAATAAAATAGATATCCTGAGAGACAGTAGGTTAAGTATTTAAATGTGGTACTTAAGGAAAGATGAGAAATTTATTTTTTTCATGAATTAGAACTTTATAATTTATATCTGTGAATAATGATGTGACTGAGAGTCATTTGTTTAGAAGTAAGACAACTTATTTTGCTTAATAAATATTAGTTTTAAAATGATACATGAGCATGTACAAAGAAATGTTCAAAAATTAAAGATAACAATATAAACATCAGGGCTAAGAGTAAGAACATAGACATTGTATTAATGATATTGTTAACATTATAAAAGTAGATAATCTCATTTTTTGTAAAAAGTGATCAATAGACTGAAGAATGATGGTCATTGGCTGTGTTTGCACATATTCATAAATTGCACAAAGTATTATAAATCCTAAAGCACAACTTTCAGACATGAAGATTATAGAACTCTGACCCAGAATTGTTCCTGTCTAAAAGAACTGCATCAACCAAATGGAGACTGAGGGAAAGGAGGTCCAGTGACCAGCCCAAATTGGGACTGATCTCAAGGGGAGGCTCCAAGGCCTGATACTATAACTGATTCTATGATGAACTTACAGACAGAAGCCTAATATGGCTGCTCCCCAAGAGGTCCAACAAGCAGCTGGCTGAGACAGAAGCAGATACTTGCACTCAACCAATGGTCTGAAGTCAGAGACCCCTGTGATTAAATTAGGGAAAGGCTGGAAGAAGCTAAGGAGGAGGGCCACACTATAGGAAGACCAGCAGTCTCAACTTACATGGACCCCCAACATCTCTCAGACTGATTGACCAACCAGTCATCATACACTAATGAATGAAAGAGAGAGAGAGAGAGAGAGAGAGAGAGAGAGAGAGAGAGAGAGAGAGAGAGGAGGAGGAGGAGGAGGAGGAGGAGGAGGAGGAGGAAGAGGAGGAGGATTTTATACTATGAAAGTTACAGAAAATACAAACAACAATTTACTGGATTTGAAAGCCATATGCCAGTGTTGTGATTAAGTGTAAAGGGCTAAAGAAAGTTTACTCTAAACAAAAGAAATATTTCTATTGCATGAAAGTAAATCTCTGGAAGTCAAACTTTCAAAAGCAGGATCATTTTGCAGAGTACAGCAGTACTTTTTATATACTTGACATTTTGAATATAATTAAGTTTAGAATGCAGTTTCTTGGGTCTATGGGACTGACAAGTTAGGAGCACAAACTGCAACAAGATGTATACAAGTGTCAATCTTAATACATACTCTACTGAGAAAATTGTGTCTCCTGTGTGGAAGTTTATGCATGAGGCCTGGGACACTACCTTACAACCTAAAATATGTTTCAAATATTACCAGCTAGATTAAATTGTACATGAAGTCAAAAATTTCATAAAAAAAACCCTCTTGGTAGCTAGCCAGTAGGCTTCATGTTAATATCATTTGAGAATATAATGGTGTTTAGCACTTGTTTGTAGATGCTAAGGAAGTAATAGTAGTGGGGAAAAATGAAGACTTAACTGTGAACCTTAAGTAATTAAATAGATAATATCCCTAAGGTGAGGTAGGGGTTTTAATCAAATATATTAATTGGTTCATTTATAATAACAAAGAGATGCTGATAGTTGTGGGTATTAAAATGTGGGGTGGGGGATTCAAATACTGTAAATTTTCCAATTAAATATGAGGGCAGTTCAACATGTTCTATGTTATCATTGTTATTGGAAAAAATTTCCCACAAACATAGTGGAAATCTAAGGGAGTAATCATTTAACTATTAATATTTGTTTTACTGTAATGCTAAATGGTATAACAATCTGGTCTGAGTGTCCCCTGGGATGAGAAATCTTCACCTACAACAAATGATACTATGTAACCTTGCTCCTTAATGTAGAACTATTGGTTGAATAAAGATGCCTATAGCCTATAGCTCATCAGAAAAGAGGTGGGTGGCATTTTTGTTCCCAGGATTAGGGTCTGAGGCAGGGCCATGAGGAAGAATAGAGAGAAGATAGCAAGAAGTAGATACCATGGGATTGTAAGAACTAACCATGATGGCTGGCCAGTAGGAGTAAGAGTGACATAGGTGGAATAGAACAAGTCATATTTTGGGGTTATTGACAGGCAAGTAAACAAAATAGCATAAAGTATTGATAGTTGCCCAGCTCTAGTGCTAATTAATAATATAAAAGTTGAGTGTCTTTTATCTGGGAACTGAATGATCTATCAGAATAAAGACTCCCAATTGAATTAAGTATTTACTACAACACTTATATCTTATAAGCACACTCCACGTCCCTCAGAGGTTCAGGAAAATCTTTCTGTTGTATGCATTTTAGATTAGAATGGTGTGGTGTTTAAAGAAAGATAGTCATCACTGATGCAATTTCCTCAATCTATAGCTTGGACATGAGTCCACCCTGTTGTAGATTGAATTCCATATTGCATCCCCATTCAGAAGAGCCCTTCCAGGCTAAGCTACCCAGTAAACCCTGTTGATTCTTCTCTATGTAATCATGATCTCTTGTAAACATTTTCACCATTGATTCACATTTGTTTCAGTACTATTGGTTAGAACCTATTATTTTTGCACTAAATTCTATTTTCTCTTTAGCCAAAGAACAATTTACCATAGATCATTTCTGGAAAGGATTGACTCTGTCTAAGGAGCAGGTGGAACACTCATAAATTATCTTAATTTACTGCAAGGTAGATTTGATTTGCAGCTGGTCTTTTAGAAGACTTGTTTTATGTTTCAACTTTACACCAATATTTAATAGTCCTTTGGTGTTTCCAAGCGAACTAGGATTATTTGAGTATTTCTTTTTTCTTTTAAGAATCCCGAAAGACAAACTCCTAAAAGCAAGGCTCTGCTTCTCAGTGTCCACACACCTACTCTTTCCTTAGGGCTCAACCCTTGTTAAACACATAAAAATTGGCCATATTAGAGAGGGGTGGATATTATACCATGGCTGAGTTGAGCTATGTTCTGGAGACAGCTAATGATTATTAATCATAAGAAATACAATGGCAGTTAAATGTGCTCAGCAGGAAATAGACATCAGTTTTCAAACTAAGCATAAAATTCATTGTTAGTAAACATTTTACATTTGCAAATTGGATAATTTGCACTGTATTTCTATTTGACAGTGTTTCCTTTTCTTAATTTTTTTATCCTTTTTTTAACATCCTGAAAGTAGTTTCCCCTCCCTCCTTACCTCCCAATCCCTCCCTGACTGCCTCACCTCTGCCGCTCCAACCTACTCCTCCATTTCTATTCAGGAAGAAAAATGAAATATATATATATCCTCTCCATTTGTAATTATACTAATCCTCTGTCTTCCATCATTTCCCTCAAGTTATACCCTGTCCCCTTACTAAGTATATCTCTTCTTTAACACATACAGAGAGAGAGAGAGAGAGAGAGAGAGAGAGAGAGAGAGAGAGAGACAGAGACATAGACAGAGAGACAGAGACAGAGAGACTACATAAAATACTGTAAAACTAGTGAGATAATGAAACATAAAATGCAGCATACAAAGGGTAGCAGAGATGTATACTGAGATAAACATCACTTAATCTTTTTTTTCTTTTTTATTAGTTATTTTCTTTATTTTTATTAGACATCTTCTTCATTTACATTTCAAATGCTATCCCCAAAGCACCCTATACATTCCCCTGCCCTGCTACCCAACCCACCCCCTCCCACTTTCTGGCTCTGGCATTCTCCTGTATTGGGGCAAGACCAAGGGCCTCTCCTCCCATTGACAGCCGACTAAGGCCATCCTCTGCTACATATGCAACTAGAGATACAACTCTGTGTGTGTGTGTTGGGGGGGGGGTGCTGGTTAATTCATATTGTTGTTTCTCCTATAGGGTTGGAGACCTCTTTAGCTCCTTGGGTACTTTCTCTAGCTCCTTCATTAGGGACCCTGTGTTCCATCTGAATCTTTTTATTTCAATGTATGAAAAGATAATGGGATATGCATTTCATGATGTGTGTGTGTGTGTGTGTGTGTGTGTGTGCATGTGTGTACACAGGGTGTGAACTTGTATTTTCTAGCATCTTCCTCAACCCCTCTCTACCATAATTTCTGAGACAGGGTACTGGACTGGATCTGTGGTGCTGGTGGTGCTGGTGCTATGTTGAACAGCTGGCTAGTAAGCTCCTAGGACATGCTTATCTTTAAAAAATGAAAGCTAGAGTTACTGGCATTTACACCCACCTTTTTACTCGGGTGCTGAAATCCAAGCTCAGGTACTCATGCTTTCACATCAAGTATTTTACACTTGGAATTTACTATCATACCAATCTGGTACAGAGATTTTCCAAAGCTGCTGTTTTGTGCTTTGCTTGTTTCTTTGTTTTTTGTTGTTTTAGGTATAGAATTCTTTCCCTATCAGTTTTTTTTTTTTTCAAAAACGTGGATCAAAAACACAGAAACAAATTTGTGCCCAAAGTATCAATTTCTAGACACATTAAAATATGCACATATTTTAAAATTATATTAAAATCACAAACACCAAGTGTGAAAATTTAACATCTGGATGCACAGTGATTTAAGTAAGTCTTTTTTAAAAAAGAGTATTACCTAGGTGTTATTCAAGCATGCCTCAGGAGTAATCTACTCCCAAGTTCAGTTCTATCAAAAATAATATCAGCACACCTAAGGCAAGATCTGCTGGTAAAAAATGACAAGCAATAATATAAGAGAAACCATGTTCGACTTACTTGACATTCCAAGTGGATATTTGTTTTATAAACAGAAGTTTTAAAAACAACCCAATTTTGAAAAATAAATCACTAGGTAATTATCACTGATTTCAAGTAACAACAACAATATAATAATAAAATCTATTTTCTTTACTATTTCCATTAAGCAAATTTTCAACATTTGTCCCATTTTAAACGAGATGATTTCTAGAGAGTATATGCTTATTTATTTACATCTAAAATGTTGTCCCTCCTCCAGTGTCTCTCTCAGAGTTCCTTCCCCATTCCTTTGTCACTAAGAGGGTGGGGCCCCTGTGTGTATCCTCCTACTATGGCACATCTATTCTCTGTAGGATTAGGCACATCCTTTCCCACTGAAGCAGGATAAGACAAGCCTTTGCTACATATGTACCAGGGTATTCGGTACAGCTTGTGTATGCTCTATGGTTAGTGGCTCAGTCTCTGAGAGTTTGCAAGGGTCCAGATTAGTTGGCACAGTTGGTCTTCTTGTGGGGTTTTTATTCGTTTCAGGCCCTTCAAATCTTCCTTGAACTCTTCCATAAAGATATCTGACATCCATCCAATGTTTGGCTGTGGGTATCTGTTTCAGTCAACTGCCAGATAAAGACTCTCAGAGGGTTCTCTCTGTAAGCATAATGGAGTATCATTAATATCAGGGAATGGTGCTTGCCCAATGGATAGATATCAAGCTGGGCCAGTTATTGATTGGCCATTCCTTCAGTCTCTACTCTATCTTTGTCCCCGCATTTCTTTTTGACAGGACAAATTTTGAGTTGAAATTTTTGTGGGTGGGTTGGTGTCCTTATTCTTCCACTGGGGCCCTGCCTGCATAAAGAGGTAGCCTGCTCAAGATACATGTTCTCACTGTTAGGCATTTAGGCTAAGGTCTCCTGCTTTGACTCATGGGAGCCTCCAACATTACTGAGCTCAGAGACTGCCTAGAGATTTCCCCCATGACCCAACACTGAGCAGCTGCAGATTTCCATTCATTCTCTTAGCCCTCTGAGCTTCTCTCCTGTTATTTCCCACCCCTGACACTGCACCGTCCTCTTCCTCCCCTACCCCACTCAGGTCTCTCTCATCCTCTGCCTCCTATTACTCTTTTGTTTCCCCTTCTATGCTCTGGTAGTTGTACCCCACAATGTTGATTCAGCTTCTGTGGTGATTTTCTAAGGTTTGTAACTTAACAGGATTTGGAGGACACCATTTTCAGGGTAAGTCAATGAGAACGCTCCTAGTTAGCCAAGAAGAGGAGACTCATTCTGTCTGTGAGCAGCTCCATTCAATGGAGTACACTCTCAATGAAATAAAAAGAAGGAAATGAAATGAGCATTAACACTAACCCCTCCCACTTTTTCTGACTATAAACACAAACTGAGTGGCTGCCCCATGCCCCTGCAGAAAAAGCAGAAGCCCTCGGGCTGCCAGGGCTGCACTGCACACATACTTAACTCTGATATCATTATTCTGTTACTTGCCTGGTGACTTTATCACTTCTCCCTGTATCGTACACAAGCATCTAACTTTTCCTTTAATATACATTTTCACTTCCGATTTCATTGATAATTTTAAAGCATAAACTGCAATTATCATGTCCGTGGTGGTTTGAATATGCTTGGTCCAGGGAGTGGCAGGATTAGGAAGGTATGGCCTTGTTGGAGGAAGTGCATCAATTTAGGTGTGAGCTTTAAGACCCTTCTCCTAGCTTCCTGAAAACTACTAGAACTCTTAGCTCCTTCTCCAGCATTATGTTTGTCTTGATACTGCCATGCTTCCTGCTGATGATAACGGACTGTAAGCCAGCCCATAGAGGATGGCCTAGTCAGCCATTAATGGGAAAAGAGGCCCTTGGTATTGCGAAGATCATGTGCCCCAGTACGGGGAATGCCAGGGTCAGGAAGCTGGAGTGGGTGGGTTGGATAGCAGCACAGGAGGAGGGTATAGGGGGCTTTGGGGATAACATTTGAAATGTAAACGAAGAAAGAAGCTAGTAAAAAAAGAAATAAAAGAATAAAATATCTAAGGAAAAAGAAAAAAGAAAAAAAAAAGATTCAGGGATGTTTATCTCAGCATACATCTCTGCTACCCAATGGGCCTCTCTTCCCATTGATGGCCAGCTAGGCCATCCTCTGCTATATATACAACTAGAGATACAGCTCTGGGGGGTACTTTCACCAGCTCCTTCATTAGGGGTTTTGTGTTACATCCAATAGATGACTGTGAGCATCATCAATAGTGAGCATATGCAATGGTGTCTGAGTTTTGTGGTTGTATATCGATGGAATCTCGGGTGGAGCAGTCTCTGTATAGTCCTTCCAGCTTCAAACTTCTAATGAAGGGTTTTAAGGAATTTTTTTCTAAGTGTTAAGAATTTCAAATCCTCCCTATTTTATTTTTATTTACCCTAACAACTATTGTTTTAAGCCACAGCTTGTGCCTCTAGACTCATTGATCAGAAACTCACTTGTATACATAACATACATACATGATGTAATATGCATGTCAACTAGTTTAAGTAAGGCGCTCTGTAATCTTAGGATTGAGTTTCAGTTCTTCAATTAAAAGGCCTTTACATATCACAGTAGAGGTGATATTTTTTAGTCTTGCCCTCTGTGGCGTTTCAAGAAATACTTTTACCTCAAATGAAATAGGGGTAAGATATAGCCTGTACTATTAAATGTGATTAGCATTCTGGGTAATTCAAAATGGCCTCTTTACCTTCTTAATCTCTTTTTTTCTTTCGTGGCTATTTACACCCTTTCTATCTGTCCACAGAGTGAAAATACATTGTTAAGTCTAGGAAAAATAAATGCTTGTCATTCCCCAGCAACTATTCATTAAATCAAAGACATTTTTTATTTATTTAAAAACTCTTTCATCCTTTGCCTTACAGAAGCTTTGCAATTTTATGAGGTCCCATTTGTCTATTGTTGATCACATAAGCCATTGGTGATTTTTTTAGGAAAATTTTCCCTGTGCCCATGTGTTAGAGGCTCTTCCCCTCTTTCTCTTCTATTAATCTCCGTGTATCTATTTTTATGTGGAGTTCCTTGATCCACTTGGAATTGAGTTTTGTACAAGGAGATAAGAATGGATCTATTTCCATCCTTCTACATGTTAACCTCCAATTGAACCAGCACCATTTGTTGAAAATGCTGTCTTTTTTCCACTGGATTATTTTTGAACATTTGTCAAAGATCAAGTGACCAATAGGTGTGTGGGTTCATTTCTGGGTCTTCTGTTCTATCCATTGATCTACCTGCCTGTCTCTGTACCAATACCATCCATTTTAAAATCATTATTTTTCTGTAGTACAGCTTGAGGCCAGGCATGGTGATTCTCCCAAAAGTTCTTTTATTGTTGAGAATACTTTTTATATCCTTGGTTTTTTGTTATTCCAAATAAATTTAGAAATTACTCTTTCTAATTCAATGAAGAGCAGGTGAAATTTTGAAAGGGATTGCATTAAATCTGTAGATTGCTTTCTGCAGGATGGTAATTTTTACTATATTATTGCTGGCAATCCATGAGCATGTGAGATTTTTCCATCTTCAGTGATCTTCAATTTCTTTCTTCAGAGATTTGAAGTTCTTCCCATAAATATCTTTCACTTGTTTGTTTAGAGTCACACAATGGCATTTTATATTATTTGTGACTATTGTGAAGTCAAGAGGAGAGCTTGCCTGCAGAGAGTACTCTGACCACTGAAACTAAGGATAGAACTAATCTCCCAGGTCTGCTGATAGAGGCTAACATAATCACCTGAGGAACAAGCTCTAACCAGAGACAGCTATAACAACTAGCTCCAGAGAATACAAGGTGGCAAAAGGCAAACGTAAGTATCCTACTAACAGAAATCTAGACGGCTCACCATCATCAGAACGCAGCACTCCCACTCCACCTAGTCCTGGGCACCCCAAAACAATCGAAAAGCTAGACCCGGATTTAAAAGCATATCTCATGATGATGGTAGAGGACATCAAGAAGAAATTTAATAATTCACTAATAGAAATACAAGAGAACATTGCTAAAGAGTTACAAGTCCTTAAAGAAAAACAGTAAAACACAACCAAACAGGTAGAAGTCCTTATAGAAAAACAGGAAAACACATCCAAACAGTGATGGAAATGAACAAAACCATACAAGTCCTAAAAAGAGAAGTAGACACAATAAAGAAAACCTAAAGTGAGGCAACGCTGGAGATAGAAACCCTAGGAAAGAAATCTGGAACCATAGATGCGAGCATCAGCAACAGAAGAGAAGAGATAGAAGAGAGAATCTCAGATGCAGAAAATTCCATAGAGAACATCGGCACAACAATCAAAGATAATACAAAACTCAAAAAGATCCTAACTCAAAACATCCAGGAAATCCAGGACACAATGAGAAGACCAAACCTACAGATAATAGGAGTTGATGAGAATGAAGATTTTCAACTTAAAGGGCCGGCAAATATCTTCAACAAAATTATAGAAGAAAACTTCCCAAACCTAATGAATGACATGCCCATGAACATACAAGAAGCCCACAGAACTCCAAATAGACTGGACCAGAAAAGAAATTCCTCCTGACACATAATAATCAGAACAACAAATGCACTAAATAAAGAGAGAATATTAAAAGCAGTAAGGGAGAAAGGTCAAGTAACATATAAAGGAAGGCCTATCAGAATTACACCAGACTTTTCACCAGAGACTATGAAAGCCAGAAGAGCCTGGACAGATGTTATATAGACACTAAGAGAACACAAATGCCAGCCCAGGCTACTATACCTGGCCAAACTCTCAATTACCATAGATGGAGAAACCAAAGTATTCCATGACAAAACCAAATTCACACATTATCTTTCCAGGAATCCAGCCCTTCAAAGGATAATAACAGGAAAAAAAAATACAAGGACGGAATTCACGCCCTAGAAAAAGCAAAAAAGTAATCCCTGAACAAACCAAAAAGAAGAGAGCCAAAAGAACAGAATGCCAACTCTAACAACAAAAATAACAGGAAGCAACAATTACTTTTCCTTAATATCTCTTAATATCAATGGACTTAATTCCCCAATAAAAAAAATATAGAATAACAGACTGGCTACATAAATAGGACCCAACATTCTGCTGCTTACAGGAAACCCATCTCAGGGAAAAAGACAGACACTACCTCAAATTGAAAGGCTGGAAAACAATTTTCCAAGCAAATGGTCTGAAGAAACAAGCTGGAATACCATTATAATATCGGATAAAATCGACTTCCAACTTAAAGTTATCAAAAAAGACAAGGAGGGACACTTCATACACATCAAAGGTAAAATCCTCCAAGAGGAACTCTCAATTCTGAATATCTATGCTCCAAATGCAAGGGCAGCCACATTCATTAAAGGAACTTTAGTAAAGCTCAAAGCACACATTGCACCTCACGCAATAATAGTGGGAGACTTCAACACACCACTTTCATCAATGGACAGATAGTGGAAACAGAAACTAAACAGGGACACAGTGAAACTAACAAAAGTTATGAAACAAATGGATCTGACAGATATCTACAGAATATTTTACCCTAAAACAAAAGGATATACCTTCTTCTCAGCACCTCATGGGAACTTCTCCAAAACTGACCATATAATTGGTCACAAAACAGGCCTCAACAGATACAAAAATATTGAAATTGTCCCATGCATCCTATCAGACCACCACAGCCTAAGGCTGATCTTCAATAACAACATAAATAATGGAAAGCCAACATTCATGTGGAAAATGAACAACACTCTTCTCCGTGATACCTTGGTCAAGGAAGGAATAAAGAAAGAAATTAAAGACTCTTTAGAGTTTAATGAAAATGAAGCCACAACATACCCAAACCTATGGGACACAATGAAAGCATTTCTAAGAGGGAAACTCATACCTCTGAGTGCCTCCTAGAAGAAACCAGAGAGAGTACACACTAGCAGCTAGACAATACATCTAAAACTCTAGAAAAAAAAGGAAGCAAATTCACCCAAGAGGAGTAGGGAGCAGGAAATAATCAAACTCAGGGGTGAAATCAACCAAGTGGAAACAAGAAGAACTATTCAAAGAATTAACCAAAGGAGGAGTTGGTTCTTTGAGAAAATCAACAAGATAGATAAACCCTTAGCTAGACTCACTAGAGGGCACAGGGACAACATCCTAATTAACAAAATCAGAAATGAAAAGGGAGACATAACAACAGATCCTGAAGAAATCCAAAACACCATCAGATCCTTCTACAAAAGGCTATTCTCAACAAAACTGGAAAACCTGGACGAAATGGACAAATTTCTAGACAGATACCAGATACCAAAGTTAAATCAGGATCAAGTTAATGATATAACAGTCCCATCTCCCCTAAAGAAATAGAAGCAGTCATTAATAGTCTCCCAGCCAAAAAAAAAACCCCAACAACCAGACAGGTTTTGTGCAGAGTTCTATCAGACCTTCAAAGAAGATCTAATTCCAGTTCTGCACAAACTATTTCACAAAATAGAAGTAGAAGGTACTATACCCAACTCATTTTTAGAAGCCACAATTACTCTGATACCTAAACCACAGAAAGATCCAACAAAGATAGAGAACTTCAGACGAATTTCTCTTATGAATATCGATGCAAAAATCCTCAATAAAATTCTCGCTAACCGAATCCAAGAACACATTAAAGCAATCATCCATCCTGACCAAGTAGGTTTTATTCCAGGGATGCAGGAATGGTTTAATATACGAAAATCCATCAATGTAATCCATTATATAAACAAACTCAAAGACAAAAATGACATGATCATCTCATTAGATGCAGAAAAAGCATTCGACAAGATCCAACACCCATTCATGGTAAAAGTCTTGGAAAGATCAGGAATTCAAGGCCCATACCTAAACATGATAAAAGCAATCTACAACAAATCAGTAGCCAACATCAAAGTAAATGGTGTGAACCTGGAAGCAATCCCACTAAAATGAGGGACTAGACAAGGCTACCCACTTTCTCCCTACCTCTTCAACATAGTACTTGAAGTATTAACCAGAGCAATTCGACAACAAAAGGAGATCAAGGGGATACAAATTGAAAAAGAGGAAGTCAAAATATCACTTTTTGCAGATGACATGATAGTATATATAAGTGACCCTAAAAATTCAACAGGAGAACTCCTAAACCTGATAAACAGCTTCGGTGAATTAGCTGGATATAAAATTAACTCAAACAAGTCAATGGCCTTTCTCTACACAAAGAATAAAGAGGCTGAGAAAGAAATTAGGGATATAACACCCTTCTCAATAGTCACAAATAATATAAATTATCTTGGCGTGACTCTAACTAAGGAAGTGAAAGATCTGTATGATAAAAACTTCAAGTCCCTGAAGAAAGAAATTAAAGAAGATCTCAGAAGATGGAAAGATCTCCAATGCTCATGGATTGGCAGAATCAACATTGTAAAAATGGCTATCTTGCCAAAAGCAATCTACAGATTCAATGCAATCCCCATCAACATCCCAAATCAATTCTTCACCGAATTAGAAAGAGCAATCTGCAAATTCATCTGGAATAACAAAAAACCTAGGATAGCAAAAGCTCTTCTCAAGGATAAAAGTACCTCTGGTGGAATCACCATGCCTGACCTAAAGCTTTACTACAGAGCAATTGTGATAAAAACTGCATGGTACTGCTATAGTGACAGACAAGTAGACCAATGGAATAGAATTGAAGACCCAGAAATGAACCCACACACCTATGGTCACTTGATCTTCAACAAAAGTGCTAAAACCATCCAGTGGAAGAAAGACAGCATTTTCACCAAATGGTGCTGGCACAAGTGGTTGTTATCATGTAGAACAATGCGAATCAATCCATTCCTATCTCCTTGTACTAAGGTCAAATCTAAGTAGATCAAGGAACTTCACATAAAACCAGAGACACTGAAACTTATAGAGGAGAAAGTGGGGAAAAGCCTTGAAGATATGGGCACAGGGGAAAAATTCCTGAATAGAACAGCAATGGCTTGTGCTTTAAGATCAAGAATTGACAAATGGGACCTCATGAAAAGGCAAAGCTTCTATAAGGCAAAAGACACCTTCAATAAGACAAAAAGACCACCAACAGATTGGGAAAGGATCTTTACCTCTCCTAAATCAGATGGGGACTAATATCCAATATATATAAAGAACTCAAGAAGGTGGACTCGAGAAAATCAAATAACCCCATTAAAAAATGGGGCTCAGAACTGAACAAAGAATTCTCACCTGAGGAATATCAAATGGCAGAGAAGCACCTGAAAAAATGTTCAACATCCTTAATCATCAGGGAAATGCAAATCAAAACAACCCTGATATTCCACCTCACACTAGTCAGAATGGCTAAGATCAAAAATTCAGGTGACAGCAGATGTTGGCAAAGATGTGGAGAAAGAGGAACACTCCTCCATTGTTGGTGGGATTGAAGGCTTGTACAAGCACTCTGGAAATCAGTCTGGAGAATCCTCAGAAAATTGGACATAGTACTACCGGAAGATCCCGCAATACCACTCCTGGGCATATATCCAGAAGATGTCCCAACCAGTAAGAAGGACACATGAGCCACTATGTTCATAGCAGCCTTATTTATAATATCCATAAGGTGGAAAGAACCCAGATGCCCCTCAACAGAGGAATGGATACAAAAAATGTGGTACATTTACACAATGGAGTACTACTCAGCTATTAAAAAGAATGAATTTATGAATTTCCTAGGCAAATGGTTGGACCTGGAGGGCATCATCCTGAGTGAGGTAACACAATCACAAAAAAACTTAAATAATATGTACTCACTGATAAGTGGATATTATCCCAGAAACTTAATATAGTGAGATATAAGGTACAATTTGCAAAACACACGAAACTGAAGAAGAACGAAGACCAAAGTGTGGACACTTTGCCCCTTCTTAGAATTGGAAACAATCACCCATGGAAGGAGTTACAGAGACAAAGTTTGGAGCTGAGACAAAACGATGGACCATCAAGAGACTGCCATATCCAGGAATCCATCCTATAATTATCCTCCAAATGATGACACCTTTGCATACACTAGCAAGTGTTTGGTGCAAGGACCGTGATGTAGCTGTCTCTTGTGAGACTAGGCCGGGCCTAACAAATACAGAAGTGGATGCTCACAGTCAACTATTGGATGGATCACAGGGCCCCCAATGGAGGAGCTAGAGAAAGTATCCAAGGAGCTAAAGAGATCTGCAACCCTGTAGGTGCAGCATTATGAACTAACCAGTACCCCAGAGCTCTTGAGTCTAGGTGCATATGTATCAAAAGATGGCCTAGTCGGCCATCACTGGAAAGAGAGGCCCACTGGATAGGCAAACTTTATATGCCCCAGTACTGGGGAATGTCAGGGCCAAAAAATGGGAATGGGTGGGTAGGGGAGTGGGGGGGTGTGGGAGGCTTTTGGGATAGCATTGGAAATGTAATTGAGGAAAATACGTAATAAAAATAATAAGAGGAAAAAAATAAATAAAATGGAATCTTAGAGTCAAAAAAAAAATAAAACTCAGGTGACACTTGATGCTGGAGAGTATGTGGTGAAAGAGGAACACTCCTCTATTGTTTGTTGGATTGCAAGCTTTACCCTGGAAAACAGTCAGGTATTTCCTCAGAAAAATGGAAGTAGTATTATCTGAGGAATCACCTCTATGACTCCTTGGCATGTACCCAAAAAATGCTCCAACATATTACAAGGACACATGCTCAACTATGTTCATAGCAGCCTTATTTATAATAGCCAGAAGCTGGAAAGAACCCAGATGTTCTTCAACAGAGGAATCGATACAGAAATTGTGGTACATTTACACAATGGAGTACTACTCAATTATTCAAAACAATGACTTCGTGAAATTCTTAGGCAAATGGATGGAACTAGAAAATATCATCCTGAGTGAGGTAACCCAATCAGAAAAGAACACACATGATATACACTCACTGATAGGTAGAAATTAGCCCAAAAGCTCTGAATACCCAAGATAGAATTCACAGACCACATGAAGCTCAAGAAGAAGGAAGACCAAAATGTGGATGCTCGATCCTTCTTAGAAAGGAGAACAATATATTCACAGGAGCAACTATGGAGACAAAATGTTGAGCAGAGAATGAAAGAAAGACCATCCAGAGACTGCCTCACCTTGGGATCCATCTAATATACAGTCATCAAACATATACACTATTATGGATGTCAAGAAGTGCATGCTACTATGAGCCTGATATAGCTGACTCCTAAAACGCTCTGCCAGAGCCTGACAAATACAGAGGCAGGTGCTCACAGTCAAGCATTGTACTGAGCATGGGGTCACCAATGAAGGAGTTAGAGAAAGGACTGAAGGAGCTAAAAAGTTTGCAGCCCCATAGGAAGAACAGCAATATCAATTAATCAGACCCCCTGACCCCCAGAGCTCTTAGGACTAAAACACCAATCAAGTAGTACAAATGGAGGGGCCCATGGCTCCAGCTACATATGTAGCAGGGGATGGCCTTGTTATGCATCAGTGGGAGGAGAAGTGCTTGGTCCTGTGAAGGCTTGATGTCCCAGTGTAGGGAAATGCCTCAGCTAGGAGGCAGGAGTGGGTGTGGGAACACCCTTATAGGAGCAGGGGTGGGATGATGTCATAGTGGGATTCCGGGATGGGATACTGAGAAATGGGTTAACATTTGAAATGTAAATAAAGAAAATATTCAATAAAAATCTCATTTCATTTTTATGTTTCTTCAGGCTACTGATGACTTCTTTTCTGGTATTGAATTCCCATCTGTTGCTTTTGGTTGGAAGCTGCATCCTTAGTTTCCAGATGGCTTTTAAAACCTTTTTGATTTTTATCAGGTCATTGTTGTTTTAAGGATGAAGGCAACAATTATGTCAGTTAAGAGATTAAAATGATAGACAAGCTCTAAACCTGTTAAATTATTTAAAGCCTAAAAAAACAAGAGATTCCTCATGTTATTCCCTCTTCAGACCAAGAAACTAAGGTGTAGAAAAACTAAATAACTGCTCATCATGTCCAAACTTCCCAGCTGTGGAGTTATGATTTGAATTAGGCACAGGGCTCTAGAAGCAGCTATATTCATAACTTTGCTTCACTGCTATTGATGAACAGTATGGGTTGAGTCAGTAGTTTATTAAACATAAAATACACAGCCAGTTTTTGGAAAGTTTCAATGTCCTTCCCAGGCAGACTTCTGTATGGATTCATTTCATTTTCTCTGAATATGTTTAGCAGTAATGGTGGGTGGTCTTATGACAGCACCCTAGTCCCTGATAGCTTGTATGTGCTCATCAATGTACATATTTCAACTTTCATGAAAGTCACAGGTCCCAGCCATTTCCTTTCACATAATGTTGGTCTGACATAAAAAGGTGTCAATTTTAGCTTGGAAAAATATGAGGGAAATGTTCCCCTCTCAGAGATTGATATGTGACATACTTCCTTTGCTTACTTTATTCTAAATGACATTAATATAAATATATATATATATATATATATATATATATATATATATATATATATTCCTTTAATCCAGTCATAAACCCTGTGAAAGGAAAAATATTTGTTCTAAGACATATGGAGTACACCTAGCAGAAAGTTTAAATAAATATCACATGGTTGCATATATTATACTGTTTTGTTTAAATTATTTCTTCAAATTTATTATTGTTATGAACTACAAGAATTAGAATAAGAAACTGTAATGAGAGTGAGACTACAGGTTTTTTTATTGTTCACTTTATATCCCTATTGCTGCTCCCCCCTCACTCATTCCTCTTTTCCTATGTGAGTAGAGTCCTTACCCCGGGTTATCCTCCACCCTTGCACATCAAGTTTCTGCAGGGCTAGGCACATCCTCTTCCACTAAAGCCAGACACAGCAACTAAGCTAGAAGAATGTATTCCACAGACGTGCAACAACTTTAGAGCCAGTGCCTGCTTCAGTTGTTCAGGACCCACATGAAGACCAAGCTGCACATCTGCTACATATATTCAGAGGCCCCTAGGTCCAGCATATGAATGTTCTTTGGTGGCTGGTTCAGTCTCTGTGAGCCCATGGGTCCAGTTAGTTTACTCTGTTGGTCTTCCTCTAGTGCTCCTGTCCCCTTTAGGACCCTCATTCACCTCTCAACTCTTCTATAATAGGCCCTAGGTTCCATCCAATGTTTGGTGTGAGACTCTACATCTGAGACAACACTTTTAATCATGACTCTGACATTCACTGGGGTGATTTAATAAATGAGACAATGAAAATAAAGCAGATTCAAAAATTTAAAAAGATGGAAGAAGGTAGAAAAAGCATACAGATATAAACAAGGAGGAGAAAAAATATATAGGGACAGGAAATAGAGATCTTACATATATACTTGAAATATTTCCAGGTAATAGGATGATTTTACTTTATCTCTCAGCTAATTAAAAAAATTAAAAGATATATTTTTAAAATCTATTATTAGTGCAAAAATATTATACAGAATGCTGTGTTTCATAATTATATATACATTCTGATCATATTCATTCACCTACTATCCTGTCCTGTCTTTCCCTACTTCTGGTGATTACCCTTGCTTTTATTGAAAAAAACATATTTCTGTTTTCTTGTGGATAGCTAGTGTATGTCATGTGGGGGTGTGGTGCTTGAATCCATGTGTAAGCCAGAGGTTGACCAGGTGTTTCCCTCTAGTGCCCTCCACATTATGTTTTGAGATAGAGTCTCTCAATGAAGCAAATGGAAAATTCACCCTTTTAGGTAGACTGGCTGGTTACGAAGTGTCATGAATCCAACTGGCTTTGCCTACAATCCTCAGCAGTGTGATTTCAGACACACATATGCTTTTTATGTGGGTACTGCGAATCAAAACTCACATATTCAAGCTGTAACTATGATCCATCTCCCCAGACCCTGTATACCAGGAGTCAATCCACATTTAGATATAAAATTAAGATTTGTCATTCATTCAATATTTATGATAGTATTTTATTTGGATGTTTTGTTGCTTTGCAAACTTATTTTTAATTTTATGTAATACAATTCGTTAACTTACTGTTATTTTTTGAGATATTA